>NC_134315.1:3043518-3347870 GCF_964195595.1 Calonectris borealis | reverse complement strand
AACAGCTAGATGTGATCCCAACCCTTCGATACACTGGGGACCGGGTGGGATGGGTGCTGCGTGCCCCTGCAGACCAGGGGCACTCATACACCCCTCACATCTCTGACTTTCCAGAGAGCGGAAGGACCAGGGAAGCCCCAGAGCTGGCTGGGTGTGGTGTTGCAATGGTGTGAAGCCCCATGCAATGATGTCAGGTGATTGCAAGCCATGGGGATGTCCTTCAGCAAGAAGCAAGATTGTTCTTGAAGGTAAAGCAGGGCTGATCTAACTGACATGGGAATGACAGAGAGAAGAGGTGAGGATCAGTAGTCTAGAAAGCTCCTTGGAGGGCAGGATTGGGACACGCCACTCTTAGTGGGGGCTTTGGGCTTCAGCTCCGGCTTGTTCAGATGTATCTGGGAGAGGCACTGACTGCTCCTGGGACAACGGGGATGGTGATGATCTAAATCGAGGCAGGGAGTCTGCAGAGCTGGGACAGAGCAGTAGCAGGGCACAGGCAACGTAGCAAAGGGTTTTGATGAAAACTAACTCTAGAAAGTGGCCTTCAAGGCTTAGGCCGAAGGGTTGGGTTAGAATAACGGCAGGTTGGACCTGCTCCCGTCCAGGACAGAAGTGAGAGCTATCACTGCACATCAGCAGGATTTCATGGCCTTGGTAGGAATGGAGCAGAGGAGGCTTAGCACAGCCATGGAGCAGAGGCGCGGTGAAGAGGCACATGCCCGAGGCCCAGACCCACCTGAGCACCCATCCACAGGAGCACCGTGGGTGGAGGAGCGCAGATCTCCCACTGGCCTGTGCTCCACTTGCCAAGGCTTGGACCAGGTTCAGGAGCCTTCATGGAGCTAAGGTGGGCAGAGATGCCATCAGCACCCCAAGAAGCAAAGACCATGGTGCCTTCACCTTGGGAGATGGTTCCCTGGTGAGGACGCTGTGGGGTGAGCTGGGGAGAGGACACCAAGAGGGCAGCCAGGAGGACCACCAGCTCTCGTGATACTCATTTTCCTGGCCGATTCACACTGAGCCAGAACAAGCCCTTGACTGGACCCTGTAGCAAGGTAGAGAAGACCTGTGGCCCTGAAGACAAGTGTAATGGCTTGGCATGCATCCTCTCTTCTCCCCAAGAAAAAAGGGGAGTTGCATCCATCCATTCTGCCTCCTGGGAACAGCCCCTGGTCCACACTCTCCCTGGGCGATGCATGGAGCTGGTTGGCACGGCCATGGAGGATACTGGTGTAACCAACTGGGGACAATCAGCTCACCCAGGAATTCCTTTCTACCCTGTCCTGTCTAGCACGGGAAAGGCCCCCTGTGGCCTTGCAGATGTTCCCAGGTGGGACACGGGGAAATCCAAGCCCTCTCCTGTCCCCTGCCAGCTCTCGTTCCCTTTTCCCAGCCCACACCGGCCTCATCCCTCCCCAGGAATGCCGGGAGGCAGCTCCAAGCATGCAGTCCAACGCCCTCCGGAGATCTTTGGTCATGTTGCTTGTGAGCTCACTGTCTTGAGCAAGC
Organism: Calonectris borealis; assembly: GCF_964195595.1. Classification (NCBI taxonomy): domain Eukaryota; kingdom Metazoa; phylum Chordata; class Aves; order Procellariiformes; family Procellariidae; genus Calonectris; species Calonectris borealis. The sequence continues at coordinate 3,346,361 of NC_134315.1, read as the reverse complement.
TATAAAGTGCCACTGCGAGGGGCAGGAGTGGGGTGGGTTGGTCCTTTCCATGGGCAGAGCTCATGGGCAGCAGGGCTCGAGGGGGACACCACTGGGAGCCACTGTTTGCGAGGGGTTTAGATGCGACGTGAGGATGGGCAGAGGGGACTTCAGCCTTAACCAGGGGACAATGGCAAATCCTGCCTCAGGATGACAGCAAGCATCGAAGCAGGATGGAGTGACACCGGACTGCTCTGTTGGAGCCAATCCCAAGCGGATTGCTTTCCTGGGAGGTGCTGAGCACCCCCCGTTTCCACTGCAGCCGGCGAAAGCTCAGGGGGTGCTGAGCACCCTTGCGTAGCGCTCAGCGCTCGAACGCAGCATCTGCTGCTACTGTTGATCCCACTCACCAACATAGAAGCCACAGAGCTTTCTTGTCTCTTCATTTAATCATTGTATGTACAGAGCTGGGCTGTTATTTACATCCAAGTACACTTGTCTCCGTATAACGTAGCAGCATAAGAGCAACAACTCGCTTCCTATTTTGAGTGCAGAAACCCGGAGGTGATCTCCCTCCGGCATGACGCCAGCGACAGCAGGAACGGTGCAGCCGGCTGCCACCAGACGGTGGCAGAAGCTAAGTGGGACTGTGTGAAGCACAACAACGCGCGATGGTTGCGGCGTTCACACCCAGGGTGAGACGGGAGTGCTGGCTGCGCCAGGGGAGCCAGCCCAGCCGGGTCGGCATCTTACAGCGACAGCAACCAACCTTGAAATGATGGTGGAGCAAAGCAACCCCACTCGCAGCAAGTGGTAAGAGGGGCTGCTTAGACCTTCCCTGCCACCAGGATAGCCTGCTTAGCCCAAATCCTCATGGATGGAAATTGCTGGAGCTGATCAGTGTCCTGTGTTTGCTCATAATGACCATATGGACATGCCTGGAGCATGACTCGGTTGCCTGCATATGTGTGATGTGCCACTAGAGATGCTCCAGGTCTTCCCACCACTGGCCTGGCTCTCCCATAGGATCATATCAGCCAGCCCCATGCATCAGGTATCCCAGAGCATCTCTAATGTCCCTGGACCTCAGGTGTGGGCAACTGACCTGAGACCCTTGTCACCACAGCTTTTGCTGTTGGCCAGTGGCAAGTTAGAGATGACTTGGTGTTTCAGTGGAGACACTAACCATCTTTAAGATTTTGAGGGCAGTATTTGAAGAATTACACATGAGCCAGGACGTTACACATCAGCTCCAGAGCTGGCTGAGCAAAGATGGAGGAGACAGCTGGGTTATGGTCAAGCCCAAACTCTGAGGTGAGTTTCATGGGACAGAAACATTCTATCAGCCCTGCCTGAGCCTCCAAAAGACAAGATGTCAACCTCCTTGGCCATTCCCAGGATATGTCATCAAAACGTCAGTCTGGCACCCCTTGGCTATCTTGTTCCAAGGCTAAGATCACAGGGCCTCAACGCAGGCCAAGCTTGTGATGGGAGACTTCATCCAGTCAGCGGGTAAAAGTGTTAAGGTCTGGAAAGAGCCAAACCTGAGCACAAACAACAGGAACCCAGGTGTCCCACCATCATTTTGCTCCATCTCTGCTGAGCAAAGAGTAGTTACCTCCAAGAGAGACGGGTTACCAGTACGTGGCTGCACAGTGCTAGCACATGGGAGAGGACGTGATGGGAAGCCGTGCATCCAGTTATGGGGAGGATTCCTGAAGAGCAGGAATCCTTCATGGCAGTTTGGCTGGGGCACTTGCCAAAAACATCTGTATTTTATGTCACCGTAGCGTTGAGTGGTGGTTTCTGCAAGACAGCTGAGTGCTTGGGGGATGCTGGGCAAATCCCAAAAGAGGGAAAACCAACATCAGCAGCACAGGGTCTTAATGGGTGTCTGCAAGGCTCTCCGTCATCCAGGGAATGGCCACAATTGAGGTTGCTCAGATCTGGATCGAAACTCTAGATCAAAGTGCTGCCGTGAAGGAAAAAGTGAGGGGAGTGTACCTTTCCTCCTCCAGGGTGAAAAATCTCTCCTTGCCGCTCCTGCTCCATCCCAAGGAGCATCTGCTGATGGATGCACTGTGAGGCCATTGAGTCCCTGGGCAGTCCAGCACCCTCCAGCAGTCAGACAGACCCATATGCCTCCAGGTTTCACATCAAGACACGCTCATTCCTGGCACCACTGCAAAAAAGATCTAGGAAAAACATGATAGAGCAAACCTGGCACGCTGGAGGGCTTGGCTGACTGCTGCTGACCGGATCCAGGTATGTGGGGAGGCCAGACAAGCCCCTCCTTCTCCTGCCCATGGATTAGCAAGGAGTTCTGGTGAGAAGGAGTCCCACAGGGAGATGCCGGTGTCCATTCCTCGGGTATTAATGCAGCAGGGAATTGCAGCGTACACCTCCTTGAAACTCAATCACTCTGGGTGTTCTTGAGCCACCGACTGAAACGCTGATTCCTGCGATGGTTAGTGGGAAGCCAACTTCCATGTCAGTGGAGCCAGGAGGAGCAAAGGTGGAAATGACCCTCAATGTACTGGACTCATCTTGTCGTGAGGACACTTGCTGTTGTGTTTGCTTTTACTGTGGTGGCCTCAAAAACACTGTACGACCATCTGAGACTAAGCCTTTTGCAATTTCTCTATGTTTTTCCCTTTTGCCCAAGGACTGCAAAGCCCTTCACAAGCACAGATGCCTCACAACTGGGAAGAAAGACATCGTGGGTTTATCTGATGTGGAAAGAGAGGCACAGAAAGCCAAGGTGACACAAGACACCAGATCTCCAACCCTGACACTGTGGGATGTTTGACTCTATCTTGAAGGCCCAGTGTATGAAATGGAGGAAGCTCTAGGATTTGCCTGGCCAAGCCTAAGTTTGCGCAGCGCACGTGGGTGTCTCCCTTGGCATGGCAAAGTCTGCTGCTGGGTGGCACTGGCAGGCAGCTGCACTCCTTCTTCGGTGGGGTGCGCGGGCTGACGTCCAAGAGTGCTGAAGCATCTGCAGGATTCGTAGTGGGACTCATCTCCACACCCTTCAGGGATCAGACCTGACCCAGTCCTCCTTTCTGCGGCTGGTCTGGTGAGGGGGGGCTTAGCCTGAGCTGCCCTGGGGTTTTCCAGACTGATGGGTTGTGTCTTCCTTCAGCTCCAAAGGCAGAAGCGGTGGGAAAAGACAGGTACCGTCAACTAGGATCTTGAAATGCCCTGCTCTCATCGCACATCTTCATTTTCTATGGCTCCAGGGATCGCTGCCAGCCACCAACAGTTCCTGCCCAGTAATACTGTCTGTTGGCCTTGGCTGGGGGTTCGTGGGACTAACTGAAGTCTCCTCTCTGCTGCTCAGCCTCTTTGCTCAGTCTGGAGCTCACCACAAGAACGTTTGGTCCCAACTTGAAGGTCAGACGTGGTGATGGGGAGGGAGGAGCTTTCGGGGAAGGGAGCATGGAAAATGAGTAGCTTCAGGGCTTTTGTTTGGAAGGTCTTCAGCCCCTCAACGCCCTGAGGTTCTTCCTTGGTATGCAGATGAAATGCGATCTGGCAAAACTCTCCCTAGAGTCACCTCACATGGACATCCTAGGACGTCCCAGTGCTAATTCTAGCTTTGTTCTTCTAGCTGCTCCCTAGGGCAAAGCCAAAATTCCCACTTGCGTTGATCCTTTGGCCACTGCCCAGTTAGTGCAAATCCCACTTTGCAACATTTTTTACTCTTTGCTGTGGATCACGGTAAAAAAGTGTCCGTGAAAGGGAGAGCCAGACCCACTTTGCCCACCTTCTAAAGCTGAATGCTGGTTTTTGATGCCTGCACCATTCTCAGTGACTGTGCATATAGGATTTGGTTATTATTCTGCCAGGGCATAAGCACTTGCGTGATCTGAAGCATTTTCCTTTCTTATGACTGCTTTCATGCTCAGAGTTAGTAGCTGAATATTTTCTTAAGCTGGGCCCGCGTTATCTCTGTTCCTGGAATATGTGATGCCGTGGGATCGCTATGGGTGCTCTTTGAAATGGCTGTACTGAAGGCTAACGCTCACCCCCTTGCAATCTAGCAGTAATGCTGATACGTGCTCCCTGCAACTCCTGAGCGAGGCTCGGATGCCATTTTTTAAGTAGACCCTGGACCAAGAGAGCGCACCAAAGCATCACTCCTTCGGGAATGGGGTAGCACAATTGCCCACTGTTGGGCAAACTGCTAAAGCTTCACTTTGCATAAACATCCCGCAGGTTTGGAGGCTTTCCCAAACCTTGATTCCATTGACTTTGGGAAGTAAGAGGGCTTTTGGGGAAGGAAACTATCTTGGATTTCCAAGTTTTTTTTCTTGCTGTAGCCAGCTTGAGTATATGGTAAGAATAGGGGGACCAAGGCAGAGGTGGGAGGGTGTTTCTGCTCCCAGGGTTGATCACAACCCAGGAGAGAAGTGGAATGGCAGAAAGAAACCACAACGAAATGAAAACGCAGCATATGTCAAGCTCTGCTGAGCCTCCAAAGACACTTCTGCTGGGCAATCATTCCTTGTTGTCTTATGTTACCAGGACAGCCTCATCCTGCTCATCAAGGGTGTCCTAACCTCTTGCAACCATGGTAGCTATGGGCTCGCAAGAGGGAGTCATCTGGTAGAGATATGTCTGGTTTCACTGAAATCAGTGGCCAACCTCCCACTGACTTCACTAAGACCACCGTCTAGACAGAATACTTGATGCAGAACAGTGAGTTTGCTCATGATCCCGAGAGCTTTGCTCCGTTAGCCAATGTGGCTAAAAATGCCCTGAAAAAAAACCTGCCACTTTGAACTGTTTTGCTGCACGTAAATGCTTGGAAAACCAAAGAAACCAAATACAACCCTCCAAAACAACCAACCGAAGAGGGGTGAATTGTAGGAGAGGGAATGGCAGCCTTTAGCGAAGTAACAGTCACGGCAGATTACAAAAGAGCCAATTGACCCTCACCAGCGGTACTAGGAAAAAACCAAAAGAGATGTTGCATTATCGATAGAAAAACAACGCACATCCACAGTTATTTTACCTACAGAGCACAGAAGTATAGAGTAAGGGTGACAGAGCTTGGTGTGAGCAGACTCACACCGCTCCTACGGTAGAGTATTATCCTTCGGAAGATCACTGGCTTGAGTAGGTAGTACATGCACAGCAATAAAAAAATTACGTTGTATTGTCTTGGTCCCACCTCAGATCTCGGTGGACTCTATTCGCTCGAGTCTGGAGGGGGTCCATGGTTTTTTCTCCTCGGTGTGCGGCGGGCTGGTGGCCTTCGTGTTCATCTCGTTCACCTTGTGCTCCAGGAGCTGGTTCTTCTGGTACATCTCCACATAGTTCAGTTGCAGCTGCTTCTGGTACTTGATGACTTTCTCCTTCTCTTCTTGCCACGTGCGCCGCTCCTCCTCGAAGTCCATCACCTGCTGCTCCCGCTGCTGCCGCTCCAGCTTCAGCTCTGTCTGGAGCCGCTCCACCTCCTTCCGCAGTGTGTTGACGCTGTCCTCGCTCTGCCTCTGCATCTTGGCTTCGTCGCTCTCGCAGGCCAGCGGGTCCCGCAGCTTCTCACCAAGGTCCCCACCAAAAGGCCCCGGCGGTCCCATGCTGGCAAGTGTCCGCTTCAGGCCGGAGACCTCAAGCTCACAGTGGTTCAGTTTTTCCCTCAACACCTGGACCTCACTCATCTTCCTCTGCAGTTCGCTCTCACAGATCTCCAGGTTGACGCTCTTGGAGCTGTAGGAGTCCTTCAGGGTAAGGATCTGTTCCTCCTTCTCCCGTAGGAAGTTCTTACCTTCCTTGAGCTGTGTCCGCAGTCCCACGATCTCGTTCAGCTTCTGGGAGACGTCCGCTTGGGAGTCCTTCAGCTGCTGCTTGAGCAGGGAGATCTCACCCGCCTTCTGGCACACCTGCGGGGAGAGCGTCCATGAGGTAGGAGGAAGGCAGTGAGGAGCCGCCACCGCTGCTTGTCCCCCATGCTGCCTGTGAAACGTTTGCGTGGCTGGAGGCTCAGGTAACGGAGGGGACAGCCAGTGACGCTGCTCAAGGACTGAGTTCCAGCCTTCACCAGGACCCAGACCATGCCAAAGACCTAGAGGTTGTCCCCACATTTGTGGGGGAGATTTGGTGTTTCTTCCTGACTTTCAGGGACCTGATGCTGTTCCCAGCTGGAGCTGAGCAAACAGCTAAGCTAAGTGCTGTGGTCCTCACTGGTGGTGAGCAGACACCAATGCTTCCCTCCCTGCATTCATCTTACTCACCTAACCACAAGCCTGCAGTGCTTGATCTCAAACCCTCTGCTCTCAGCAGGAGTTTTCCCACTGACCTCAGTGGGATCTGGACCTTGAATAAGCCTGAGACAGAAACATCTCAGACCCGCAGACCACCCGGGCTCTGCTGAGCACAGGGAGTGTAGGACAGGATGCAGAAGCAGTAGATACTACTTACTTGTCCTGTGACGCTTTCCCTCCCGAAGACTCCTGAAGAACCCAGTTGACTAAATTTTAGGGTTCACTTCACTGGGGACAGTCCAGGGACTGGTAGCTATTTAATTCTTTTGGGGCAGGGCATGAAGAGTGACAGCCCCTCTGCCAAAGATGAAGGAGAGATGCAACCCCCCCCCTTGCTGAAGTGGGACTACCATGCACTGTCCTTGGACACTGGAGTTTCAGGTTTCATCCTGACTGGCTCAAGTCTCACCCCTGTGGTAGGGAACACAAGCCCATGGAAATACCCTTGCTGCAGTGTGTATTTGCATTACGTAGGTGTCACCATTCAATATGACGCTCCTCTGCACCTGCGTACTCCACCAAAGGTGACAGTTGCGTGAATAGTTGTGGGTATTGGAAGTGAACCATAAAAATGACCAAATCCTTGTTTTCCCATGAACGCTGTGGTTTTCAGGGCTCTGCGCTGGCAGATCTGATCTGTCTGCTGTGGATGATTGCAGAGACAAACAGTCCCTACCTACGCTGGCAGAAGTCTGGGCTGGGGAGTGGCATCAAAGAACCATCAGTGATCAAAGAGTATAAGCATAATTAAAAATAGACTTGGTAGCCACCTCCAGACCAGGGTGTCCTGTCCTCCTGAAGCTCCTGTCTCTTGTCATACATTAAATGCTTGGCCTTTCATCCCTCCTGTGGTGCCTGCAAGGTCCCTTGCTGCTCTGCTCCAGTTGGGTCAATGCTCCTCAGACAAACTCTCCACTGCTTTCATTGCAACCTCCAAGTTTCTCTGCTATAGAGGACTTGCCTGGTGCATAATGTTGAGCAAGACCTTGAAGCTCAGCTATCGGGACAGTCCAGTGCTCACTACGAATGGCTGAAGAGCTAGGAGATGTACCCAGTAACTTCCTACTGGTAGCAACTTTCCCTGGAGCTGAGAGCCATGGTGGTTCCGCGTGGAGATTTAACTCTGTGAGTACCCACATCCACACCAGCACTCGTCTGCAGCAGATGCAGAACCGTATTGCGCTGGTTTAGCTGTAGTTAAAGTGGTGTAGTTACTGCCTAGCTAAAAAAACTGCGCAATTTACTGCAAGTGCTCTCCGTGGGCTAGCTCTTCCCAAAAGGCAGAGAAATACATGCTGAAGAACAGCTTGGATAGGAATCAACTTACAGATTCAAGTACTTAAATTTTGGCCTCTACTTGGGTGCTGTGGAGATCTAGGCAGTACAGTGCATGGAGCCTGGAGAGCAAGTCAACAAGTCAACAAGTGTAGGTGTCTACAAATTTTAGGTGTCTTGATCCATAAGCTGAGTCCCTATCTTTACATTGATACCACTGGGTTAGGTGTTGCAGACGGAACTATAGCAGTGAAGCAAATAATCAAAAGCCCATCTGCAGTTTTACTGGTGCAAAATCAGGGAACTTTCCAGACCTAACTTGTTGGAAGACACAAAAGACCAGGGCAGAGCAGCTGGCCGAAGGAGGCACCATGTGGGACAATGCAGCCTGCTTGTTCTGGGATGTAACTTGCAGAGATTTTACAGCAAGCCTCTAATAAGCTCTGCTGAACATCTGCAAATAGCACATTTCAGAGCCTAATTAATCCCAGCTTCATTGACTTTCCATCAGGATTAGCAGAATAGGGTCTTCTTGATTCTAGAGCTATGTTTTGCCTCCACACTCTTAATAAATTTAAAGTTTTTAGTCAGTCCATGGAAGGATTAAAATTCTTCACATGATCAAGCTGGAAAAAAAATATGTTAGCACTGGCTATACAAACAGACTTTGATAAAATGTTCTAAAAATAGAAACAGTAGAAAAAATATGTAAGACTCAAAAGGAGAACTAGAAAGAGGAATTTGCCTTTCAGCCTTTTAAGAGAGATAAACTTATTAGCAACTGAAAACAGTGTGTTACAATGGAAAGCACGAGGTAGACTTGGCTATCAGTATCATTCTTAGCTCACTTGCTTTATATCTTAAACAAAAAAAAAAGCAAATATTTGAAAAGCGGTTTCAAGGTTTGCCCCAGCGCAGATGTTAGAAAAATTTAATTAAAATAGACTTAAACCCAATTTTGGTAGGCACAAATACCTGTATGGAAAGAGCTATATTCACTGAAACTAGATTCAAATGTCACACGTTGGAGTGACCTGACTGTGAAGCCAAATTATTAACCAGCGCAGGAAGCGTGCACAAAAAAATTGTGCTCATTTTAGTTTAATTAAAAACTACAGGCTTGGGGCTCAGACAAATGAAGAGGTGACTGAAGTGTCATCTGTTACCTGGAGGCCACCAACCCGTAGCCATTGTCTGAGGGGTCCACTTAGGGCAAATGGGAGGTATTTTGGGTATCAGAGCCCTCAATGAAAACCTCACTCAAGGTCTGTTACAACAAGGCTCTTACCTCCCACTTGGTCTCTTCAATCTTTGGGAGAAACTCAGCCTGTTCCTTCTTGAAAGCCAAAAATTTCTTCTCCAGCTCCTCTCGTTGCTGGAGGAGTTGTCCCATATCATCTTGGAGTTTTTTTTTCTCTTGCTGGAGCTTGAAGATTTGGAGCTGCAAGGCCTGCTGAGCCCGCTGTGCCTTTTTGGAGACCTGTTGCAATTTGTTGGCATAGTTTTGCCTCAGGTCCTCCATTTCCCTCTCCCAGATCTTCTGCTTCTCCTCGAACACTTGGAAGATGGCTGCCTCGCTTTTGTCCAAGTTCCTTCGCATCTGGAGGACCTCCTGCTCCTTCTCCCACAGCCGATCTTCCAGGTCTTGGATGATGTCGTCCGTTGAAGGCGAGTGGAAAGGCATCGTTTCATTGAGATGGTTCAGTCTGTTGAACGAAGAGGTGCTCTTGCTCGAAGACCGCCCGCTATCTGAGGTAGATATCCCGTTGTATCCCGCGATGTTCTTGTCCACGTAAGTTGTACCGATGCGGTTGATGTGGCTCGTGGAGGCGCTCATTGGACCCACGTGCTGGCTGTAGCCTGTCCCGTACGTGGGCAGGCTCGTTAACGAGTTACGGCCTGAATCCGAAAGGCCCCCCACTTGGTTTGTAGTCCTGTTAAGGCTGCTCTTGTCGAGTCCACTTTTGGGTGCGGACGGGCTATTGCTGTTGGCATGGTTCAAGCTCTTTCTGTTCTCTGTCACCCCGTTGCTCTGCGGCGGGCAGAGGTTCTGCATGGAATGGAAGTTTTTAGGAACTACTGGTTTAAAGGCTGAGGGTCTAACTAAGGGCTCATTGCTCTGCAAAAGGAAAAAGGACCACGCATCAAACATAGCAGGAAGCTTGGTAACAACACACAAAAGAGAGACATCAGCACAGGCTGGGGCTGATGGAGCTAAAACATCTTGGGCTAGCTCCGTATTTCTCAGCCTTATTACACCCTGGGCCATTTGGGATTTAACATGAGGGACCTGTGGTCACTCGTAGGGCAACACTTTCTGTTTCCTTGCCCCAACTGGAAAAAAAAAAAATCTTGACTCACCCCAAATCTGTGTGATTTTTCCCTGGAATACTCCTTGGGTCCTCTTAGTGCTCTTTGCAAGAAGGAGGGCTGCCACCTGCCTACCAGACCTGATCAAAACAACTCTTTGATTTTGGCAGATTATATTTTGAAGGACTTCTAGCATTGAGGGTGCATTTCCCTTTTGCTGAAAACTGAATTGAACCCTTGGATTAGCAGCCGTTTTGCCCCAGGAGCACCTTGTTTCCCTCCTGCTGGCAGTCATCTCTCCCCTGTGTGGACATCATGTCCTGCTTATGCTTGGAGGAATAGGAGCTGTGACCCCAGCAGCGACACCGAGCGAGGAACGTGCTGAAGCCGTTCTTCATTTGAATGTTTGTGTTTCCTGCGGCCATAAGCAATGCTGGGGGGAGAGTGGACTGCAGCTGTAAAGGATTTGGAACGGATTTTAAAACCTTGCACATTCCTCGCCCCGTGAATGCACCTACAGAAACAAAATTTTCCTCAAAATGGGATTGAGTCTCCTCTACTGCAGGTTGGGTTGCAGGTGAAAATTAACCCAGAGGAAGTCACTTTTTGTATTAGCAAAGATGTTTTGAAAATGCCTTCCAGGAGAAACAGAATGAGCCCTGGTGAGGAGGCAAGGTTGGAGACCAAAATCATGGCGCCTGGCATGTGGGACTAAGATGGACTACAGCGGCCGGTGGATTAACAGCCCAGGAGAAAAGGCCACCAAATGCTGCAGAAATAATACCGCACGAGGCAGCGTCCCCAGGGCACAAATTATGGCAGTCACTGGAGCAGAGCAGCACGCTATCTAAAATACCTGGCCTGGGAGATGTTTGCTCCCCGAAGCCGATATGAGCCATGAGGACTGGGCTTGGATGGGTGATAACACGTACAAGGGTAGTTTTCAAGCCTTGTCACTTTGTCCCTCATAAGGGTCACGGATGCTCATAGCTGCTTTCAAGAACACCTTTTGGTGGCAGTGAGGAGATTGCCTATAAATGGCACAAAACATAAGAGTGGGACTCAGATGCTGGACCTACCAAAATGAGAGCCGACTCCAGCTCCCTCCCCATCATTCGGGGAGGTAGGCACAGCATCTCAGGTAGGTTGGAATAGCGGGTGGCTTAAATACAGGCTTAAATGAGCTGGAGACTTAGCTGTGGAAGACTTGTGATCCTGCTCTTGGGTTTCTCAAGAACTAACATCCCCCTTTGTTCAATCCCCTGAAAGTAATGAGAATTATATTATCTGTACATAAAAGTGATGCCATCTACATAATAAGAATTAGACTGTCAGGATTGCACTGTTGCCCAAGGCTTCCTGGTCTGTGTTTTTAGAGATGTGCCACGGTCATCACAGTGCTCCAGGAGGTGGGGATTCTCACCTGGTCTAGTTTGCCGGAGACTGGCAATATCTTTGGTGGGTTACTGGGCTCTCGGTATTGGGGAGGAGGCGGCATGTTCTTCTCGTTGTTGGTGGTCACGTTCCCACAGATGTCCATCTTCACCTTCTCACTCTTGCGCAGATCGCCATTGATGTAGAGGGAGTTGGAGACTTTCTCTGACCTGTATGTCTTCTCCTCGCCAGAGTAGCGGTTGGAGATCTCCCGCGTGGAGTACCCGTTGCGAGACCCCTCTGTCTGCCGGCCGCTGCTCTGTGTCCGGGTCCCCACGCTCTTCATGGCGAACTCTTGGTCGTTGGCGACTCCGCTGCCCACGCTCCCCATGGTGCTCTGGGAGGCGGGTTGGGATGGCTGGGGAGCAAAATCGTGGAAGTTCTCCGGGCTGGGGTAGGTTGGGTCACTAAGAATGGGCAGCGTCTCTAGCGTGGCCATGGCAGCGCAGAGGTGAGGTGGAGGCACAGGTCAGTGGCACTGGGAGAAGGAGGAAAAGGAAAGGACTGTTAAAGAGATGCCTTTTATCTACCATACTCCTTGCAGATCGGCGTCATGCAGGGATCAGCAAATCTCTGGGCTGGGTGATGCAAAGACAGAAGCTGTCATGTTTCAGTATATGGTATGGAGCAGACGATGGGGCTGTCCTCCTCTCCGTGACACCCAGCCCCACTTGGAGGAGCAAGCGTGCTGCTCTTAAGCCTCTTAGTCCAAGGGTTGGGTGCTCCCAGGGGAGGGGGTTGCGTGGGTTTTAGTGGGCACAGCTCTACAGCATCGGTTGGACACAACCATTTGCAGTTCCCAAACTTGATTTATTTATTTCTGTTACTTTTCCCAGATTTGAACAAGTTTGTGTGGCCATGGGGATGGACGGTTTCCAGCCCTGGTCTATCTGTAGGCTCATACACTATTGCTCCCTCCAGCCCATCCCTTAGGATTCAACAGGGCTTAAGCCACACACTTTCCATCTCTTCCTTGGGAGTGTTGTCCCATGGACTTGAGCTTTTAAAAAGATGCTTTTGTCCAAGTGTCATCCTCGATTTTGTTTTAAACCTTTATTCCCCTACTCCATTTTATTCTTACCTAGGCTGTGCCTTGGATTGGCCAAAACTAAGCCATGGGAAGTGGATAATGTGCAGATAATGGTTTTAAAAGTTGTCTTTGACCTGGTCAAAGACATTGGGACCAGTGCTCATGTGTCTGGATGCTCTTCCTCAGCTCCATCACCATCACAAACCCCAGTCCTGTGATTCCAGCTCTGACTTCATAGGCGCCCAAGCCAACTTACATCTGTGTTTTGGGGAAGTTTTCCAAATACTGGTTGCTGCATTGGTGCTGAATTTATTATCAGCTGAGGCAGTCAAGGCCCAGAGCTACTGGTGCTAAGACAGGTTTCACACGGGGACAATTTATAACTTCCTAAAAGGCCTTTTGAAAGTCCCTTCTGAAAGTCCCAGCTGAAAATCAAGGTGTTTCTGGATGGATCTGGTAATGGATCTGGTCTGCAGTGTCCCACTACCCCCCTGAGGGTGACAAAGCCTCTGCAGTCATGCCCCAGCATGGACCGGGTCTAGGAAAAAGAAAACAACATGGGTTTATTTCTCTCAACAGAATTTCTTTAGTTACAGAAACCCATGGGTTTTCCCTGAAGGGTGTACCCATAAAATATGAGCATTGGGGAAGCTGCTCCGTGTTGAACTGAGCTAGAGCAGAAGATGGAGATCTTGCAGTGACTGCATTCCCCATGATTCCCATTCCCTCTGCTGAGGTGTTAACTCGATTGTCTGTAATGCCATCAGCTCCACAAAGGTGTAAAATCTTATTTAAGGAAATAAAAAGACCCACAACGATTTTTTTTGGTTGCCTCATTATTTTGCTTGAATAATGGAGAATTTGAACTTGTACCAGCTACGGATCTTGTTACCTGAGGGAAGGGAGAAGATGCATTGCAAAGTTTGGGTGATTGCAGTGAATCCTGGGGTCTGTGTATTTGGGGAAAGACTCTTTCAGCTCAATTCAGTCACTGGTGCATGAGTCCACTGTCCTCCCAGTGCCACTCCAGAAAGGCTCAGGGCTGCTTGGAGTCCTGCCTCATATCTGTGCAGATGTCTCTGGTGTACCTTCAGACTAGGCACAGCTGAACCAAGCCTGGAGGAGCAGGGTCAGTGGCACGTGGACAGCTGTAGACACTTAGCTGACCAGTGGCCACCCAACCCTACTGGGTTCATTGGCTTGGTCCCCATGGGCCAGAAAGGCTGCTTTTATTTTTTTGTCCCAGGAGCCCTCAGTTCCAGGTTTCCCAGGATAAACCATCCTGGCAGCGTGGGGACTAAAGCAGGATTTAGGGGCAGTGGGAGGTGCAGGTTCCCCCTGGATAAAAGAGGGATAACAAAAGTGATGCCCTGTGGAGACAGGTTTAGTGATGGGGGGGCTCAGGCTGGGCCAGCAGGTAGGGAAGATGGAGAAAATCCCCATTTCAGTGGTGGTTTCCCTCTTCTTGGGGTAGGGATGTTAAATCAGCCCTCCCCAAGTAAAGCAGGAGAGCTGGGTGTATTTCCCTGGAGAGCTAGCTTAAGATCTAGAGCTCGGCTCCGATGTGGTGTCTCACGGGGTCTTGTTATTTGCACTAATCATAGAAACATAAAATCATTAAGGTTGGAAAAGACCTCTAGGATCATCAAGTCCAACCATCAACCCAACACCACCATGCCCACTACACCATGTCCCTAAGCGCCACATCTACGTCTTTTAAATACCTCCAGGGATGGTGACTCCACCGCTTCCCTGGGCAGCCTGTTCCAAGGCTTGACAACCCTTTCGGTGAAGACATTTTTCCTAATGTTCAATCTAAACCTCCCTTGGCACAACTTGAGGCCATTTCCTCTCGTCCTGTCGCTGTTACTTGGCAGAAGAGACCAACCCCCACCTCGCTACAACCTCCTTTCAGGTAGTTGTAGAGCGCGATGAGGTCTCCCCTCAGCCTCCTCTTCTCCAGGCTGAACACCCCCAGTTCCCTCAGCCGCTTCTCATCAGACTTGTGCTCCAGGCCCTTCACCAGCTTCGTTGCCCTCCTCTGGACACGCTCCAGCACCTCCATGTCCTTCTTGGAGTGAGGGGCCCAGAACTGAACACAGGATTCGAGGTGTGGCCTCACCAGTGCCCAGTACAGGGGCACGATCACCTCCCTGCTCCTGCTGGCCACACCAGTTCTGATACAGGCCAGGATGCCGTTGGCCTTCTTGGCCACCTGGGCACACTGCCGGCTCATGTTCAGCCGCTGTCAACCAGCACCCCCAGGTCCTTTTCCTCTGGGCAGCTTTCCAGCCACTCTTCCCCAAGCCTGTAGCGTTGCATGGGGTTGTTGTGACCCAAGTGCAGGACCCGGCACTTGGCCTTGTTGAACCTCATACATTGGCCTCAGCCCATCGATCCAGCCTGTCCAGGTCCCTCTGCAGAGCCTTCCCACCCTCCAGCAGATCAACACTCCCGCCCAGCTTGGTGTCATCTGCAAACTGACTGAGGGAGCACTCGATCCCCTCGTCCAGATCATTGATAAAGATATTGAACAGGACCGGCCCCAGTACTGAGCCCTGGGGAACACCGCTCGTGACCGGCCGCCAACTGGGTTTAACTCCGTTCACCACAGCTCTCTGGGCTCGGCCGTCCAGCCAGTTTTTTTACCCAGCGAAGAGTGCTCCTGTCTGAGCCGTGAGCCCCCAGCTTCTCCAGGAGAATGCTGTGGGAGACAGTGTCAAAGGCTTTACTCCACTCCAACAGATGGAGTTCAGCTGTCTCACAGGGGGAGAAGGATTCTCGCTCATGGGTTGGCGGGGCTCATCAAGAGAGCTTTAAACTAGGTTTGAAGAGGAAGGGGATAAAACCAGGCTCACTAGAGATGAGCCGAGGGGTGGCATGCCAATGTTGGGGGCGAAATCGATAGCCCAGCTCAAGTGCATCTACATCAGTGCACGCAGGAGGAGAAATCCAGGTTACCTTTTCCTCACTGGGTAAATTCCACAGTGACATTTGCACATTTACATTGACTTTCTAAGGGCAGGATGAGGTCACCGGAAAGTTTGATCCTTCCAAAGAAAAAAAAGCCAAAACAACAACAAGCAGGGAAGACAAACATCCTTAGCCTGGTGAGACCCACAGCCTGGGCAGAGTCGTGGCAATGCCCTCCAGGACACCTCGGAAGAAGGTGTCTGCTCAGCCCCATGGCATCTCCATCGATGGTTTCCACTGGCAGAGTATCGCAGCCTTTCTCTGCCCTTGGGGACCCAAGCCCTCTGAGATGTTGAGTGGGCATTCCCACTCAGTGCCAGCAACCCAAAAGCAGGGGAGGCTTCAGCTGCCTTGTCGAGATGTGGGGTCAAAGCTGCATCAGAGAGCCAGACTCTGAAAATGGATCTTTTTCCACATTTTTCTTTTTCTTTTAATTGGGAATCATCCAAGAAAATATTCTTTAAAAAAATGGTTATTAGCTTATGTTTACTGTAAATGCGGGATCTGATAAACAGAGCATACGGACAAGCATTACAGTTATGTTATTAAGGAGATTCCAGAAGTGCCAACAGGTCCCTGACGGTACAGCTTTATTTGCCAAAAAGGGCCATTTTTTCAAGAACAACAGCTCTCGCTTTTGTACCATCTGGCCAGCTCCGGTTCCCAGTCAGGTTTTACCCGGGACGTTCCTTAGGTGATCTGTGAAATCAAGCTTTGAGCACAGCGAGGCAAGAAATAATGCTGCCAGACTCCGGCACAGAGCTGGAAGGTCTTTTTTTCTCCTTCCAGGTTTGGAGGAATGCGTGATTAAAAACTTCCTCAGGACATTTCTCCTCCTTAAATCTCATAACTGCCTCCCTCCCATGGGAGCACGAACAAAAATTGGGTTTACGGGTGATTCCCAATGAGAGAAACAAGGATGCTGAGCCTCGTGGTCCATGAACACAGGGAAGCCAAACTGGCTCGCCTTTACCAGCATTTCACTCCCCAGTCTGTCCTTTAGAAGGAAAGAGAAGCCATCTCTGAACATGGCTGGGCTTGGAAGAGACCCCCGAGCCACAGCAGAGGGGTGAAAGTGGCTTCCCCTGCCCCGTGGTGGTGTGGAGAGGCTGCAGACAGGCGGAAAACCAAAGCAGGAGTTTCAAGCAACCTGCCAGTCACTGCCCTTTCCAGATGTTTTATTCTTCCGGATGTTACATCCCATCTGCAGTGGTGAGGAGGCACCAGGACCACCTCGCTCTTCATCCTCACCAGGCTCTCAAGAAGACACCAGGTCCATTCCACCTCCCAAGAAAGACCAGCTCTACCCGAATCACTCCTGAGTGACATCCGTCCGTCCATCCATCACAGCAGCCACCACCTCCGAGGGCTGACACTCAGCCCTTGCCGAGCTCTGCCCTCACCCCGGTTCCCCAGAGCCCCATGGTTACAGCAGGAACCCAAGTGAAGGGACTTTCTGCAGACACCAAGGAGAAGAGAACCTTTCCAGAACAAACGCTGAACTAATTTCCCATTTCCCAGCATTACTGTGTTAATAAAAGCTGTAAAGGGTTTCTTCGTCTGCCTGGACCAATTCAAAGCACCCTTCCTGGTAGGCATCTCCACTCCAGCATCTTACCTAGGAAGGGTGTCGTGTCTCATCGGTACAGCCAGCCTCCTCTCTGGCCGGGGACACCGGGACTTCACGCAATGGTGCAGCTCCCCACCATCTCCGTGTTGCACAACCTCCCTGTCCCATCCAACTGCGGTGGCCTCTTGGCCTTTCCCCCGGCAGCCCTGCCTTGGAGACAGCAATATTTTTATGCCTGATGCAGAAAATCTGGGGTGAAATTTCCTTTTCCCCAGCGGTGGTGGGTAAAGTCTTCACAGCCACCTCTTACCATGGTTTCCTACCATGCCTGCAGCTCCCGGGGACCCCTAGGTGCTATTGTAAATATAATAATCCATAAAATAACTTCACACTTGCTTTACCCAAGGTAGACGGAAGAAAAATTGCTTTCAGATAAGCAGCTGAATGGTTAACTAAGCCTAGATTATGAAGGCCTGGCTCCGTTTCTGCCTGAGTAGGTTAATTGTTAACACGCTGGTAACAAAGGCCTTTGGGAGACATACCTGGGCACCGTGCCATGCGAGAAGGAAATCAATCACTGGTCTCGGGCAGGGAGAGCTCGGCCGAAAGCACGGCTGTGCCTTGGCACGCTCACCGTCCCAGGTATGTGGTCCTGGCAAGACGGGCAGCAAAGGCATCTGAAGGTCAAAAATTCCCCCCCACACCCTGCCAATTGTGGTGACAGGTGTGCCCGTGACCTTCAATCATCGGGTTTGTTTACGTCTGTTTTAATGAGCATGCAATTACCGACACAATGAAAACATGCTTTTTTTTTTTTTTTTTGGGGGGGGGGAAGGACCTGCACCTGCGCTGTGTTTAGGGCTCTGGTGGTTCTCCAGCGGTGCCAGGGAGCTGGTACGGCTGGAGGAAAAAAGTCATCACGTCCTGGGGTGGTGGAGCAGGTTAGAAACGGTGTAAAAGGGGTGAAAACAAATTTGTTGTGGGCCTTTCAGCTTCCTCCAGAAGGATATATGGAGAGGGAAGGGAAGGCCAGTAATGGGTTAGCAGTGAGGAGACAGCAGACCCCGTAGGGAGTAAACCCACCTGTGTCTGGAGAAGCATTAACAAGCCCTGGAGAAAAGCCACCACTGAAACCCAAGACCTGCAATCAGGCTGAGCCAATAAGTCCTTGGAGGTGTTTGAGTCTGGGTCTCAGCAACGCTACCGGCACCTCAAGGGTTGTTGCTTGGGTTAGTGTGGACACCCTGTGTTCCCATGAGACAGCTCCAGCAGTGATGGTGAGATGGGAGCCCACCTCCTGTTCCCTGCCTGGGTGGCATGGGTACAGGGAAGGACCGCTGCAGTGCTGGAGAGGGTCGGGTGGACCTGCTTCACTTCTTAACACTCCCTTCTTGCCCTGCAAAATGTGCTGCTTGCCTTAGTTGTACCACCGTGCACCTCCGAGAAGGTTTTTGTCTTCCCACCAATTAGTTTCAGACGCAACTCGCAGTCACATCCCTCTTCTTCTCCAGGCTGAGCAAACAGCCTTCAGCCTCTCCTTATACATCACGTCCTCCAAAAAGACCACTCAGCTACTGCTCGGCCTCCTGTGTGTCGTGGGCCATCACGTGTCACCTCCTTACGGCCGTGCTGGACCCCAACCTGGCTGAGAGCACCTACACAAGGGTCGATTCAAGAGGCAGGGACACCACCGCTCCCCTCCCACCCGGCTCCAGTGCGTCGGCACCTCCTTTTCTTCTACACCCTTCTCAAGTTGCCTCGGTTTGAGGAGGGGAAAAGAATGAGCTTTTCCCATCTCTCACAGGCATTTTTTCCAGCCCTCAAGTAATTCTTGTGGCTCTTTTCTGCACCTCCTCCAACTCCTCTGCCCCCAATCCGACATCCTGGCTTGGTGGCTGCCAGGTTTTCCTCCAACACTGAAATATGGCACGAAAGCGCTTGAACCTGTCTGCGAAAACATGCAAATCTCGGGCTTTTCAACCACAAGCTTTTTCCACAACCAAAAGCCAGACAATGTCAGATGAACAACTCCTGCTGCTTCCCTGGGACACAGACTTCTCTCTTCCCGTTTATCCCTGCCAAAGGAGATGAAGCCCCCCATTCAGGGCCAAAAAGCAAACTCAGGAAGGCAGGTTGGAGCGTCAAGGAGCACCAAGTTCTTGTAGGCACCTTCAGATACCTCTTTGACCATGGAGTTACTGCGTGGCTGCACATCTTGCATCCCTCTCTGCAAAGGCTTTACGATGGCCTCTGGGCCACAAAGAGATGGGCAAGCTCTCCAGCAGCACCCGAGCCCTTGGTGCAAGGGCAGACTCCAAACTCCAGCAGGACATTGCCCAGCATCTCCTAGGGCTCAGCTAAGCCTCTGCCTCTTTTGCAGCATGAGGGCTGTAGGGCTGTTGGACCGAGTGGCTGCAAATCATCGCTGTAAGACACATCCAGGCTGGAGAAGTCCCATCGTTACGTTTTAAGGAAATTTTGAAAGAGGCTCCTGGCTGCGACGAGCAGGGCGATGATGGCATGTAGTGAATGCACCAGTCCTGCTCGGGGCATTAGATATTTGCTTTTGTTAATGTTAATGTTAAGAAGGGCTGACTTTGAGCTGTTCTCCAGCCGCTCAGCTGTCCTGCGTCTCTGCCTAGGGCTTGCAGGGAGGTGTTGGTGAGGAGCTTAAGCTCTGGGGCTGGCTTTGCATGCAAAAAATGAGTGGGAAGTTGTTTCCTCTCCCCAAGACACTGTGGTGCGAGAGACCCCTGCAGTTTTTCCCTCGGAGCCAGGCAAATCCCCTGGGGAACTGCGGGAATTGTGGCCCGTAACCAGCTTTGCATGGAGTCCCTGCTGTAGGAGAGATCCCATCCGGATATGTCAGCTCTCTCCGTGGCCTGATCCAGCTCACAAATCTGGCCGAAAGTCAACCCAAACCCGCCAGCAGTTTGCTGACGCTTTGGCAGCTTCCAGCCAGTTCACTGAGGACTCAGCCAGGACCAAAGAGCAGGAGCAAACCCCACCAGAAAGGGGTTTTGGAGACCTCAGCAAGCACCAGCTCCTGACTGCAGCCCAGGGTGCTTTGCAGAGACCTGTGTAGCTCTGCCCCCCGAGGACTGGGTGTTTAGCTAGAAGCAAGGAAGGCATGAATTCAGAAAGCAAAGCAACACCAAAGCCATCCTAGATGCCTTCTCCTGGGAGCAACCTCCCTGTGTCCTAAGGCTATTTCCTATCGCATTCTGTTGCAGGCATGCAACCGCGGAAATCCGTCCTGAAGCTTTGTGCTACAATCCCGGCTTGGGAGTCCTGCCGAGGAACATCCAGTTTGGGAAGATGGGGACCATCCTATCCCTCTATGACCCCCCTTTTTCCAATGACACCTCCTGTCCCAGCATCTGAGAGCACTGACGGGTCTGTACAGTAGCATCCTCTGGATAACTGGGCCCAGTTAAAAGCTGTCAGCCCCCCCAGTACATGGCTATTTCTGAGACATGAGGACCATGCTTTGCTTTTCTCTCCTGCAAATGTGGCGGCATCGGGTGGGGGTGGCAGGATTTGGGGCAGGGAGGTCCCCGTTTCAGGGGCTGCGCTTTCTTGGGCTGCTGTGGGAAATAAAAGCAAGCGGCTTAGAAACATTTCCTTTTCCTTTCCGCCTGCTAATGAGATAATTACAGCCTTTTGTATTCTGGGAAACTACTTTCTCATTACGGGGGCCGCATCAGCTATTTACATAATAAGCCTGAAACAAAAGAGATGAGATGAAGAGACCCAGGCGGCTCTTTGGGAGAGCCTGCGCTGCGTCGCCGAGGGAGAGTCCGTGGGATGATGGCTTTCTCCATCCCCAAGGTCCCTCTGCCGAGGTCTGGAGTGGGTGGCAGCACTTAGTGCAGGATGTCCCCAGCATGGGATGCTCCTCGCTCTCAGCTGCGAGGGTCCCCGGGGTCCCCAGAACCAGCCCAACGCGCTCTCATAAACCATCGGCCGTGATTCCCATTGCCAAAGGATTTGGGAGGGGTGGCCGTGGATCGGGAAGCGGGGAGAACCG
This sequence comes from Calonectris borealis, assembly GCF_964195595.1. NCBI lineage: Eukaryota > Metazoa > Chordata > Aves > Procellariiformes > Procellariidae > Calonectris > Calonectris borealis. The sequence continues at coordinate 3,325,488 of NC_134315.1, read as the reverse complement.
TGTCAGCTCTGCCCTGATGTGGTCAGCATACGTGGGGCTCGCAGTGACACCTTGGGACGAGTCCCACCACCTGAGGATATGTTGGGTACCAAACTGGCCCATCCGCTGTCCCATCTCTCATGTCCCATTTTCCCCGTCCCCCCAGCTGGCCAAGGGACATGCTGGGTACCAACCTGTCCTATCCCAGGTCCCTGTCCCTCCAGCTGGCCAAGGGACACTTTGGATACCAGACTGTCCCATCCCATGTCCCACATCCCAGTTCCCTTTTCTCCCAGCTGGCCAAGGGACACATTGGGTACCAACCTGTCCCATCCCACGTCCCAGTTCCTAGATCCCTGCCCCCACAGCGGGCTGGGGGACACCGGGTACCAAACTGTCCCATCCCACATCCCACTGCCCTGTCTCCCAGCTGGCCAAGGGACACTCTGTGTACCAAATTGTCCCCGCCAGCCTGCCAACCCGCCACCTCCCTTCCTCAATAAAGGCCCCATTGTTCTCCCCCAACAAAGCCTGAATAGTGCAGCCTGCTCCACCTTCCTCCGGCTAATCCTCCCGGTTTGCTATCAGTTTTCCTCCTCGGTTGGTCCTTGTGTTTAAGGGACACGCTCCACCGCCACCCTGTCCCCATCCCCCAGGAAGTGGCAGGAAGGAGAATCACGACAAAGCACGGCCGAAATCTCGGCCACGGAGCACGTGGCCTTGGCTCTGTGTCCTCCTGCCTGTCCTCCTTCCATCTCTGCTCCCTCGGGGGTGCTCCTGGAATGGACCCCCCCCCCGGGTATGTGCTATACTTGGACTGTGTCTCTGTCACATGCAGTGACAAGAGTCCCCGTCTGCGTTCACTGCGTTTTGCTGCAGCAGCCACGTTCCTCCCCAGGAGTGATGATGAGGAGGATGATGAGACGTGCTGGGTCCACGCTGTGGACCACGCCACTGCCCCAGAGCATCCCTCTGCAAGCACAAGGCTCGGAGAGCCCGGCAGCTACCTGGAAACCCCTTATGACAGCAAAAAATCCATAAATCAATCTGGGCATTACTATTGCTCATCCAGAACGAGCTGCTCCACCTGTCCCAAGCCCAATCCCACCACAGCTCATCTCAGGGTGTTCCCAATTTTAATCCACAGGATTTTCTGGATCCAAAAGAGCAGACAAAGGTGTGGAATAAAAGACCAAGCACCTGGCAGGCTGCACCGGTCTTGGAGCTACTCCAATAAGAAAAGAAATCAAAATTGCTCTGGAGGCTGTGGCAAGATTGGCAAAGTCCTAGAGAAACCTCAGAACCTCAGTGGGTGACGTGGAGATGTAATGTGTGGCTCTGCAGTTTGTACGGGGTCCCAGGGAGGTTTTCCAATCTCCATCCTTGGAGGTTTTCAAGCCCTGAATGGACCGAGTGGGGTCTGGCCTCGTAGCTGAGCCTATCTTGAGCGGCAAGGTGGCCTGGAGACCCCCAAGGTCCCTTCCACCATGAATTATCCTGCCATGGAGGATGGAGGTTTTGGTAAGCCACCCCAGGGCTGTCCACCCGAGGGCAGATAGGAAGGATTTTCCATTACATGGCAAGTCTGTCCCCATCGTCCCAAAAAGTGGAGAGTGCCAGCAGGACAGGATGGTTTCAAGCTCAACCCAAACCGCCAACCCAAATCCTATGTGTCCATCAGGAAGGTTTTGGGCACGGTCACATCCGTGCCCACTTGCCCTTGTGGCTGCCCCCAGAAGAAGCTGAGCACCAGCTGTGGGCTGGTCATTGTCCCCAGTGCAGTCACGGTGGCAACCGCTGCCGGGAAGATGCCAGCTTTGACGGCACAAGGAAAACTCCCTGAATTCAGTCAGCATGGGGAAAGGACGGTTTGACGGAGCAGCCGCAGCGCTGGCTGTGGGGCTGGGGGTCTGGGATGCTCCATGCCGCAGGCTGGACCACTTGAAGTCATCCCAGCCCTCTGTGCCTCAGTTTCCCCTTACTAAGGGGCCACCTCCTTGGCAAGGTGGCTGGAGATGAGCTGCTGCTGGTTGAGCCTGTGGTGCTGCCTGACACGGATTATTGCAGCGGGGGGTATGGGGGAGCTGCTGGCCCATCCCAGTGCTGGCAAGGTGCCTGCTGTCCCCTGGCAGTCCCCCAGTGAGGAGCTACGTACCTTGCGTGGCACCCCAGCATCTGCCTGAGCATCCTCATCTGGCCCCATATCCCATATCTTGGGGCATCCCAGTGCGAGCCCCTGCTGTAGACATGCTCCTTTGCCCCGAATACCTCACGGTGGGAGCAAGAGGACCCCCCCTTGTCACCAGACACCCCCCCCCCCGCATGATTTAGACCCCTGCCCCAGCCTGTGTGTTGCCAGGGGGAGGCCTGATCCTGCCCTTTGGGGTGAGCCATCACCCCCGGAGAGGTGCCAAGCAGCCATCCCCACGGCCCCTGCCCGGCTCTGCCATCCCCAGACCTTGCCCAAACCTCCGTCCCAGCAGGAAGGACAACGAGGGGACCCGCCACCAGCTCCCACCCACCGCCCACACCGCCGACCCGGCCACGATTTATCATTAACTCTCCCTGAGGAATTTCAAGGACGCAGAGCCAGCCCGGGACGTGCTCGCTCCTCCCCGGACACCACGCTCAGAGCAAGCCCCCATGGTGGCTTGTCCCCATGGTTGCTTGTCCCCACTGCCGGGGTTAGTGCCGGTAACCAGAGTAGTGCCCCAAAACCCACTGAGGTGCAAGGTCCTGGTGCTGGTGGGTGCCAGCTGGATCCAGGGTGAGTTGATAGCCAGGGGGAAATAGCAGCTCTCCTCACCCCGAGCAACCCACCTCCGTGCACCCCACCTCTGCTACGACCCCCAGTGCAAACGCAGCCCAGTGGGTACGTCCCACCCTGAAAAAGCACCTGCAGCGCGTCCCACCAGCTCAACACCGCGCTAATCCACCGAAAACCCTTCGTTCCCCTGCCTGGCCCCTTTCTGAGCTCGAACAAAGACACCCAGCGAGGGGGGGGAAGGAGAGGAAAGGAAAGATCCCCCCTCAAAAGCCAGCACCCACCGAGATTTACCTGGGCAGCCCAGGGGGGCATCCTCCAGCTCCCCGTCCTCGGCCGGTCTCGACGTTCATCGTTTCCCTGCTTGGTACCCCGGGAAAAACCCAAAAATAATACCTGCGGAGAGCAACCTGCTGCTGGGCTGGGGCCAAGGGCCGCACTGTGCTCGGCCTGATTGGCCACCGCCGGCCCGCGCCCGCGGGATCTTAACTCTTTCTTCCCATCGGGGCGGAGATGAGCCCCGCGTCCTCAAATGGGGATTTCGGCGTCCGACGGCTCGATTGGCTCGAGTGGGGATTTTGGGGTCAGATAGCTTGTTTTTGCACAAATAGGGATTTGGGGGTCTGATGGCTTATTTTTGCTTAAACGGGGATTTTGGGGTCTGAGAGCTTGGTTTTGCTCAAATAAAGGGTTTTGGAGTCTGATGACTTGTTTTTGCTCAAATGGGGATTTGGGGATCCAGCAGCTGGGTTTTGCTCAAATAGGGATTTGGGGTCTGAGTGCCTGTTTTTTTCAAACGGGAATTTTGGGTCTGATGGCTTGTTTTTGCACAAATAGGGATTTGGGAGTCCGACAGCTTGTTTTTTGGCATAAATGGGGATTTTGGGGGTCTGACAGCTGGGTTTTTTTCAAATAGGGAATTTTGGTGTCTGATGGTTTGTTTTGGCTCAAATGGGGGTTTTGGGGTCTGAAAGCTTGGTTTTGCTCAAATGAGGAATTTGGGGTCCGATGACTTCTTTTTGCTCAAATAGGGATTTGGGGGTTCAATGGCTTGTTTTTGCTCAAACAGGGATTTTGGGGTCTGATGGCTTGGTTTTGCTCAAATGGGGATTTGGGGGTCCGACAGCTGGGGTTTTTTTTCAAATGGGAATTTTGGGGTCTGATGGCTTGTTTTTGCTCAAATGGGGAGTTTGGGGTCTGACAGCTTGGCTTTTTTCAGATGAGGATTTTGGGATCCAACAGCTTGTTTTCACTCAAATAGTTATTTTGGGGTCTTCCCAGCTCGGGACCCCTCTCCTCAACTTTCCCATCCCGATGGGGATGCTTCCCAGCTGCGTGGCTGAACCGAGAGCCCATTCACCACGGAGAGAGGGGCAGAGAGCACAAGTCCAGCCTGGTAACTTTGAAACAACCTCAGCTTTTCTTTTTGAGGTGGTTTGGGTTAATTGATACCCTAAATCTCACCAAAGCACACAAGAGAGGCAGTCTGACACCTGGAAAGGCCACGTTTTCTTTATGTGCCAATACTGACTCATCTCAACCCCGAATTCCCTGATAAAGCCATGCACCAATGAAACAACCAAAAAAAAAGTTACGGGGGGATTTGATCCATCAACATGTTTCTGCACAGACCAAATGGAAAGGGGCAGTCATTTTCTCCCCTGATTATTGCAGACGAAGAAGGAAACGAGTGTTAAACGGTCCATCTGTCCATCTCTCCTCCCCTAACTGGCATTTTCTGGCTGGTTTCAGCCCGCTTAGACAAATGGGATGATGCGCATCACCCCAGAAGCTGGACGGGGATCCTGCCCTCCCTCCTTTGCCATCGTTGTTTGCCATCCGAACCTTCCCATCTTTCAGAGCAGAGCTTTGGTGATACAGGATGGTCCAGAGCTCCTTCTCCATCCCTGGCTGCCAGAGCTGTGGTGGGAGAGCAATCAGGCTTCCCATCGGGGGCCAGCCAGTCTCAGCACTTATATTGGATTATTTGCAGTTGTGAAGGGAGTGCAATGAGGGAAATAAAGCCACACAGAGCTGCTGCTAATTTAGACTTATTTGCTTAAGTGAATTTTCTATTGGCAGGATGTCTGCGTGTCAAAGGAGTCACCGGTCGCAGCCTCGCGAACATAGCATCGTCAACGGTGGGCTAATAGCAGCAAGAGCAGTAAAATAGCAATAATGCGAACAATAATCAAATATGGGTTACGCATGCATTTAAATCACGGCAAAACGCACTGCTGGAGTGCCTGGGGAAGGTGTAAATTATACCAAAATGGATTCCTGCAGAGACTCAAGCTCTTAATTTTGCCCTTTGACTTCAGAAGCAAAGAATTCCAAGAAACAAGCTGGTTTATACATTGCTAGAAGAGATTCCCAGCAGCAGGATGCGTGGCACGCCCGATGGAAATAGCCACACATATCCAAGCCTTTTCTATCCCAGGGACCACTCTTGCAATAATCAGAGCTGACCCAGGAGCTTCATCAGGACATGGACCCTTCCCGTGGGGGTGAAGCTGCCGAAGCAAAGGAGCCCTTGGCTGCAGGGCGTGGAGCTGCAGCATAGCCAGGCTCAGCAGATCTTGCAGGAGACAGGCAGTTTCCTGACATTACAGCTGGTTAAGGCTGCGCTCGTTCTCTCTTTGGGAGTTGTGTTATGTCTTAGCGCTTCCCACAGATGAATAAATCATGATGGAAGAGGCTTTGGAGAATGCTGGGAACTCCAGGATAACCCGTGCTCCTGGCGCTCTCAGGCGAGTCATAAACTTTTGAACCCTGAACTCCCATTTCTAAGCCAGGTCTCTGGTTGCTGAGACATAAACCTCTCTACCCACTAAGCTCATCTCCACCAAAGCCCCTCCACCACCTCTGAGGGCCAACAGAGACCCCCCAGTTCGCAGCCAGCACCCCGTTATGCAGGGGCTCCTGCGCAGCCAGCTGCATCCAGGCCATCATGTTTCCCTGTCCCCATGGGACAGAACAACCAAGACTTGGTCTCATCTTTTTGAGGGGTTTTATCCATCTCCGCGCTGCCCTTTTTGGGCAGCCGTGGTCAGACTGTGCACCCAGACCCAATCACCTGTGGTGCCTCCAGGTAGTGGTCCCTGTTCCCCACCATGGCAGACTCTGGCTGGAGAATCGCTGGTCTAATGATGGGTTCCTAATTGCCATTTAAATTAGACAACATCATCGTTATCAACACAACTTGCAAGACATTTTCTTTCCAAGACACGATTGGCTGCATGGCTCGTCTCACAGGGACCCTGGGTAGCTAATGAGGAATGGGGTATCCATCAGAGCATCTCTGACAGCAGGTCTTTGATGCTTGTTTGGTGGGACAGGCAGCTCCTATCTCAACCCCTGCCTGGACTGCTCTCTCCCACGTAGCCCCCTGAGATGGGTCAAAAGTTGCCGTAATCCTCAGCTTGGTCGCTGTTAAGCTGCTCCTCTGCTGGGGCCAGCTAGGAGCAGAGGTGACGAAACTCCAGGAGATGTTTTCTACTCCCTCATCAGCCAGCCAGAATCAACAGGAGCCTCATGAAAGGGCTGTCTGGGCGAAGGGGACCTGGAGAGTTGAGCTGAGAGCATGAGGTCCAGCTCACCCATTTGGGGGAAGTCTGGAACCTCGAGCTGTGTGGAGCCACGGGTGGGAAGCAGAAACCAATTGGGAGCTGGAGACTGAGCTCAGACTCAAATACGGTGAGTGCTCTACAGAGCTCAGCAAACAAGAAGACCTCCAGCCTGGTATTAAACGGTGAGGGGTTACGCACCTAAAAAGCCTTCCGTATCCAACCACGCTGGATTGGCCTCCTTCTGCCTGGGGGAAGAGGCTTTGAACATCCACCCGGACCCAAAACTACGTCCCTCAAAGGCCTCTTGAAGCCGCTTACATCCTTGCCCATTTCTTCCTCAGCTCAACAGCGGGGAAGGCTGTTGTTGCACGTGGCTCACGTTGAGGGCATGCACAGCATCCATCGCTCCCAGCTCCCAGTTTAATCCTTTCGGGTGAGAAATTATGGCCATGGCTTATGAGCCATGGTGGATGGCTCGGGAGCAGCCCTCTATCCGGCAAAATGCAGCACTTCCCACTCCGGTTTCACCCGTGGGGGCTGTGGCATCAATGCCAGTCTTTGTCCCCAAAAAGCCAAGAGAAACACAGAGGCCCCCCCATCTCGGGGAGGACACCACCGGCTCCCCCATTTCATGCACATCCCTTCCCTCGGTGGGAGGAAGGTCTGCCCTGACTTTCCCAGCTCCAGCAGCTGATGCCGGGGCAGCAGCCCCTCTCCAAACCTCCCTTTCCCCACCAGGCTGAAGCTGTTCGTAACACCATGATGCCCGTGCCAAGAAGGTGATGGATCTCCAGCACGAGTCCTGAGGCTGCACAGTGTTTAGCAGCGTGGAGCAGGTTAAAGTTCTGGGGGTCTGCAGCTTCGGGTGGAGCCACGACAAAATAAGCACCTGGAGCTTCCAAACAAAAAAAAAAAAAAAAAAGGAAAAAAGGAAAGAAGCGGATCCTTTTTCTCTACTCAGTGGATCCCTTGGGCTGGCTGCTGTCAAATGGGACCCTGGGGACTCCTGTGGAGTTTTTCTTTTCTGCAGGAAAATTTTCCTGTTTGAGAATTATTTCTGTGGAAATGTTTTGGGGTTTGGGGTTTTTTTTTGAGATGTTTTTTTTTTTTTCAGTGAAATTGGTTTTTTTCAATGCCCTCTCCTTCCCTTAAATAAAATAAAATTCAGTTTTCAGAAATAAAAATACTGGGTTTTTCTCTGTTTTTTCCCCAAAGCCTTCTTCCTCTTGAGGAAAGGAAAAATTAACCCTACCAAAACCCAAACTCTTCGTTCCCCAGATCTTTTTCCTTTTTCGTGCGCAATTGGCACGCTCTGAGCATCTCCCCCGGCAGGGTGATTTCACTCCCCTTGGAACCATTTCATTTCAAGACCCCAAAGCTCTTCGAGGTCCCTGGACTGCAGCTGCAGAAGTGGTTAAGTGTTTTCTGCATTGATCAGAGAAGGAGCAAAATGTCAGCTGCCGCGAGGTCTGAAGGAGCGTCACTGCACCGGGACTTTCCCTGGGGAGTGGCGGGCAGAAAGCATCGATGTGCTTGGAGGTAGGGATGGAAATGGGAGCAGAGATGCCTGGCTCCCTGCATCGGGATTTCTTCCTTAAAAGCTCTGGGGAGCAACTTCTCAGTCCAAAACGTCCTGATGTGAGCAAGAGTCTTCCTCCTCTCCCCACCTAGACTTCTTTATGTACAGGGAAGATCATTTTCAAAGCCTTGAGAAGCAGAAAAAACTCCTAAATGTGGGTTCCCTGGCTATTGCACATACTTTCAGGTCGTGAGTGAGGTGGAGGCGTCTCCATCCTGGGATGTCTTCATGCCTTGGCTGGGCAATGCTAAGGCCAACCTGGTCTAGTGATGATGATAGTCCCACACAGACTGTGGAGTTGGGCTGGAGACTTCTAGAGCTTTCCAACCAGCATCACAACAACTTCAGCCCTCAGGTGTGAACTGATTGCACTTGTAATAAGTGCTTGACATCCAGCAGGTTGCACGCTGAAAGCAGATCTCGTGTGGTACCTCCAAATCAGCCTTTGTTTGAAGCTTTTCCCCAGTATCTGTTATTAGAGCAGAGATTTCCAGCCCGGTCTTCAGAGGAAGGACCTGAGTGGGCTTTCTGTGACGGTAAATGGGTGTCGAACATCCAAGGGCTTCCCTATGTTTCTGGAGAGATGCTGCTTCATCTGGTGGTTGTGGGTGTCTTGCAGGGATCATAGGGACCATAGCCAAATGGGCAGTGTGCTACTGGTAGGGTGGTATGGCTATGCCATGCCAGAAAATTCAGCCTTACTGGTAGGAAAGCTGACAAAATCACCACCAGTCTGCCCAACCTGAGCAAGCTCTGTGGCTGAGCTCCTAGGGAAAAAATGTCGTGTGGACACCTGGTATTTATTTACACCAGAAGAAACTGTTGGCTGCTTACGTGATGTAAAAGCCTTCGCTGTACCTCCATGGGGAGGTTCACCTGCACCAGTATTTGCACAATGAGAGCCCACCTTTGCACTGGTCTGGAAGTTAAAATGCTGAGAGAGGTTGTGGCTGCTCGGTGAGTGGAATAATTTGAGCCCATGTGAGGCTCCTTCATACCCGCACAGAGGTGTGGATGGGAGAGGACCTTCTCCAAGCTGCTGCGGGGGACTGGCGGGGGTTCCCGAGGCTGGGCTGGCACTGCAAAGCTGGGTTGATGCCATCTGCTATGACGGGGGACACTTTCTATCTCCAATCCACGACAACATCTGCCCGCTCAGCTTGAGGCAACGCGAACAAGCCAAAAGACTCTGGTTTATGTCATCCAGAGAGATGGTTTCCTATTCTGGCAAAAACATCCCTGCTGGTATAAGCTGTCTCCTCCTGTATCGACACAGGGCAGACAAAGCCTCTGCAGCGCTGGCAAGCCCCAACCTGGTCCATCGCCCAGGTCTTCCCATAAATCAGGGGAGGCTCCTGCATCTCCAGCTGTGGGTGCTGAAAGCCCGGCGTGTGTGCTGGGATGCTCCGGCGTGGTGGCTTGGCCATGCTATGTAGGTCAGGTCTGAGCTGCATGGGGGGAACGTGTGATGCTTCGTAAAAGCTAGTCCTAACCATACGGCACTCCTGTCCTGTGCCTGCTCCTCCTTACTGAAGAAATGCACATTAAATGACCACCTTCCTTCCTGCAGCTAACGAGAGGAACAAGTGGAGTGGGGTTTTGTTCACCAACCCTTCAAACCACACAGCTTCTGCGGGGGAGGAAGGAGCCTGTTCCTCTCACAGGAGCTCGAAATGCATTAATGCTGGCCAAGACCTTCATCTAAAACTTATGAGCTGAAAAAAAAAAAGTATTTCTAGACCGGAGAAGCTTGCTTTAACATCGTTGGGTGGTTATGCAGAATGAAGGAAGCGAAGGCCCCATTCACAGTCCCAAAGCAGCACGCCAGGTCCGGTAAAAATAATTTGGAGCACAATAAATTGCCACCAGGAGGGCTAAATTTCCACTGAAATCACCAGATCAGCACATACCCTGTTTGGAAGTGCCATTTCTGTCCACATCAGGATTCAGGGATTTGGCACAGCCCCCTTGGCTCGGGATGGAAGGTTTTTTCTGCATTACAAGAGAGGAATGTTGGGGCTAGCTCCCCAGTTTTGTGTATGCGTGATGCCCAGTCCACACGTTCTGTCCCTGTCCACCTGCTCCATCTCCATCCTGGCCAACCTCTCTGGGCGAGACGAGGTGGCTGAATGGCTTCAGCAAAAGCAGAAGTGAGAGGGTTCTCTAACCCTGGGAAGAAGGAGCTTCTGGAGGGGTGGTGGAGGACCAAGCAGGAAGCCTGGAGCACCTCTGTGGTGCCTACCAAGCCTCTCTGTGTAGGACCCAAGGTCTACACTCCCTTTCCAGTCCACAGGGATCCAGCTGACACAGTCCACAGGCCACAGGGAGGGATTTGGCTGATTGAAGGTGGGTGTGGGCTGAAATGCCATTTAAATCCATGACCAGCTAATGGCCCTGGGCTCCGTTGGGAGCTTACAGTTTGCAGTTAATAAATGCCATGAGTACAACAAACACATCCCCCAGCTATTGCCTTCCCCATGGCTTCCTTGTCCTCAGAGAAATGTGGGTATTCCCTGCCCTGAAGACAAATTCCTTTGCAGTCGCTGGCGCTGGACCATGTCTGGAAACAACTTTCCCCAGTGGGTGAACCAGTGGTTTTGTCTCCGCTTCCAGCTCTCTTGCTTCCTTTTCTTTAGACTGTACATGGCCAATTCCCCCTTCCTCAGCTCTCTAAACTCTGCCTGAGGTCTGCTTCCCGGCCACCAGAGGATTCAGGCTTGCTTCATCTTCAACTCATCCTCCTCAAGCCATGCACTGGCTCGGATGCTGTGCAGAGAAAACGAGGAGGAAAGGTCTTCATGACCCTGTTTTGCAACCTCAACTGGTGGCAGGGTGGCCCAGAGCTAGAAGTCACCTCTCCCTATCATGTATTAGTTCTAAAACACAGCAAGAAAGGACCCAGGTTTGACCAGGCAAGTGGGATGGAAGAGGGTAGGAGCAGAAGGGTGCACAGCCATAGCACGTGCGGCAGGTACGGGGTGATGCTTCCAGGATGTTTATCAACCTTTTCTCCTGAATATTTGCAGTCAAGGTGGGGTTTACTGGTCACGTCAGGGGACTGTGCCCCCCTCTGACCAGCACTGGTGGCGGAGGAAGCCTAGGTCCTGAGGCACCCACGTCTCTGACCTCTGTTGCCTGTCCAGCCACAGAAGAAAGGCAGTGGGACAGAGAGAATTTGAAGCAATAAAACCCAAAAGCTCGGAAAGGATCCACAGGCAAAAATCACTCTGGTTTGGAAGCATTTTTGGCTGAAGACCTGCGATCACGCTGTGATTTTGCCCTGGCAGAAGTGACTTTGTGGGTCCTCTGGGAGATTTTTGTGCACCCTGCAGCAACCTTTGGAGCAACTGAAGTGTTTGTGTTCCACCAAGCCTTCGTCCCTGCAATGACAAACCGGCTTTCTTCTGCGGTTTGATCACAGCCTTGGCATCCCCCAGCCTCTCCTCGGGGTTCCGGGGGCTGGTGCCAGCCCGCGGACGGGGCAGCGAGCTCTCCGTGCAGGTGCTCCTCCATGGTGTGCTGGATGGAGCAGATGGCTGCCTGGCATCCGCTGACGTCCAAGCCACAGTAGATGCCAGGGGTGGGGGGAGACCTGGCTCTGACGTGACCCCCTTCCAGCCCATCAGGTGGAAAGGTGGACGGGGGCCTTTTCCCAGCTCCGTTGAAGCCAACGCAGCAGATGCAAAGCCATTAACTCCTTTTGCTCCTTCATCGACGAGGTGGATGGGGAAACCCAGGAACGGGCTTGCTACAAAACTGCCCTTCTCCTTCCTGTCCAGTTGGCCTACTGACCTCACCCCATCGCCTTCTGAATAAGCCGTGGGGAGTTTAGGGTGAAAAACAAAAGAAGGAGTTGAGGGGAAAATAGGGGATGGGCCAGAGAGGGAAAATTTCCATAACTGCATAATAACAGGCGATTACATAAGGGCATCTTGCGTCATCTGCGGCTGGCATCTCCGGAGAAGTAATTACATCTGCACCACACATCTAAAGAAAATATTATCACGTTAGCTTCCAAATCCTATAATTAGCTCTCGCAAGATATGTGCCAGGGGCTTTATCATTTTGTATACATTGGCTATAGAGCTAGACACAGATATATGGATTTTTTTTTTATTTGCCAGCTAGGAAAATATTTGGAGTTTAGTGTGGTAGCTGACTCGAGTCCCCGTGGAAAGGGTGGCTTTGAGGTTTTGAAGTGGTGTGTAAAGAGTGAAATACTTTCGCGGTCTCCCTTGGTGCCTGCCGGGCTGGCGGGGAACTGGCGGGAGGGCAGGAGCGGCAAAGCCGGGGCTTGGCTTTCCCTCCTCCTTCAAATGCTCTTTGATTTCTACTCCGGTGCTGTGAACCTTGGGAAGCCATTTTTCACTTGCTAAATAAATGACCTGATTTGCAGGGAGGTGTTGCTGTCACGGGTTTCTGGGCTGTCTGCTCAGCCGTATTAAACAAACCCTTTTGCTCACCCAGCTTTGGACTTCAGAACCAGCTTTGGGCTTTGAAAACTTCCCCCTTCCCTCCAGATCCTCCACAAAAGAAAAATAATGCTTTGAAATGGATGCAGAGGTTGCAAATGACTTGGTTTGACGGTGGCCTTTTCATGTGCTCTGGCTTGCTCGTGGAACTGGAGACGGCCATGGGACAAGGCTCCGCTCTCCGAGGGCAGCTGCCCTTTCACAGGGTCTGGCAGCAAGCTTTGGGACAGGGATGAAGGACGAATGAGGCACAGTTTTGGTTTCTTCCTCATTTTCCATTTGTTCAATGGCCTGAGAACACTGGAAAGTGCCAGCGGGTCTGCTGCAAATGCAACGATGAGGAGATATATCCAGATCTCCCCCAAAGAAGCTCCTCCAGCAACATGGTGTGTATCTCTAACCCGACATCGTCTTTCAGGGCTTTGATGGACCAGCATCGCTCGGCCAAGCATGGGTCCTTACCTCCCCCTCACCCCATCCCATGCACCGCTAATACCACGTGTATCAGGTGTCTGTTTTGCCTGGGGACATCTCATCTGGAAGGCTTCCTAACCTCGGAAAAGCCTTGGACACCCCATCAAGCCAGTGCATTGCTGGGAAGCGGGGCTGTGCGTGGCCAGGAGCGTGGGAGCGAGCACCGACATCCCAAGGACTTGATGAGAAAATGTTTCTGGTTGTGTTGTGGGTGTGAGAGTGCATGTGTGCAGCTTGGATTAACCGTCCTCAGGTGGAGAAACGTCCTCTCTATCCTGGACTCATAGAGAGGGGTGACAAATCCTCCCTGTTTCTCTGTTTTGCTTTTCACCTCGAAGGTACAGAGAACTGGAGGATAGAGGAAGAGGGGGACTACAAAGCTCAACAGAGCTGCAATTAGGGCCAGACCTAATGAAACCCTGCGAGCTGTCCTGTGGTGGCTAAATAAACCACCCAGTGGACGTGAGGGGAGACCTGCCCACATTTTGCTCCTCTTTACAATCACTCTCAGGGGCTGCAGGACCTCTGGTGTCAGTGATCAGAAATGGTCTTTCCAGGAAAGGAAAACCCATAGGGACCCAAGTCAGACAGCACCAGAAAAATCCGTGATGTCCCTATCTCTGCTGACCTGTCTCCATCCCAAACCTTCTTGCAATGCCCTGTCCCTGCTTCTGCAGGTCTGATGTCCTCTTGTGCTTTTCCCATAGCACCCCATAACTGATGCAAAACCTTTCTCCACTGCCCCTATCAGCCAGAAGATGACCATCACCTGTCAAAATCTGATGGGCAATGACCCTGTCCTTACTGGAAACTTTTCCTCCTTCCCATTACAGGCTTTCGTGCCTTTCATTCACCTGAGCTTTGTAAACCAGCTTATGGACTGGTGGTGTTTGGGGTACCCCGTGACGTGGCGTTGTATTGTGTTTTGTGCCTGCACCTCCAGGGAAAAAAACCTACTCGTGTTGCTCTCCTAACCCGGCTTACGTCTGGTTTTCACTTTGCTTGCTGCCAAAGCAGCCTTCGGTTACAACTGTGAAAAACGGCTTCAAATGGGTTTATGAGGGCAAGGGTAAATTAAGTGTGTAGATAACCTGCTAAGCAAACAGTCCTTGAGAGGCTCTGCCTCGGGACTGCCAACACCGCTTCTGCTACCGAAAGTGGCATCGGGCTCCCAGGGCGCTACTTCCACCCCAGTGCTCCTGGGGGACCATTAAAAAAACCCCTCTTCTTCAGAAATTATTTTTCCCCCCCCAGCATCAGTGTCGCGGGGAGAAGGTGGAGAATGATACCCCGGTCGCAAAGCAATGGGCACGTCTTTCCCAGTGGAAAGGAGAGAAAAGTGGAGAAGGATGGTGTGGGAGCGGGGAGAAAGGGAAAGCAATTTTGTAAATGATTTGCAGAGAAGAAAACAAGCTCCTGGATGTTTTCAAAGGGATGCAGCAATTCTCAGTTCAGCCTTTAGAGAGGCCAAGGAGGGACTTGGACCCAGCTAATCTGGTCTAAGCTGACCATACCCGTTTGGTCCCTTGCTCACCATCAACCAGGAAAGGGGAGCAGATCTACCAGGTCAGGTTAACACCTACCAAGCCCACATCCTGTCTCCCAGTGGTGGCCAAAAGCCTAAGGCAAAGCAGAAAGAGCAGGGCAAGCACATCTATTTCTGCTCCAGCCTCCACTGTTTTCGTATCTCCCATTAGCCACCATTTTTTCAAGGCTGAAGAATCCCAGCCTGCTCCTCTTGCAGAAGCCATGCCAGACCCTGCCGCGTTCCTCTGTGCACAAAAGCCATCCATCCCTCTGGCCTCTTCATCCTCACTTAGAGAGGTCCTGACCATAACCCTGCGTTGCATTTCTTCCCGGGCTGTATTTGGCGCATTTAGGGTTTTTTTCTGTCCTAGTCCAAGCCTTACAGATGACAAATGACTTGAGCAAGAGCTTGCTTGACTTTTGTGTTGTGGGGTTGGGAGGGAGATGTGGAGAACTGGATGAGGTGACCTTTCGTTCCTGGCCCATGTCCACGTAGCTGAGAACTCGTCCTCTCCTCCCCGCTCCTCACTGATCGTGGACCACATGCCAGCCCTTCAGAGCATCCCTTTTCCCTAGTTCCAGCAGGTTTGTGTACATTGCTCAGCTCAGCACGGCCACCTTGCACTGAGCAAATAGCCAATACACCCTGGATCAGGCCAAGGATCTACCCGGGATCTGTCCAGCCCCCACTGAATGAGGAGAAGACCTTGGTCACCAAGCCTCACACCTCCACCCCAGCTCCCACCGCCGTGCTTTGTGCTGTCCATCCAACCTGAATCAGCTCAGAATCTATGTCCTAAAGCCAGGCCTGGTGCTTTGTGCTGGCACGGGGCAAAGACGTGCAAAGGGAGAAGGTTGAACCACCACATGGTCTCACCATTCCTGTATTTTTTTCTCAGCCCTGCCTTGAGCTCAGGGCAGCAGGATGCCTCAGACCTGCATGTAAAATGGGAAGCACCTGTGAAACAAGCTCCAGAGGAGCTTGGCACATCTTACAAGCTTGCACTTCATATATTTGGGGCAGAATTCATCCCGGCACAGCATCCTTATTAATTTGTCTGGGCTGCGAGCAATCCCACGCCGTTTGTCTCACCTGTGCTGCTGACAGGGACTGCCGTGGGATCTGCCTGTACAAATACCAGAAGTATTTTCAGCGTTTTCCCTCTGTAGGTTTTTAAAATGAATCCGTGCTGACAAATTGCTCAGACATCCCCGGGAGGCTTTACAAGAGCGTCGGTGGCTTTGGGGCAGTGCTTCAGACAGATTGCAGTTGGGAGCAGGACCGCAGCCACGGCTAAATAACAGACAGATGTCCATCTCTGTCTCCTTTTCAGTGTGGAAAGGAGCAACACTTAGCCAAAAACCATCAGGAGGCAAGTAAAGGAAGAAATTAGGAAGAAAAGGAAGAAACCCCTTCCTCATGCAGCGGTAGCTGGCCTGGGGAGCTCCCTGCTGCGGGATGCAGTTGATGCTCCATGGGTGCCTGGGTTCAAGGGGACACTTGACAAGTTCATGGACCAGAAATCCATCATGAGCCAGTGCAGAATGCACAGAAGTCACATTTGGGAGCGTATTGAGGGCGTATAAAGCAGGCTGTCTAACAGACCCTTCCCTATCATCCTTCTCCATTGTTTGTATTGATTGTCCCTGCTGTTCATCCCTGAAACACTAAGTAAGTGTCGCCACCATGTCCCAGGAAGGCAAAAGATCTGGAAGAAGATCTGAAGAAAGATCTGGTAAAACCCAAATGATCATGATCCAGAGGGTCTCCTGTGTGTGATATTAAAAAAAAATAATACACCAACCCCGTTAATATTTTGCTAAGGAAAAGTAAACTGGGAAATTTTCTAAACTGAGGATAGATTGGCATGAAGGTGGCTAAATTTGGGTCACTTGCCTGGCTTAACTGCTTACACGCTGAAAATGCAGAGTGAATTTTTCCATAGGACCATCCCGCACGCAGTCTCCATGAAAACACATTTCACTGTTGGGGAAACCTTCTCTTTCTTGTTTCAGTCCAGGGTAGCCAGGGCTGGGTATGAGCAGAACAGCAAGGAGAGGACATAGCTCTGGAGAGGAGATCAGCAGGCTGAGCAGATGTGGGAGGAAGATAGGACAAGAAACTCGTCTTCCAGCAGGAAGGTGGGATGGTGGGGAAGGGGAGATGGTGGCTGCCCTTTCGGGCATGTTGTGGGAAGGAAGAGCATCCCGGGGAAGAGGCAGTTTGGCCCCTGAGGAGGAGCTAAGGACCCAAATCCCCTGGTAAGGACAGATGCAACACAGCGTGGTGGATCGTGGGCCACCCAAACTGTGATTGCCCTGGGGCAAGCACAAGGAGTGGCTTGGCTCAGAAGCAACGCTGTCTCGGGGCCCAGCTGGAAGCTGGACAAGTCCCGTGATGCCACGCTAGCAGGTAGATAAGCTGGAGGACTCAGCAGGCTGTGTTGACTCCTAGAGAGGGGATGCCAAGAAATGCAGGACCTGGTGGCTCACACAAACCCAGGAGTGACACCAGGCAGGATAGTGCGGGTGACACAGGTACACTGAGCTTCAGAGGAGGACACAGCCATGTGAACATGGCTACGTTATGCCATGATACCAAATAGACCCTAGTCCCAGGAGGAGTGCAAGCTCTGGAGAAGCTCTCCATGACTTGGTGAGGAGTTTTTTAACTCAATATAAGTGGATTCCTAGTTGGAGAAACATAGAATCATAGAATAGTTTGGATTGGGAGGGGTTTAAAGGCCATCTAGTCCAACTGCCCTCCTGTGGGCAGGGACATCTCCAACTAGATCAGATTGCTCAGGGTCCCGTCCAACCTGACCTTGAATGTTCCCAGGGATGGGGCATCTACCACCTCTCTGGGCAACCTGGGCCAGTGTTTCACCACCCTCATTGTGAAAAATTTCTTCCTTATATCTAGTCTGAATCTCCCCTCTGATAGTTTAAAACCATTCCCCTTGTCCTGTCACAACAGGCCCTGCTAAAAAGTCTCTCCCCATCTTTCTTATAAGTCCCTTTAAGCACTGAAAGGCCACAATAAGGTCTCCCCGGAGCCTTCTCTTCTCCAGGCTGAACAACCCCAACTCTCTCAGCCTTTCCTCACAGCAGAGCTGTTCCACCCCCCTGATCATTTTGGTGGCCTCCTCTGGACCCGCTCCAACAGGTCCATGTCTGTCCTGTGCTGAGGACCCCCGAGCTGGACGCAGCACTGCAGGGGGGGTCTCACCAGAGCAGAATCACCCTGCTGCAGGCAGACCTTTGAGCACTTGACGAAGCAGATAGGCAGAGCTTGGACAAAACATCCATGCACGTCTTCTTGCCTCCTCTCCATGGCTCCTAATAGTCTCTTCCTGATCACCTTGATCCTGCCTCCTTCATCCTCTCTTCCCTTCCTCCCCTGCATCCTTCATCTCCTCATCCTAGGAAGCACCACCCTGCGAGGCTGGCACCTATTTGCCTTGGCAAGGGTCTTTTTTGCCTGCTTCCAGTCTGGCACTGTCTGTGAAGAAGCGTTATTGCTAACGTCAGCCTTCCATTGATGATGGCTGTTGAGCTGTGCCTTTGACTTCACTCCTGGTCTGAGGTGGCTGCACCACAAGCGAAGTCACTGCTGAGATGCCAGCTGTGGGAGGAGGGAGAGGGGTTAAACACCCCCAAATGTCAGCGGTCATAAAAATAGCCAGACTTTTCCCGCTCACATTGACTCACCCGTCACAGACCGCAAATTCCTGAGACACGTCACGGGCTGTGGGGAAATCGCCTTTCTCTGTGCTGCTCCAAACAGACCCTGTATTTGTCTGCAGAGTGACCCTTGGTCATCCTCAGAGGGACAGCCCTGTCCTCACAAGCATGCAGGGGTGGTGGGGTGGGAGATGGCGCTAAGAGGGACTCGGAGAGATGCGTCAACATCCCAGCAGAGGTGGGCTTGAAGGGAGGGTAGGCTGAGCACCCAACTCCTCCCTTAGATCAAACGAGCCAGCCACCCCCACGCATGCCACTCATCCTTCCACTGTTCAACGACAGCTCCACCAGCAAAACTCCTCCGCAGCGGTAAAAATGGGGTATCCATCTCTTGGCCAGCTCGTACCTGGTCGGGTCTGACACAGTCTCTTTATGAGGTGCCAGGGGTCTTCACCCCTCTGCTCCAGCAAATACGAGTCCTTACAAAGTCCCAGCATGCCCCTTGTGCTGCTGAGACCTCATGGATGGGTCCAGCAGCTTCTTGCATCTTTGGAGACTCAACCACCAGGTAAACAGTGCAAACCCAGGATCTCCCTTAATATCCACCACTGTCTGCTTTCTACCTCTGCCAAGTGCTCAGAATGCATCAGAGATGGTTACAGAGGGTAGCGGGAGCCTCAGGTGATGCCAACCTGCAAACCTGGCTGCAGAGATGGGTTGCATCTGCTGCGACCGTGACACTTGGCCCTGGGACTCCCTATGGACCCCCTATGTGATTTCAGAGGAGGACAAGTGACCCACACGGATGGCAAGGTGTTCTGCAGCCGGGGTCGCTGGCAGTGACTGATGGCGTTACATGTGGTTGAGACCTGTTTATGATGTTTATTCAGGCAGTGGGTGCCCAGCTAATAATTTCACCCTCTTAAAATAAAGAATAAAAGGTCTGGCTAACAATCTGGCCTTTTGGCAGCACTGGCAGAGAGTCAAAGGGTCTTGGAGACCCCAGTTTCATTTGGGCTGTCTTTTCTCCACCCCAAATAGAGAAGAACCAACACTGGCTATCAGGACAAGAGCTTGTTGGTATTCTGGCTCAAGAAAGTTATGGCATTTACTCTGCAATTCCGTTTGCAATGAATGAATCCCCTTCCCAAGCACTGGCTATATTAGATCTCTCCTGGAGGTTCACAGGGAGGAAGCGACTTTTGATTTGATTTTGCAAAATGAAGAGCAGCGAAATAGCTGAGCTGCAGCAGCGTTCCCTGTCCCCAAGCTGGAGATCAGAAAATTGCTGATAACAATGGAGAAAAGGCAGAAAGGCTGAATAATTTCTCTTTGGCAAAAGCACGCTGATGTTCTTGTATTGCAGAGGGGCAGCGAAGTGCTTTCTAGTCCATTAGTAACCTAGGAAGACCCTAAATGGCATAGCCTAGGGATAAACATTTTTAAACAGTGGGCTCAGATTAATTTGCTCCCAAGAGTCCCATAGAAGCAGGGTGAGGAGTGGTGTGGCCTGCTGCTCATCCTCTCTAAGAAGTCCTGGGATTTCTCTCTGATCCCAGAAGACTGGAAAGATGATAATTGCAGGGCAATATTCAAGAAAAGGAGAAAGAAGAAGAGCTGCAGTGATGCAGCTTCGCCTGGCAGAAAGTGATGCAGGACTGGAGGGACGGAGCGTGGGAAGCTGTCAATACAAATAGGTGGCTCATGCAAAATAGGACTTTGCAGATTTGTTCAACTTTATTTGGGGCAGGTTGTATTAGATGACCCAGGCAGCTTCACAGATGGAAATATGCTCCTGTGAGGTGCTTTGGTTTGGAGTGACGTGGTTATTCCGGTTAAAAAATGAGTATGATTTATCATTAAAGTGTATGATGGGGAGTGGTGAAGTGATGGATCTTGACTGGATGCCAAGGGGCTGGGAGAGGGGTGTTCCTAGCCAGGCTCCACGGAGGTCCTCCCAGCCTCCATCCTCCCTGGGCAGCTGGTGCTGAGAGAAAAAAGGACTAGGAAGAGGAAAAAAATTACTGATCATTCCCCATATCTCCCCTGCCACAAAGCTTTTTAGGGATACCTCACGCCCGAGGTTGCCTTTGGACCCCCCAAATGGTTTGATGCCATCAGAGGGCACTCATTCTCCATGACGCTGCCTGGTCCCTCTTCACCCAGCCTAATGGTGTTTTGTCCTCCATGGATTTTTGGCAGTGAATTTTTGCAAGGGAATTATGCCCTCTGAGAAAAGCTACTTCGTTTGGTTTATCTTTAACCCAATATTTGAGTGATCTCCAGTTGCATTTTGAGGAAGAGCGAAGAGTGGCATCCACTCATCGCTTCATGCAGTAAACAGGCACTTGAATCCATTTTAGGCTCTATAGTAGCTCGTCTTGAATAGGCTTGAAGTTTTGGTGCCTCTCAGGCACTCTGGGAATTAAAAATCACTGTACCAGGCTATGGTTCTCCTCTTGTAACTCCTCTGCATCTCTACAAGTCACAGGGATACCTGTAAGAGGTGGCCCTGGAGCAGAAGCCATCTCACCGCTGTGATTCCCACCTCTTACGTGAGACATGCTGGCCACTGCCGACCCCGGGGAGGCAGAATCCCTCAAGGTAATTCATGCCAATTACTGCAATCAGCTAATTAGCAAACGAGATCGATTCAGATGAAGTTACGGTGTCAACGGCTATTACGCAAGCTTGCCTGTGCTGGAGTAAAGCCATACCAGGAGGGTCTGCGAGAGCTGTTGGAGCCGAAAAGCCCTCGGGGATGGGATTGGGAAGAGTTCGAGGGGATGCAGCGGGTAGCAGTGAAGCTAAGGGGAAAAAATTAAGGAGGAAAGGTGTTGAAAACTAAAGCAATCCAGGCAATTGCTTGCAAATAGCAAGGGGATGACAGAGAAGGATGATGCCCACCAGCCAACCAGGTCGGGATGACTGGGGAGAAGTCAGCACTTCATCGGGGAAATATCCGGGAACCCCCCCCAAGAAGGGGGGTTTCTGCCCTCCCTGGCAATGCCTGGGAAGAGCTCTCTCCTCCCTGGCCACCGGCACGGTGCAGGCAGAGGGCAGGAGGTAACGTTCAGCCGCATCCTTGACCCGCACCAGAACCAGCTCTACAATTAAAAATGATTGCCGCTTTCGGAAGCGAATTGCCAGCCCGGGCTTGCTTGGGATGCAACGATCTCCTGACGGGAGTTAGAGCCAGGCTTGCTCCGTTTCTGCCTGCAAACATCTGCTTTGGGAAATGCAGACCTGACGCTGGATGGGGCTACCAGGGTGGGACGCGGGGCTCTGGGACCAGCTCCAACCCGGAGCCGGAGGCCGGCGTAAAGCCTGTAGAGGCATTGGCTAATCCTCCCCTAAGCCTGCTGTGATGGATTTAAAGGGTGTTTGTGTCGCTCGCTCCCGGGATCAAGATCCTTAGGGGATAAGCGTCCGAAGGAAATGAAGGGATTCTCCTTCCCGCAGCGGGGCATGAAACGGAGACACGGCCCCCGCTGGGATGTGCCGGGGCGGGGGCTGGTGTTACCTCCCGCTCCCCCTCGGAGGAAAGGGATGCCTGCTGTAATCTTCTGCTGGACTTTCAGGCGGGGAGTTTTGCTGCCTGGCTCTGGAGCTGGCAGATGCTCTGGTTTTATCACAGCAGCTGGCCCAGCGAAACGTTATCCGGCAGCCCAAATCTCTGCCTATTTCTAAAGCCCTGGAGGGGTGAAAAATTGCTTTTCGTCCCCATGTCATGGGTGGAGAATTGAAACAAAAGGATTTCACCCAGGTCCTGTCCTGGCCAAAGCTGGGGCTGGGGCTATAACCACCAGGTCCTACTCATCCTCGACTTCTCTGCTCATTCACATGATTGGAACCAGGTAAAGCCATTAACACACTTCTGCTTCTTTGAGGGCTAAGGAGGAGGGGAAAAGACATCAACAAATTGACAGGAAAGTTCATTAAAGAAGGAACAATTAAGTTTTCCAGCTTCGAGGAATAACCTCCGGGTGATGGATGCATCCACACAACCCGATGCTGAGATAGCTCTGCAGGCTAGGCGGGCATTCACAGCACGGGGAGGCTGCTCAGGGGTAGCTCGGGTGACCTGTAGGACTTGTTTTTAAAATAAACAGATCCCTTTTATTGCCTGAAATCCAGCACCCCTGACAGGAGGAAACTTATTTAACCAAGAAACGCCACCATTAATCACCTCTGGAGCTTGACGCTTTGCTCACGCCGTGGCTGAAGGACCTCTTCCCAAAGCCACGTACCCACCTCCCACGATGCTGGGCACAACCCAGCCCTGCTTTGAGCTGGGGTGGGTCCTCTGCTGCCGGCCAGGCTGGCCAGTACTAGTCACCCAGTGGATTGCAGCGAGAGGGAAAGAATCCCTCCTTTCTTTTCCGGCTATCAGGAATGCGCCACACCTGGTGACCCTCGGGGAGTGTTTGCAGTCCCGGCGGGCGCCTGGGCTGGATTGTTTGCCCAGGGATTTTTTTTTTAATATTATTATTAAAAGCTAATTTGGGCCCCTGAGAGCATGGAGGGAAAGACAAAACCCTTGGCTGACACTGAGGAATGTCAACAGGCAGTGGGTTGGTTTGGCCGGTCCCGGCAGTGTCACCCAGCCCTCCTGAGCCGCAGATCACAGGTGAGGTGAGTTTGTTTGGGCTCTGCTGGAAAACACACTGTTCATTGCCTGCGGGGGATTACCTGTCCTAAACATGTGCAGGTCACACATTCACTGCTTTAGTCACAAGTTCGGGTTTTAAAATATCTCACCATAGTCCCCAGTTTAGTTCCCACTCAGTACAATCCCTTACCATTGCTGCCCTGGGCTTGGGGGGCTGCAGTGCAGCCCCGCAGAGGGAAACGGAGATCTGCAGGGTTAAGGAACATGCCAGGGGCCACACGAAATGCCAGTAGCAGAGCACAAAACAGAGAACAAAAACTTTCCACTCAGGACTCCACAGCGCTAAAACCACTCCTGGCTGTTGGGGACATCCTGATCCCCAAAGAGATCAACCCCTGGGGTCTGCAAATGCAACTGCAACTGCCTCCCAGCTTGGAAAACCACCGGGAGGGAGGAAGAGCGCAGCAGCCGGGAGGAAGAGCGCAGCAGCCCGCAGATCGGCGGAAGGAGGAGAGCAAACTCCTGCTGCGCAATGGCTGGCTGGGGGCCAGCTCGGCAGCAGTGATTTATTATTTGCATTACAGGAGGAGCTGGAAGCCGTGGAGAACATCAGGGTCTCCCTGAGACTGGCACGAGAGCCATGCGTTATGGGCTGTATTGCACTTGCTCCTAGAGACGGGTATTTATACCCGTGCTGAGCTGAAACTGGTGGAGCTGTGGCTTCTCCTAGAGGTATTTTGAGAAATGTATTTGTTTGAGGAGGGAGAAATTTGAGCCAGGGTCAGGTCCTGGTCTTTCCCAGAGCCCCCCTGCCCTGGGCAGGGAGAGTGAGACCACGGTGCCTGGGGAAGGAGAGCTGTGGGAGCCGGGGAGCTGCTCTGTGCAGTGCGGGGGATATGGGGGTGCAGCTCTGCCCATCTCAGCCCAGCATCCCTGATGGTTTTTGGGATGTTTTCCTCCTCTCCTTTCTGTCCTGGCCTCTCTGAGCTGCCCTGAGAAGCCATTACAGGGACAGCCCTCCCTGGCTTTCCACCCCACTGCTGGGAGCAATGACCCTGGGTGGACAACAGCAGGGCAAGATGCGTGGTCTGGCTGAAGGCAACACCAACATGTCCCTCTCCCCTCTCCCCGTGCAATTCCTTGCATCGCTGGAGGCAGAAGACCCCCGCTGCAGGGAAATGTCTGAGGTGGGACGGCCGGTCCTCCCATCCCCAACATCTCAGGCGGGATGGCTTGGCTGTTACTCCAAGTGCTTACGAAGGGCAGAGCTGGGGATGTAATGAAAGCATGGTCCACGGGGAGTGGAATGAGCTTGTACTAGATCAACTGATATAATTAGAAAGCAGGGACAAGGAGATGAGCTCCTGTGCCTGAAAGCTGCTCTGTTTTTCCCAGCTCCAGCAGCTGGACTAATAAAAGCTCTGACCTCCCCTTGCGCATCATCTCTGGCATGTGTCTGCAGGGCGCTGCGATGGCCGTGAGCTCGGGGAGGAGCTCCCATCCTTGAATGTTTCCAGGGATGGGGCATCTACAACCTCTCTGGGCAACATCCGCTGCCGTCGCTTCGGCCACTCTGCCTCCTCTTGTCCCCTTGCCCTGGGCACGCAGAGGGTGGGCAGTGTCCGTCCTCCCCAAAACCACACATGCTCACCCAGTTGACTTTGCCTACCAGTTTCATACCCAGGGAGCCTCTCTTCATGCTTTGGTTCAGGCAAGAACCCCAAAGTGGTCCCAAAATGACAACCCTCTTGCAAAACCCTCAGGCCATGCTCTCTGGTGATGGTGGGGAGGAGATGGTGGACTTCTATGGGAACATCTCCACCAAATCCCAACCCCACAAGCCAAGGCTTCCCCATGGAAAGAGGAATGGGATGAGATCTCCATTCATCTGCAAATCCACCTTGTCTCTTCTGGCAGCCCTTGCAGAGCCCATCAGGGCCATGCCATGCTTGGCGCTGTACAGAAGTACACTTGCTCCCCTAATAACCCTCCAAAACTTGCAAGCTGGCCTCACAGCAAGGATTTAGCAGGAATTAGCAACAGGAAAACCCTGGCCATCTGGAGATTGCAGACCATGCCCGGGCAGGCTGGGGTGGGCAATATTTCTGCCGGATTTATCAGACATAGCCACCTGGTTTGGAGAGGAAGAGGTCCAATGTGCCCTGCTGCTTGGCCTCGGGGCCGGAGGGAGGAAACGTGGAGAACCACTGAGCGACATAGGGTCTACAACAAGGTATCTTGAAAACCTGAGCCTGTAGAGAAGAGCGGTCCGATAGGTACATAGGAGAGGCTCATCAGTGCAGGATGAAACCCAGCCAAGTGCACTGGGCTTGCTCCCACCTCCCCTGCAAAATAGACACTCCTGTCCCATCCTCCTTCTCGATTTGTCCCTGGCAGACGCGGATCCGGCGGGCATTGCTCCACTTGCGGAGCTTCCTGGCGGGGAACCTCTTTCCCCTGGGATTCATTAGGTGCTGGACACACGGTCAGAAATTGCTTATCCCAGGTTTTTTCCTGGCTCAGATCATTATTATTATTACTGGTGCTGGGCTTCCAGAGAAAAACATGTCTTTGGGCCACATACCAAGGGATTTGGTTAATTCGTCACCCGCAGACACACATATATTTATTTAAAAGCGCCTCTTGTTATGTTACTTGGCAACTTCCGAGCCCGTGTATTTCTCCAGCTGATAAATATTTGCGAGGTTGGTTGTGTGAAGAGCGGCATGTGTTAATAATACGGTCGTCTTTCTTCTGAGCTTCCTACAAAGAGAACGGGCTCCATTACATCTGTCTAAACCTGAAGCGTCTGACTGGCCCGCGATCAGGATCCGGCCCCGAAAGAAGGGGAGGGTTGCTTGTCTCCATACTGGTGGGAGGATGAGGCACGTGAGTTCATTTTGCATCAATCAATGCTGCAGTTCAGACTCCGGCAGCACCCACTGGGACCAGTTGAGGACCGAAAGGCTGGAGGTGGTTGTTGTACGGGCGGCGGGAGCGGGGAGGATACCAAAAAATACTAAAGGGCTCAGAAAGCAACGGAAAAATTCACGGAGCAAAAAGGAAAGCTCAGATCATTGAATAAATCCCTGACCTACTGACTGCTGGAGACCAGGAGAGTTTCTCTGACGTCTCAGCTAGCCCAGGCTGCTGTAGATGTGGCCATCGCACACGTGGTCTCCGTGCTCCAGTGAGGCTCCAGCTGCTGGAGTCACGTTATCCCACAACCCCTCTGCTTTCATCCAAAGGAAAACCCGAAATGTTTCCAGCCCTTCTGACCACCCCAAAACTCGATGCACGCACGTAAGAAGGAAGGTGCCAGCCATGGCAGTGGTCAGCGGGGAGGAGGGGGAAGGCAGAGACCTGACCACCGGGTCTCATCTTGGGTCAAACTCCAGCAAGGCTCAGACAAAACCCGTCCTTCTGGCTCAGGAGCCAGATAAAACCAGTAGGATCCACATATTCATTGCAAAAACAATTTTGCAAGGGGGAAACTCAGGTAGGAGAGCTGGGAGCCTGATTTCAAGCTCTGCAGCAGCTCCACTGAGATGAAGCAGGAGCTTCTGCAGCTCCTCCACCGGGTCAAGGGGACTTTCGGCTCCCTCTGCCAGAACTCTTGGCTCCAGCTGACCCTGGATTATAAGGCATAAGCCATCTCCCTCTCTTCTGATGGCTGCTTTAACGCTTGTGTTTGCTTCACTTGCTGTTTAAGGAGCTACATGGGCCTTCTTGCCCCCCAGGAAGGTGAATCTCCTCCTGGCTGCGCTCTTGCTGCCTGGTCCCCTCCTGCTCTGGGATCACCACTGTGAGGGTCTCAGAAGAGATGTCCTCCTTACCCACCACCCCACCAAGACATGTTCCTAGGGGAATAGTAGGAAAAGGCAAAAATCCTGCCCCTGGCTTCCAAAGAATGGGGGGGGTGTCGTTTTGGGGGCCAGTGCCCCTGGCCTTTTCCCCCCACAATGGTGCCTGAGGCTCTGGGGTGATGGGAGAGCTGAGTTTTGGGTGCACGTTGCTCCTGCCAGGAACCACCCGGCTTGTTGCAGGGTCTGAAAGCTCTGGGACCACCACCACCTCCAGGATGGAGCATCACAGCCTACCTATGGCTCCTGGTGCCACCGTGTCCTGCCGGGAAGGGACTCTCAGGCCGGGGAAAGCCCATCCAAAGGAGGAATGCAGAGACCCAACACGGGGTATAAAGGTTTTACCACGGAGGAGAAGCGTGGGCGAGCCGGAGGGGCTGGGGGGGTCCCTGCCCGCTCCCCCCAGCCCGCGGGGCAGGGACGTCTGGGCTCCTGGACGCATGCCTCCATTTCATTTTCAGATCCCTCAAATAATAACCGTGTTTGCCAGCTCCTGTGACAAGAATGACTAATGGGGAAAGATCCTCCGTGAAGGGAAACAAGAAATCTCCTCGTTTCACCCTTTGTTTGCTGGATTTCTCTGACAGCCCCGGGCACGGCTGGGCTTTCCTTGGTGTGCTCAGTTCTCCTTCAGGAGAAAGCAGATTTTAAGCCCTACAACAACTCCAGCAACACCCTCTTAACTCTTAAACTTCCCCGTCGGGACATGACTCCCTGCAAAAACTTTTTGCAGCCCGGTTAATCCAGATTCCTGCTCCAGACTAAGTTATCATCCAGTGAGTGCCTCTGACTGCTGATGCAACGTGGTTTTCACTGTGCATTTGGAAACCACCCTCCCCATCTGCCTTTTTTTGCAAGGCAGGAGACTGTCTTTCCTCCTCGGGGAGGGATGGGTGAGTGAGAGATGCCCTCATCGTGCACCATGACATGGTGATGCCCCTGCAATGGGAGCTGCAGCAGGTGCCGGGGACTGGTGCTGCAGCCCCCGTGGAGGCTGGGGCTCTCCCAGTCCCATCTCTGGTAGGACAAGCCCCTGCTGTCTCCCAAATATCTAGGCTCCTGCAACCAGATGTTGGACTTTTGGATGCTTTTCTACCTCCTCCTTTTGGATCTGGGGGTTGGGAGTTTCTCCCTTAGGACATCAGCGGGGTGACCCAGCAAAGAAGAGCTCAAGGAGGAGAGAGTCTCATCCCTGTATGGACCCCATGCGGCCCCGCATGCCGCTGCACCTCTTTTTAAATGCCCACCCCTGCAGCTGGGAGCCAACGGGGGAAATTTCAGCCCTTCCACAAATTCCTCCTCTGCCCCATTGTCATCGCAAGGCCAACGCTCAGGACAACATGCCCGGTTCCCATGCAGGAGCCCGGACACCACAGACAGGGAATCCCACCGCTCTGGCATTTCCACGCCTGTTTTCAGACCATTCGCCTCCCAGCCTTTGCAGAAAATAAATTCCCCAGCCAGGCTGAACTCGGATGACAGCATCGCATGCTATATATAGCCACGGCAGATCGCCGCTCGAACCAGGGTCACACATAAACAAACCGCACGGCGCACGGTTCCCTGCCTGGAGAGGGGACGGGCGAACGAACCAACACATGATGGAGGAGCCTCCCACCCCTGGCTGCTCGAGACTGGGGATGCTTTGAGATCCTGCACCTTCTTTTAATGCCAACATCTCCCTCGAGGGCTCGGCTGCTGGCATAATCCGCTGCCCGAGTGGGTTTGCGGATGAAGGATGTGCTGGAGGGTGTTGAAAGCAGAACACAGAAGAGCTAAGGGAGTTGCCAAAGGTTATCCCGCAGGGCGAGTGGCATCCCTTGGCTTGAATTACACCTGCTGACTCCCAGCTTGAATTAAAGAAGATGTTGCCATCACCCCTCTTGCATACCATGATGCGGGGCAGAAAAATGCCAGCATGGCCCTGCTACAGCATCTGCCCACCCCTCCTGCCTCTGCTCCTCATCTCCCTGCAGCCCTCCTGCTTGTATCTGCCCGCTCCTCTCCCTGCCCGACCCTCTGCCACGGTGCACGGGGCTGCACGGGGCTGCATGGAGCTGCATGAGGCTGCACAGGGCTGCACGGGGCTGCACGGAGCTGCACGGGGCTGTATGGGGCTGCATGGAGCTGCACGGAGCTGCACGGGGCTGTATGGGGCTGCACGGAGCTGCATGGGGCTGCACGGGGCTGCATGGGACTGCACGGGGCTGCACAGGGTCTGGAGCAGAGGGAAGAAGGTGTGGATGTGCAGGGGGGACCCACTCCTGGCTCAGCTGGTGGGCCTTGCCCTCCTTCCCCAGCTCCCCACGCCGGGCAGGGGATGCTCAGGGGGATGCTCAGGAGGTTGTGGAGCATCCAGCAGCCCAACGCTCTCCTCCGGAGCAGAGGGACCGGCCGGGCTGGGGGGCCGCTCGCAGCCACAGGTCCCCAGGCTCTCGCCTTGGCTCTGAGGAGTGGATGGGGGTGGCAGAGGGGGTCCCTGCCCTCCCCTCCGGGCACACCCGCATCCCCGGATGGGGCTCTCTGCTGCAGTGCAGCAGCTTCAGCCCTGCTCCCCCCCCGGGGTGCTGGCAGAGGGGGTGCCTGCCTTCATCCTTCCTTCATCTCCGGCTGCTCCAAACCTGGCTGCCGGACCCGCAAGCAGGGTGAGCCATCGGGAAGAGCGGCAACCTGCTCCTCTCCTGCGTGGGGATGGAGCCCGTGGGCCTGAGCACCCCGGGGAGCAGAGGGCAGTGGGGTGGGTTTGCACCCCCAACCCTGCCAGCGTGCACCCGTGGCTTGGGGGTTGCAACGGGTCGGGACGGGGAGGGGGGGAAACACTCGACACCCACATCGTCGCAAAGCCGGGGAGGCATCGGTGCCTCCTTGGGTGAAGTCCCAAATGGGGAGCCCCGTGTCATGACGTCTCCCCCAGCGTCCTCCCTCCCTCCCTCCCCGCCGCTGCTGGGCGAGGGCCACCCAGCACCGAGGCAGATGACATAATTCCCAGCAACTGCACGTTAATCACTCGGCCGCCAGCAACCTCCTTTCCTTGAATCCAACCCCCCATCCCCAGCCATCGCTCCCCTCCCTGACATCGCTGCGAAAGAAATAAAGAAATAAAGAAGCTAAGGAAGGGGTGGGGGGAATAACCTCATCCTGCTGGGCACTGGCAAACAGGTCTGCTCGCCCCCCCCTCCCCCGCACCCCGCCTTGCACTCTATTTTTGGGTGCTGTCATATCCAAACAGCCCCGCGGGGCCAAATCCAGGCAGCTGCGACTTTACGCACAAACAAGCCTCCCTCCCTTCCATCACACCAGGAATCGGCGCTGGCAGCCCATCCTCCATATCCCCCCCCCCAAATCTTCTTCTCCCCCCCCCCAAATTATATCTGGGTGGGTGGTTCAGGCGAGCAAAGCTCCAACATCAGGTCCCCCCCCCCACTTTGCTCTCTGTGCACCCCACATCTCTCCCACCCTCCAGGGACCCTTGTCAACCCCCATCCCACCTCCCAGTACCGCTTCCCAGTTCCTCCCCACCCTCAACCTTACTCTTGGCAGGGATGCTCGGGGGGTCTCGCAGCTCCCCGGGGCGGTGGGCAGCGCTGGTTAGGGACCAGGTTGGGAATCAAACGGCGTTGGTTGCGCAGCCGGGTGGCTGCTCCCGTCCGAGGGGTCTCATCTCATTTTTGTCATATGTCACCAACACACACACACACACACACACACACACACACTCGCAGCCACGTTTCCCCCCCCCTTCTTGCGGCAAACGGCGGCCACCCCCGACCCCACCCCCTGTCAAAGCAGCAGCCTAACAGCGAGGAAGGGAAGGATGGAGGGAGGATCTGCTCGCCTTCCCTTTAACTCTTCCCTTGCCACCCCCCCCTCGCCCCGCCCAGGACAGGGCTCCAGCGGGTCAGGCCATGTCCCTGGCTGGGGATGATGGGATGCTGCATGGACCCCCCCCACCCCTGGCACCTTCCCCCACCGGGCTCTGGGACAGGGGACATTTGGGGTCTGGTGGTGCTTTGGTTCCGTCCCTCGCAACCTCGCCGTGTCTCATCGCCCTCCGTGCTCCAAAAACAAGAGCCCCCTCCAATACGGCTGAGCCCCACGCAGTGGGTGAGGGGAGGTGTGGGGCGGCTCGGGGGCCACGGCTGGTGTTTGGGGGGCACGGGCAGCCCCACGGTGTGTGGCTGGGGGTGGGAGCTGTGTCTGCCTGCCCGTGTCCACCTGGAGACCATGTAAAACCCATTTGGCCCTCGGTTCCCCCCTCCACCATTTCCAGGAGCAGAGCCCAGCCTGAACCCCTGGGGTCCTCCAGGGGGTTGGGGTGGGGACATAAAGTCAATGTGGGAGGTGAAAGCTTCTTCTCCCACCCCACGGAGAGGCCACGGACCTGAGCTAGCAGAGGGGGTAAACTCCCTCTTACACAGATTGGCTAGAAAAGGGACATGCAAATGGCATGCAGATTTGGCCAAGGACTCCAACTGAAGGCAGGGCAGCTCCTGACGGTGACGCAGCATGGAGTTGCCTTCTCCAAGGAGAAATGAGAGGTGCCAGAAGGAGAAGGAAAAGAAAAAGCTCACGATGCAGTCCATGGAGAGGAGCTCCAACACATGGAGAGGTGGGTGGCACATGCCCCTGCTCCCAGCCTGCCCCCAGCCCTGGGGTTGCTGCAGGAGGGTCAGGTCCTGCAACACCACCAGGCTCCGGTTCTCCCCTTGGCCCCTTCCATGGATGTACGGTGGTTACACCACTCCTGCTCGCCTGTCGAGGGGGGGAGAAGAGGCAGGAGTTGCTGCCACATATTTCTGCTGCTTTCCAGTGAAATGACAGGTCAGGTAATTAATTATTCCTGCTAATAACGCCGGACGGGCGCTCGCCCGCTCCCACAGAATCACAGGCTGTGAGTATCTCTCTGCATAGGTTGTTGCTGGCAGAGCTCCAGGGGCTGTGTGTGATCCTCCTTGGATGGAAAGGGCAACTCAGACCCTCTGACTTACTTATAGTCTCCTTTGGGAACCAGGATTGGAGCCTGGGACAAAGCCGTCTCTCCTGTGGGTGGGATTCTGCTGCATCCCACCAGCACCGCCAAGCAATAGAGCAGTGCAGGTCCTGCATGGAGAACTGGGTGGTCCTTCTGGCTGTTAAATCTGGTGGGGTGAAGGGAGAGGGCAGGGCTGCCGATGGGGGATGGAGAAGGTCAAGTCAGATGTGTCTACTGGGACTGCCCCACCAGAAACGAAGATGTGCCCAGGACCCAGCAGGA
Source organism: Calonectris borealis (assembly GCF_964195595.1). Taxonomy (NCBI): domain Eukaryota; kingdom Metazoa; phylum Chordata; class Aves; order Procellariiformes; family Procellariidae; genus Calonectris; species Calonectris borealis. The sequence goes on along the minus strand of NC_134315.1, from coordinate 3,293,711 downwards.
TTACCCCTGTCCGTGCAACCCAGCCCCTTGCTCACAGGCAGCCTGGTCTCCTCTGAGCAGGGCAGTGCAGCCTCTTTTGGGGGACGTCCGAGGGTATGGGGTGTCTCACATACAAGCTTCCCACACTGCTGCCAACCTCAGATGAACCCCTCTCTGATCGTCACCTGGCCACACGTCTCCAGGGTTGAGCACCAACGCTGAGACAGATGCACCCAAGGGGAGATGGGCTCCATCTCCCCTCTCCAACCCCCCAAGGGACACTGGGGTGCTCCTGGACACCCTGAGGAGATGAAGAGGGAATCTGCATGTATCCCCCCCCACAACGATGGGACATGCCTAGGCTGGGGCAAGGCCAGTTTTGTAGCTGAGAGGATGCTCCCATGATGTTGCAGCTCCACCAGGTCAGCCCAGCATCCTACCCCCAGCAGCAGCTGTACGTGGACACCCAAGGAAAAGCAAAAACAGGACAATATTTCCCCCTAACTCTCTCCAACCATTTTCAGTTCAGGGGGTTTCCAGAAGATGAGCTGTCTACAAAGACACCCAGGCAGACCGAGGGCCCGATGGATGTACCCTTGATGGCTGGAGCAGCTGCGTGTCCCAGCTCCTCTTCCCCACTGATGCAAAGGACAGGTTTTTGCAGGGTCCAGACCTCCGTGAGGGTCTGCACGTCCCCACTGAGTCCATGCTTCAGCAGGGGTTGAAGCCCAGAGCCTGTAGGACACTTCACATGGTTTGGGTTCATGCAGCACTATCCTCCTCTCCCCTTTCAATTGCGGAGTCTTTTTACAAGGATTATCCTGGGACTAGCACTGGGGCAACAGGTTTTCTGCTCTCCCCTTCTACGCTGCTGTTGATCCCTTTCCAAGAAGTGCTCGCAGATGTCGTCGTTTTCTACGTCAGGCCAGGATGAATGCTCTCTCCAGGGGACATTCCTCTACCTCTGCTCCTTGTCCTCATCACGGCCCTGCTAACACCTCGAGTGGACTTTGTTTTCCCCTATTTGCTGAGTGTTTTGTGCGTCTTGATGTGGTTATCATGCTCCAGCCGTCAGATTGTAGCGAGTCCCAGGGAGAAGGTGCCAACTTTAACATATGCCTGAACAGTTCTTTTCAGACATATACAAACTGGAACAATGCCTCGCTGAGAATATGCTTGTTGATGCAATTTGCCAACTGTGGTTTCAGATCTGCTCTTTTCAGCAAGTACCAACTATTTGTAGACAGTGCAAAATCTTGGATAGCTGGGGACTGATGGACGCTCTGGAAGTCTCTCTCCAGGCTTGGAGGAACTAGCAGGGAAGACAACCTAGGGCTGAGTGAAGACCTCCATGAGTATCACAAATCATGTTCAGATGAAACACTTTGCCTCCAAGAACCTCAGTCCTTTTTCTCTTTGCTTTAGGAAGTGACCAGCACTGGCCAGTCACTTTCTTCCTCTACCACATGAACCACGAACGCATTCTCACCTTGCGGAAGCAGAACTTTGCTCAGCTACTCACATCTCCTGCTTCAAACATCCTCCACTGCTTCCCCCATCAGCGGCGCTCATCGTTCAGGTAGGACATCATTGGGACGTGACTCTAGTGCGCCTGGACCTAAGGCTGCCTGGCACAGAGCCAGACGGGGTGCCTCAGCTCCAGCACGTCCTTGAAGACAGGACTGAAACACCTCGGCTGGTAGCTGGACTCTCCCTAACTTCTTCCCATGGATTTGCAGACACCATAGCAACGTTTTAAGGAAGGGTTGGAAGATGGTAACAAGGTGGGTTTAGGGTGGTGTCTAAGGAGATGGGCAAGAGGTGTTTTCTCACCATCATCCATTAGGATGCGGCTCTGCCCTTGCCCACGTGTCTGCCTTCAGCTTGCAAACTCCCAGGGCAGGATCACATCTTGTTCTTCGCTGATGAAACACCCCGTCAGCTGGTAGCGTTGGATGTGGAAACGTCGACGAGTCGATCCAAGAGCGGGAGGGTCAGCACTTGAACTGCCTGTTCTTGGTGGCGGACTGCCAAAGGCATATGTGTTTAAGACAGCAAATAATCAAGAGACCATTGTTCATAGCAACCTCAGTGGAAATATTTTTGTGTGTGTATGTGTGTGTGTGTGTATGTGCTGGCATCCAATTTGGCAATGGTTACTCAGCACAAGTGGGCGGCCTGTCCCTTTCTCTCAGCTGGAGTCTCCTCCTCCTCACAGGGACCTAGAAGAGGGATGAAACTAGAGCAGATGGTTTGGGGGTGCTCAGAAATACCAATGCCAAGGGCTGTCTCATCACCAGCTAGAGCTTCATGGCATGCTGAACATGCTCAAGACCAAAGAGGTCTCTCCAAGGAAGGGGGGACGCAGGAGGCTGTGAGCAACTCTTGGAGATATTGGTGGTTTCAGCTTTTGCTTGGATTTTGAAGAGAAGGAGTAGAAGTGGAGATCTTTGGGGTATCATGCGAAGTATGGGATTCTATGTCAAATCTTCCCTCCCCAAGTCCCAGGAAATTTGAAGCACTGATGCTGAAGGGACACTGAGAGAAGCCATGCTGGTTTTGCTAGGAAAAAGTCTCAGGGCTTTCTCCAAGTGAGAATCCAAGGGTGCAAGCCCGGAGAGCTGGCCAAGACAGGCATGATCCAGATGATCTCCTCTTTGAGTGCCACACAAGATCTGCCGCAGTCCTTCGATGGAGAAACACCCAGGCTCCCATTGAAAGCTTCACTGCTGCCTCTCATCCTTGCAGAAATGAATGGAGAGATTTGTCCTAACCTCCATCCTCCTCCACGGCTCCTGCCATTTCTTTTTCTCCGAAGCAACACGCAACCGCGAGAATCAGCTGAGATGAAACCGAGCTGGCTCCTACACACCTTGGGAGCTCAGGCAGGGTTGCTTCCCACGCAGTGTCTTTCACCCAAATTAAGCAGCTCTCAGCTGAGCTCTGCCATCCGTCATGCCAACCGGCAGGCAGAGCTCAGTTTTGGCAGCTTTCTACACCTTTCTACACCTTTCACGTTTAGCAGGGAAAGAGTGGGGACCTTTTTTTTGTGAATGTGTTGCAAGGAACGTGCAGTCGAGGAGGCTACGGGGCCATCCTTGAAATCATGCTGAAATCAGTGGGAGGCTTGGAGTCATTAAAGAGAGTGAAGACCTGTGTATCGAGGGCTATTTTCAGACCGCCTGCTACAGTGTTCAGTATTCAAGGGGGCAAGGATGGATGGAGACTACCTGCTCCCCAAAGCTGTGTCATTCCCCAAGGAGGGGTCACTGGGTTTCTGCAGTAAAAATAGCCTGTAGACCTTGATACAACATCAAAGAGAATAACAGCTGATGTTGCAAGGACTTTGCTGGCCTGGGCTTGAGCTGCGTTAAGGCACCCAGCTTCAGATGGGTGAATGCACTTGCTCTTTGTCAATGGTGTCTGGGTGTCATTCAGCTGACCGTACCTTGGTGTCTACATCAACGCCAGGTGAGCAGCTCTCCAAGCTGCATTGGCGGTATTGGTTGGAGCTCGGTTCAGCTGCCCATGCCCATGTGTAATAGCACTGTAGGTGTCCCGGAGTATTTGAGGCACCTACACAGAGCAGGTAGATGTGGCATAGGGTCTCTGTTAGCATCACCTATAGTGGTGGTCCTTGGCGGAGACCAAATGCTGTTTTCTCTTGCAACTAAGATATCAGGCCATATGAGCCGACATCTGTGTTGACAAGTGTTTACGTCCAGCTATTCGAGGTGGGAAAATGAGGAGTTTTGGCCATCTCAGCTGCCTGTGCTGGAGACATCTGTACTGTTCATGGCCATATCCACACTTGTTTCAGATGTCTGCAGCCGGCTTTCATATCAAACCCACTACACAGAGGACTGATTTCTGGGGTGATTTTAGCAGCTGTCCCTTCTCCCACTCCACCAGACGTAAACAAACGTCTTCCATCTCCGCGTTGCATTTGCTTCACCCTGGGCTCACCAGATCAGCCACTTCAGCAAGGTGGAAATCTCTGGCTCTTTGCCACAGAAAGGCTTTTGGGAGAAATTATCATGAACTCGCTTTCTAACTCGCTTTTCAGATCCCCTTTCGGGGAGGGTAGCCTTGGCTAGCAGATCCTCCAGCCCCTCGCTGTCTGCTTGCCGGAGAGCAGCCTGGGGGAATGACCTTGGACTCAAATTGCACTAAGAAAGGTCCTCGTTAAACAAGGCTGTTCTCAGAGCCAGAGTTTACAGGCATCCTAGGCAACCGCCTTGGGCTTTTTCCAGTCCTCCAGGGAGAAGCACAGTCCCCAGAAATCAATAACTTGGTTCTTTTGAAAGTCAGCAGGACTTTGGCTTGATCTAAACCACTCTTCTTCAGTGATTTCACTCTGCTGAAAGCAAACAAGGGGCCCTAAATGAGAGCCCTGGACTCGGGCAGCTTGAAGAGGATCAGCCCTGACCCTCTGTCCCATCGCAAGGGGATGGCTTGATGCTCGCTGGACACGCCTGTGTTCCCGTCCTTCTGGCCACCGGACTGGCCAGCTCTCTCCTACACAAAGCCAGGCAAAGGGAGCCAAAGCAGGTTTTGACTGAAAATACCTCTGGTTTTTTAAGTGGAAATGCCACCCTGAGGCTCCGCTGAAACAGGGAGAGTCAATCCCTTCTTCTCTCGCATAGAGGTCAGCCCCCAAACTCATTTCATCTTCAGATATTCTCCCTCATTCCCTTTAAAGCCAGGATTTCTTTCCTGACAACATCACCCGAAAGGATCCTTATTTCACACGCATCCCAATAAACACCCCAGCCCCCAGCCCCTTCCCTCATCTATCTTCTTCCTCCCCAAAACATCCAAAATAGCAAACACAGCTTGTTTTTATACTAATTCCTCTCCCAGCAGACGTTGCTCTCTCTATGTATCTGGACTACAAGTCCCCCAAGCTTAGATTAATGGACTTTGAACCCTCCAGGAAGGCCTTGTTCCCCTTACAATCCCTCCTGCCTCATCCTCATCCTGCATCTCTCCTGAAGGAAGATGCCATAAACCAGCAACTCTCCTGGCTCTTAGGGGAGGTGGGCTGAGGACACCCTGCTGTAATGCCTCCTCCCAGCACAGCTCACTGTCGAGCCATGTAAAGCCCACCAAGGGTCCCTTCTGATGCTGGAGCACCACGTAGTCAAAGCTAAGGCTGCTCTGTGCTCCTCCCCATGGTTAGGAGCTGGGTTTTGAGCCCAGCTTAACAGAGAAGATGCCTAATGTCCATTCATGTGATAAATTCATACATAATTTTATGTAATATGCTTTATGAGGGAAGGTAGCTGAGAGGCTGAAAGATGCATCAGCCAAAGAGCTCCACGTCCCACCAAGGGTCAATCCTGCATCCTGTTCGTGTGCCTACGGTTCAAAGGGAACAAAGAAAAATTGAAGGAAGTTCAGGAAAACACTGCATTTATAATGGCCTGAGAAACCTGATTCGTGGCCAGAGATATAAAGAGGTCGGTCGGGTTTGTGCAAGAGGAGGCTAAGAGGTGAGCGGGTCATGGACCGACACCATTTGCACTGTGAAGACCTTTTGGGGGGTTCATAGCTCATCAGCATAGCTGGGAAAAGGCACAGTGAAAGGCAATGATGGGAAGATGTAGCTGCCTGAATTCCCAAGTTCACCCATTTTTCAACAGTTTTACCAGCTGGACAACTTACAATTGGATCCTCTCCCAGTCTTTAAACTGAGCCCATCTGTGGTTTTAAGCACTAAGTTTAACCCCAGAAATTATGATCCGGGCAGAAAAAATTAAGTTGTTAGCCACATTCTGAAAAGGTTCAGAGTAGATGCACAGAACGACCCCTTGGAAAACATAACGAACCTATGCACCTTTCAGGAACAAACTCCAGGACGTTTTAAAATATGTTTGTGCTACGCCTAGCGTGATGTAGCAACAGCTGAAGGTCATAGGCACTGTATAAATAGAAAGGAGATTTTATTGTGACGTGTCCATCCGGAGCCGTGCTCTTGGGTATGCCATCTGGGACGGGAGCAGGAGCCTGTGCGTTCCCACTATAATAAAGAAAAAAGAGATCCTTGTCCTTGCAAGGAGCGTAAGACGATACCGTGGGAGGGAGGGCAGCGATGAGGTTGTAACTTTGCTCCTAATTTTACCAATTCTTGAGAAAAATCAGCCGTGTGATGGTGACCTTTGGAATGCAAACTGGTCTGTTGTGGGGATTAAATCACATACCCCAGCAGAGAGAGGGAAGGTTTTCACCCATGAAGAGCGTTTTCTATCTGCTGGAGTGTGGTTTATAATGACCGTGCTTCTAATTTGGGTACCTCAGTGTCTCCGTTAGTAGGGGTGACTGGGGCTCTCTGATGTCCTTTAGCATGTGCTGGTAGGACTTTATACCAGGGTCTGACAATGTGCTATCAAAGACTTTTTTTCTGGAGATGGCCAAACCCTGCTGCATGCAATTTCTCTGTGCCATCCATCAGCTCCCTGCACCCAGGCATTTGCCTCCCCTGTGTATTTAGGTGATAAAGTCTTCAAGGTCTGGAGCAGTGGATGCTGCACCCTTGGTCCATGCCAGAACAACAGCTTCGGGAGGTTGCCTGCAACAACGGGTAATGATCACTCCAGCAACAACCTATGGATGTCCTGAAAGAAGGGGAGCACGGGGAGCCATGGGGGAGGAAACGTCAAAATCGTTTAGCAAAACCAGAGGGGATGAAACACTGAGATGCAGGAGCTTGATCAGAGGAACCTGGCTGAACGGCCGGTGGAGGTCTTTGGTGGTGCAGTGCACTGCAATTGCTGCTGCTCCTGAAGCAAAGGGTCGAGGTAGCTGTGGAGAGAAGATGAGACCTTCACATTTATCGCTTGGCGTTGAAGATGATAACTCATGGTACTCATGGTATTTACTTAAGGAAAGCAATTTGAGAGGGACACAGGCTGTAAATCTTCAGACGTCATTGCTGGATGAGAGCCAAAGAGTCTCTCAGCTGTGTCTGTGCGAGGTCCCAGTTCATCTAATGGGGGTATCTGCTTCACCGATGAAGGGAACAGTGTCACATCCTGTCCCATGATGGGGTGAACCCCAGTGAGACCCAGGACTGGGTTAGGGACCAGAGAGCTGTGTGTGCTTGGTGAGGACCCTTTCTTTGGAGACCTGACCCTCGCTTAGGAGCAGGTCCTCTGACAGCTGCTCAATGCTGCCTCCTCCTCCTTCTCCATGATCCCACCCTTGGGAGGTCTGTCCGCACCATGAGTACGGACCAGGAGCAGCACCCTGCCCCCTAACACATCCCTTTTACAAGATACAGGTTGCCTGCACCAGTTTGAGCAGGAAAGTGTGGATAACTCCCCAAATAACTATTACCTGCTACTGCCGTCTTGAAGGAACTTGCTGATCCAGGTGGCATCCTAAGGAAGACCTGGAGGTGAGGGATGCCACAGCCACGGCTGGGTAATCAGGAGCTTCAGCAGCACAGGTAGGGCTAGATGTGCTCCCAGCTGGGTCTTGCTTCTCTCATTGCAATACAGGCTTGCTGGGTTCATTTATTATTTGTCCCTGGGGTTATTTTTAGCAGGTGACCAGGATGGGGTCTGTAAGCCTCATGACACATTGAAGCACGTAGCAGTGGCCTGTTGGAAACCCATAGGAATAAAAGGAGGAGGGTGCCAGCACTTCTCTGCAGTGTGAAGGGAATGACTCTTTCTTCCCCTCCTCAAAGGACGACTTGGCGCGTGGCATTATAACTGCAGAGAGGAAAATCTTTGCTCTCCTGCTATGATTGCTGATATGGTATTGGATTGTGCGATGTGTCACACCTATTGATCACAGCAGGCTAAAAAAGAAACAACCCATAAATAACTCCTGACATTCCCAGCTGTGCCAGAAATCCTGAACAAAGGACTCCTGGGAAAGCGGCTGGTGGTGTTTCTCTGTCCCTCTCCTCTGGAGGATGCTTGGGAGAGGTTTGGTTTAAGCCAGATGACTGGGGCTCACTAAATGTTTTTGCAGGTGTTTTCTTAGCAGGGCTGAGTTATCTCATTCCTTAATCCAACCCTTCCTGGAAGAGCCACACTGGGATGGGGCGTTGCTAGTGGCGTTCAGCCCTGTGCTGTTCCCATGTCTGCTCTCGCTAACGCCGAAACTGGTACATGGGCAGATGGTTAAGACAAGAAGGCAAAGATGACTCTCCTGTTCCTTCACTGAAGCTAGTCATTTTGTGTGCTGAATCTGGCCTTTGAATTCATGAAACTGCATGATTTTGGCAAAAAGAACTGTAATAAATGCATGCCAGGGAGGCTAAGAGGGGATCATTTTTGGATTGTGCTTTCTTAAGGAAACTCAGCCCCAGATGGTGCCGGGGTAGAGAAGCAAAGCATGGTCCCTGCAGAGCACAGGGACCCATCCAGAGCTTCTGCCAGGCTGCAGCGATGGGAAGGGTCAAGAGGCTGTAAGAGACGCCGTGGGGAGCGGGGGTGCGTGCGATGCTGGGGGGGGGGCAAACAACGGGAAAGGGGCAGACATAGAGCACGAGCAGGTGGGTCAGCCTCCCACCCAGCCCAGCTTGCTGCTGACCAGGGCCAGGGCACGAGGGGCAGCAGGCAATCTCCTCCATAAAGCACTTACTGATGCTCCACCGGATCCCACGTCCTCTCTGTGGACTGACCGCGACGAGGGACACGTGAGAAGAGGAGACGGCCAGGCACCGTGCCTTTCCTCCCCCCTGCCTCTTTCTTCCTCTCTCCCTCCCCCTCTTTCTTGTTTTTACACGGTGGAAAAAAAAAAATGTTCCCCACATAATGATGATTCGGCCAACAGGTCAAGTCAAGCATGATAGATTTCATTTTCGAGCTGGGGTCAGGCGGTAAATTGCCTTAATGCTGCTGGCACGGAGATCGCTGTGCTGAGAGGCTCTGGCAAATGAGGTTCCCCCGGCATCGCCCGGCTGCTCAGACCTACCCTTTCTGCAGGAGCAATGCCTCGGGTTGTCGGGGAACTGGGGGGCCCGGCCACAAGCAAAAGAGGCTTTGAGAGCAGCACCATGCTTGTAACTCCTGGCCTGGGGGCATTTCCCACTTTACAAGGGGCCATGGCAACATGCTTGCTTGATATATGAGTTATTTCTGCTGCCAAAGGCTTTGCAACGTAGTACGGGGCACACCGGGACCCGCATTTCCATGGCAGGAGGGAGAAGGCAGAAAATGTCTTTGCTAGAGCAAGAGAGGTCCAAAGGGAGCGAGGAGTTGTAGGTTCCTTCCAGGGAGCGGGGCTGGTGCTGAGAAAGCTCCAGGAGACACCCAGGCCCTGATATGAACCCAAGAAATAAATCCATCCCGCTGCAGAGAGATGGAGAGTCAGCCAGGGAGGGGAAGGTTTATTTAGAGAAACAACCGTGGGCTGTCTGCCCACATCAGGCTTTTAGCTGATGATCTGCACGTGCCATATTTGGGGGCGGTTGGGGGAAGGAGTCCACTATTAGAAGCCTTACAGCATCTTTACCGAATCCTGCTGAAGGCTGCGGAAGGCCTGATCCAGCAGGATCCCACCCCTGGTGTCACCTTTTCTGACCTTGGCCAGATCAGAGACAACTCCATGACAGGTCGTCTTCTTTTCTTCCAGGGGTGCAGCCTGCGAGCACCCAGCACTGATGGGAAACACCAGCGATTCCTGAGAAACTGGGTCCTTTGAAGGATTACCCAGGATTTCAAACGTGCCCAGAGATCCTGCCCTGAGCATCTTCTGCCAGGACAGGCAGGGAAAAGGTGGGAAATGGCTGTGCTAAAGGGAGGGAGGGTCTGGAGAGGGTAGAGATGTGCAGATTCACCCACTCCTGCGCAGGGTGCAGTCTGAAACACCAAGGAACATTGGGATTAACGGCAATCTGGGCCCTGAATCCATTCCCTTTATGCTTCTCATCCCTCCAGACGTGGCCAGCACCTGACAGCGATGTGAATCAGCACGGGGTAATCCATCTCCTTCCTTCTCCATTTCTGCCTCCGTTAAACATCCCCTGCTCTGGGGAAGGCTCTATCTGCAGTAATTAAGGTGGATAGATCTCCTGTAGCAAAGGGCACTTCCCGGCTTGTTAACACAGGGGAGGACTCAGCAAGGGCATCTCTTCCTTGCCCTGGGGGAGGATGGAGACAAAACAGTGCTGGGTGTCCCATGGGTCCTGCTGCTGTGGGCTGCCAGGCATTCAAATGCATGGATGGAGACGTGTGGCCAACGCTCACAACCTTTGGGGTTCCAGGCTCAGCTGTGCTCTGGGGTCAACCACATCTGTTTGCAGTGGGGAAGTTTTGGTACAAGCCTGTGCTTGCACAGGGAATGGACCTCTTTGTCCTCGTTATTGCAGGGACTGAGACCTTCCCCTGTGGGTTAGTTTGGTCCATCCTGTTGGAACTCAAACGTACTTTACCATCCCAGCTAGCTGCAGCTCCTCTCAGCATCCCGCGGGTGCTTGCTAGCTGGGCTGGAGCAGGAAGGGCTGAGATGTGAGGGCTGAGCGGCCATCAGGAATTAACACGTGCCCAGCAGGGCCAAAGGATGTGCTGCAGCAGGACTGTGGGATGTGGGACCAGGAGCCCATCTGAGCACGTGAACCTCCCCTGGAAGACACAGCTCAGAAGACAATGACCATGCACACTCCCGGCACCCACAAAACCCATCCCAGCTCGTGCAGAAACCGGGAGCCCTGATGTCAGAGGGATGGGGCAGGTCCAGTGCCATGGCTCGATGGCTCTGGGAGGTGCTCCTCCTTTCTCCTCTCAGCCTTGCAGCACTAGGAGCTGGAGGAAGGACGCTGAAGGACCTGCCAGCCTCACCCCACCAGGCTCTCTTGAACCCAGCAAGAAAGCCTTGAAAATATATTCACTTCAAGGGCTAGTTTGCTACAGCCTCTTCTCATATGAGAGTAGAGATGCTTTTCCTCCCTCTCTCTGCAAGGACGCGCCGTGACGTGCCCTGGGTAAACCTCCCAGGGACCACCTGGGATGGAGGCGGGGAGACCGAGGTCATTAGTGCAAAGAGCAATGAGGCCAAGAGGGCTTTCATGCCTCAGCATCTTAATTGAAATGGGTTTCCCGTCCTCCCCCCTCCCCCGTGACCACCAACTCGTTCAGGCTCCGTCAAGGGCGCCCGGCTAACGGCTCTCCTGGCCCGGTGCTGTGCACTCTGCATCCCCGATGAACTGCACACATCCCTTTAATTAAATGTCAAGATATGCAGGGTTTTTTTTTAAGAGCCCTGTGCTCGGAAAGATTAATGGAGAGCTCAATTACCGTGTGGTGAGAAGGTGGGGAGGAGGGAAAGCTTCGGGTAGGAAAATTGCTGTGAAAATGGGGATTCCAGACACAAGGGATCAGGGCACTGCCTTAAATTTGCCTTGGCTGTGTCCAGACTTGTGCTGTGCTTCCCACCTCACCGACTGTGAAAGCCGATGAATGCCCTGATGTCTCCTGAATGCAGAAGAAAACCTATCTGCAAGATTTTTCATGCAATGAAACCGTTAAGCCCCCTAGATGAGCTCGGAAAGCAGTGCAATTAAAACTGATAAATGCTGACGAAATAATAAATTGATAAACGCTGACGGCCAGCCTGTGTCTGGTGGAAATACTTTGGGTTGTTTATTTGCAAAGATCTACTAAAACTGGCCACCTCCATGCTTAAGGTGCAGCTCCTTCATCTCCAAAACGATGGTCAGTCCTGGGGCATCACCCAAGGAGATGCCAGACCCGTCCTGCGTCAGCATGGGCTGTCCTGAAGGACCAAAACTGTTTTCATGCAGCAGAGGTCTGCCTGGCACAACCCTTCAAAGGTTTGGGTAGATGCTACCATCCTTTGTTGCTTCTCCGAACTGAGTCCTCTGAAGCCACCTCCTTTCCTGGGTGCCTCCCCATTAAAGATACCCTGTAAAAGACGCGGTGACCGACGTGGAGAGATGTGTTTTCTTGCAGCTGATGGAGGGCTGGATGCCGAGTGCTGGTGCTCCCAAAGGAGGCGTTCGGATGTTTCAGTACAATTTGTCCTCCCAAGGAGACTTGGAGGTGAAGCAGGAGACGGGGCAGCACAGCGGGAAGCAGCAGGCAAGATGGAGGGCTGGAGGCAGGACACGTTCATCGCCTCCGTCTTCCCATGGTCCAGTGCCAACCCTAAATGCACGCAGCTCCTGCCCCAGGCCACCGCCTTGGGTCAGCTTCACCTGCTCTCTGGCTCGTTGCTTCAGCCTTAGACCTGGTCAGAGTCAGGGTTGCACCTGGGAAAAGCCTTTTTTAATCTTGATAAACTTTCAAATCTCAACATAAATCTTGCAGTGATGACAGTGGGATTTTGGAGTTGGCCTGGTAGGATGTGATGCGTTGGATTTTTGTCAGCTTCTGGGGACCCCACAACACAAGCCAACTTGGAAGACAGAGAAATGTAGTGTTCCAAAATAACCATAGTTTCTCCTGGAAAGCACTTTAGCAGGGCTTCTCAGGTGGCAATATGAACAGGCAACTGACTCCAGCCCTAGACTCTCCTCCATCTCCCTAGGCTACAGTGGGAGTGACGCACTCCATGTGAGTTCAGGTGAGATGATCTCAGACCACCAGATCCCACCCCATCCACCCCAGAACTCCAAGCATGGCCCAACGATCCCAGCGTGAACCCGAGGATGGGAGATCCTGGACTATCTGTTGTGTATAGCAATGGGCTCATTCTCCATATTGCATCACAGCTCCGGGGTTTTGGTGCCTGTAATGGAGTGATGCAGAAGGCAGGAGAACGGTGGAGTGGTCAGTCCCTGCACTGAAATAAGGAGAACGGTGCCTCTATCTGGACATGACACAGGGAAAAGGAGACTGGAGAGAAGCATGTCCAAGCTTTGGTGAAACCCTTCAAAATTTTGAAGGGTTTGAGATAAAAATTTCAGATTTTAGAAGCTGCTTGGGTAGGATGCCAGAAGGACCTGGGAAGTTGACTGGACTCCCAACACCAGTGTGTTGATCTTGCCCAGGCGGAGGGCCGTGAGCTCCCCCAGCTCAGCGGTCCTCACCTTCACCCTCCCAGGGTGTTCAGCCACGCATGGCCCTGATGAAGCTGCTCCTCCTCCTCAGTACATTTTGGGGGCCTTGGCTGTCTGGGAGGCATCACAATACACTTCCTCTGGTGGGATCTTATTATCTGATGAGCTGAACATCTGGATTAAAATAGATCAAATAGGCACTAAATCCTAAATAAGCCTGAGAGCTCAGTAGCAGCCATATGCTTCCTACTGACAAGCTCAAAAAAGTCTCTCCTTGCCATGAGCTCACACTGCAAGTGGTGTTTTATCCTCCTCCAACCCAGCTCTGAGAGCAAACCGTCCTGCTCCTCCTCCCCAGCCGTCCCTGCTCTGGCCATCCTTTGAACCAGGAGCCCGAGGCTCTTCTTAGGCAGGGGTGTCTGAAGGCGCACATCACATCTGAGCTCTGTTACCTGGAAAATGGGTGGGCACTTACCCCACTGTGCAAAAGATTTGGTGATAGTAATTAAAGAAATACTATAATAAAAATCAAAGGGAGTTGTTGAAAAAGGAAGAAATCCAGAGCTTTGTTGTTGATCATTCATGCTTGGCTCAGACTAGCAAAAATCCTGCAGCAACACGGTAAATAAATATTAATGTTTTGTTGCCTGTATCCTTCTGGGGCCAAAAAGAAGGAGGAGGTCTAGTGGCCTCCAAGTGCAGCTTCTTCTCGGTTGGAGAACATGGAGGGTGGGATGGACCCACGGGCATTGCAGACGCAACGCAGGACCTGCGGAGATGCTGCTCTTCCCTGGGCATCACACAGGCTGTCTCTGCATCGGCTCTGACGCCTGCTAGGGCTGCTCCACGCAGGAGAGGACAACCTGTGACCGGTCTCAGCTCCACCGAGGCTGGGTGTAGCTGGCTCTGCCGATGCCGCATGTGGGTGCAAGCATCACTCCCGGGAGGACCCAGGGATAAAACTTTTCAACGCTGCTTTTATGGCCTGGTAGCGCAGAAAATAAGGTCTGGCCGTTGCCTTTAGGTCAGGAGCCTTATTTAGCTTAGCAAGACAGGGGCTGAGGTCTTGTGAGGCCTTGGTGGACTTGTCTTGGCTGGAGCTTTTTTTAGCCGGTTTTAGACGTAACAGCGTATTGCCCAACGGTCAGATGAGCGTTGCCGGCTGTGACAGCCAATCTGCCCAGCGGTCAGGCGATGAGCATCAAGCTTTAGCTGAGTTTTTTGCAATTGCATGGTTTCACCCTAAAAACATTCTACCAGTCAGTAAAGGTCTAAAAAAATATAAGGGATCATTCTATAACCCGATCTGCCGACTGGTAAGACAGAAGTGCCAGCAGCAGGCGGCTTGATGAGGTATGAAAATAGCACCAGTGACCCCCAACACCAACCAGGGCCACACTCCCACCCTCAGCACCTCCAGCCAAAAATCTGGGGTGCTGGTGACTTGCCGTGATGACCCTGAGGAGGGGTGAGGACAGCACCAGAGATGGTCGGAAGTCTATGTATAACGATCGTGATTGCATTATTAATGGGAATTAGCAGTAATTGGATAATTTGGACGCTACGTGTTGGTCTCATTGCAACAAGGCTAACAAAAATGACTTGCTTTATTGTGATTCGATCGTTAATGAGACTAACGCTAAACTCCCTGCTCTGTGCGTAAGGTCTGCTCCCTTTTTGCCTGCTGCTACATTTGGTGTGTAACACTTCAAAGATAATAATCTGGAAATGGCATCGGCTGCTGTGCATGGAAAAATGAGGACAGCCCAGGACCTAGGTTGGCTGGAGAAATTCTCCCTCCTTCTCTGCCTCCTTCCCCCTCCCAGGACCTAGTCTGAGGGCGAGGAGGATGGTGGTGGCTGAGTCATGTTGGATCAACCATTTATTATTTATTCATGATGAAATCAAATGGGATCATGGAGATGTCCCACTGATGTCCCCTTCCCTCCATCACCCATGGGCACGGTGGCCCCGGGACATGACTGAAGGTGAAGGATGCACATGGCAGCCCATGTGCAATGCTTCACGGGGGTCACATCCTGCTGGGGGAGGTCCGAGGGCCCAATTTGGGCTTGCTGATTCCTCTCGGCAGAGGAAAGGACCAGATATTCACCTCCGGGATGCACAGCCCGAAGGAACCAGCTCTCCATTTGCAGACACATCTTCCCAGCCTGCCCCAGCTTCCCATTTTTTTTGCAGAAAAGCAGTTTTTGCTGCGGAAGGGGCTGGTTGTGCTGTCGTAGCGTGGGATCCATGCGCTCCTTCTTCCTTCTCCTGATTTTACAGGCTGATCTCCCCATTCTTTTGGAGGGGAAACGAGGGGGTAGGAGAGGAAATGACATACCCCAGGAGGGGAATTGCTAACCGAGGAGCCCCCCCAGGCTTTGTTTCAGCTGGCAAACGCCTTCCTCCCCCCTGCCCTGTTAGCCTTTCTTTTTGCATCCTGGGAAAGCTCTGAATTTTGGCCGAGGGAAAGCGCTGGGGGAAGGAGCGGGGCGGTGGGGGAAGGGATGCTCTCCCCGCACCGCCTCTCCTGCCTCCAGTCCTGTCTGCTTGTGGCCGATCCCTTCGCCGCGCAGGGTGATGGTGATGTGGAGCGACACTTGACTGTGCGGAGCGGGGAGACGGCAGCCCCCCGCCAGCCGCTCCCCCTCCCGCAGCGCTGGGGCCGAGCCGACATCACCCGGGGAGCTGCTCCCATGGTGCCCATCAGCACCCTGCTCCCCATGGCCAGCCCTCCAGCTTGGGATGAGGCTGTTTGAGGGGTCCCGGAGATCTGGGGTGTGATGGAGGAGGTGGTACATGGGACCTGGTGCGGCAGGGCTAGAAAAAAGCCTCCAGCTTCTTGCTGGTGAAGAATCATCCCTTGGATGGGGCTGTGCGGTGTTGGAGGGCAGGAGCATTTCTGGGACAGGGACTCGAATGGCTTGGAGATTTGGGTGATGATCTGGGGGAAATATATCCAATAGCTGAGGGTGAAAGCCTGGCTTCACCTCCTCATGGCTAAAATGCAAGCAAGGCTGTTCCTTCTCCATCACCAGCCTCTCCTTCTCCATCCCCAGCCTCTCTTTCTTTATCCCCAGTCTCCCCTTCTCCATCCCCAGCCTCCCCTTCTCCATCTCCAGCCTCCCTTTCTCCATCCCCATTAACAGCTCAACGTCCAGATGGAGATCGGTGACAAGTGGTGTCCCACAGGGATCGATATCGGGACCGGTACTATTTAATACCTTCATCAATGTCATAGACAGTGGGATCGAGTGCAAGTTTGCAGATGACACCAAGCTGAGCGGTGCGGTTGACCCACCTGAGGGACAGGATGCCATCCAGAGGGACCTGGACAAGCTCCAGAAGTGGGCCCCTGTGGACCTCATGAGGTTCAACAAGGCCAAGTGCAAGGTCCTGCACCTGGGTCGGGGCAACCCCTGGTATCAGAACAGGCTGGGGGATGAAGGGATGGAGAGCAGCCCTGCCGAGAAGGAATTGGGGTACTGGTGGATGAAAAGCTGGGCATGAGCCGGCAATGTGCGCTTGCAGCCCAGAAGGCCAACCGTGTCCTGGGCTGCATCACCAGCAGCGTGGCCAGCAGGTCGAGGGAGGGGATTCTGCCCCTCTGCTCTGCTCTGGTGAGACCCCCCCTGCAGTGCTGCGTCCAGCTCGGGGGTCCTCAGCACAGGACAGACATGGACCTGTTGGAGCGGGTCCAGAGGAGGCCACCAAAATGATCAGGGGGATGGAACAGCTCTGCCATGAGGAAAGGCTGAGAGAGTTGGGGTTGTTCAGCCTGGAGAAGAGAAGGCTCCGGGGAGACCTTATTGCGGCCTTTCAGTGCTTAAAGGGGCTTGTAAGAAAGATGGGGACAGACTTTTTAGCAGGGCCTGTAGCGACAGGACAAGGGGGAATGGTTTTAAACTAAAAGAGGGGAGATTCAGACTAGATTTAAGGAAGAAATGTTTTACGCTGAGGGTGGTGAGACACTGGCCCAGGTTGCCCAGAGAGGTGGTAGATGCCCCATCCCTGGGAACATTCAAGGTCGTGTTGGACGGGGCTCTGGGCAACCTGATCTAGTTGGAGGTGTCCCTGCCCATGGCAGGGGGTTGGACTAGATGGCCTTTAAAGGTCCCTTCCAACCCAAACTATTCTATGATTCTATGTTTCTATGATCCCCAGCCTCCCCTTCTCCATCCCCAGACTCCTGGCTCCTTCTGCTCGCCCTGTGCTCGGGAAGAGCTTGCTGTTGGCTGTTACACGCTGTGCTGCCATGGGTTTGACTTGGCTCCATAAAACCCAACCCAGCCCTACAGGACACCGAGCTCTGCGCTATGGGGCTTAGCTCAGGAGCAACCTTCTACTTCGAAGCCTGGAGCCAGGAGGAAAAAGAGGGAAGTCTCCATGTCTCCCCTTCACACCCAAGCTCAGGGTGGGGGGAACCTGAAAACGCTGTCTGCAGAAACCAGACCTGATTTCTCACCCCTGGATCAAGAAGGCACAGGGCAAGGGACGTGACCTAGTTTTTGATGGCAGCATTTAATATTTCCCCTGCAAGGCAAGCCAACCCAGCTTCCTCTCCCTCCCGCTTCTCGGCCAAGCAGCCAGACTGGGCTGGCCCGCTGCCTTCCCGGGGCTTAAGAGCTCATCGGCATGGGATGGAGGGGAAAATGTGACTGTGCAGCCTCGTCAGGCGCCCAGATGTGCTGCTGATTCATCCGTTAATTGCGTAAGCCCCGGGAGCGGGATGCGCTCTCAGCCGCTCGCTCCAGCAGAAGCTGCGCGGGGAAGCATCTGTTTCCTACTTGTTGTGCACGGGCACGGGGGCTGCATGGAGGGACCACCCTCCATAGGGGGGGGAGAAGGACCACCCGATGCTCAGGCTACAACGTGGACCAGGGCAGAGGGCTCGGGGTGGGGGTGCAGCACCTAGAAACCACAGCAGCAAGAGGTGAAGGACCTGGAAAAGACAGCACCGTCATGCTATGGGTGGTGGGAACGAGGTAAGCAGATCCAGAAGCACCCAAGAAAGGCAACCAAAGTTGGCCAAACCAGTCCTCTCATCTCCCTGTTCAAAACCCAGAGGGGCGTTTTGCCAGCCTGATTTGATCCAGTGGCCCTCACCAAGGGACAAATCTCTATGGGATGCTTCATGCACTTGTTCATGTAATTGTGTGGATATAATTTGATTATTCCTTCCTAGATGTTTAGCATCACAAAGGGAAAAGCCGCCTCCAAGCTGAGCCCTTGGAGCCATCGCTATGAGAGTGGTCTGGGGGAAGAAGGGTCAGAAACTGGGCTGGGGAGGCTGCAGCATGGTTGGTGGCATTAAAAATATCCTGTCTCAGACCATTGCTGGCTCTCCAGCTCCTGGCTGTGCCTGTGTCAGGAGTAAATCAGACTGCCAAGTGCACGTGAGAGGTCCTGTGTTTCCTTGCCACGGTCCAGGCGTCACAAAGATCGCAAAACCTTTTTAAAATTTCCTTTGAAGGACTCACTTGCCTTGGGCTGAGATCCTGGAGGTCCCCTTGGTTCACCCCATGCCTTCTCAAACAGGGAGACACTGTACATGCAAAGACTTGGGCACCTCCTGGCACAGTGTTTCCAGATCTGAGGATCAACCTGAACCACCGTGCGGGTGTGCAAAGGCTCCCTCTGTTCCCACAAGCCCGTGAGGAGGAGTGTGGGGCACTCCATTAGTTTAATTGGCATTGCCTGGATGTGAAATATTATCCCAGCAGCAAATAGGTTGGGCCTTTCTGGAGTAGACGCAAAGCCCAGATACTGCTTTTGCCCCAGGGCACATGGAAAATCATTTACTTTCCAGCAAAGACACAGGCATCAACAAAAAAGACCAGGAGAATCTTCTGCCAGGGCTACAAATTCATCAAATGAAGAGGTTTCAGCAAGACCCCAAAACTCCTGATCTGGCTTAAAAAGAGCAAATCATGAGCGATAGCTGGGATTTTAGCAGATGGGGATTTCAAGAGAAAATTTGATAGTAGACGTGTGTGTGCCTCTGTTGAGTGTGTTTGCACGTGTATAAGGCAACAGAGGTTTTAGAGGACAACATTGCACAAAGCAAGAACAGCATACGTTATTCTTCATCAAAGTAACACTAGCAAGATGAGAATATTTGGGTGCTATACATTAGAAAACAACCATTACCTTGTAAAGGACTTCATCACTGTCTCCTGTGCACCCATTTTCACACTCAGCCTGAGCTGCCACGTGCCTCTGTCTGCAAGTTTGGGCTTTTGGATTTTGCAGGCTGGTGTTTATAAGGATGAGGAAGACCTTGGCCAACCCTCTGAGGAGGCCACCTCCTGGGCAGCAGGTCCCAAATCAGAGTCACTGTGCAGAGAAGCCATGCAAACGTTAAATCTGGACCTAGCAAGAGGGAAAAAAAGCCCTTCAGTGTTGGAGCTGGTTGGGTGCACACATGGAGAAGGGGGTGCCGAAGCCAGCCGCATCCTTCTGGGCTGCTGGGGTGTCGTGGTTTAACCCCAGCTGGCAACTAAGCCCCACCCAGCCGCTCGCTCACTCCCCCTCAGTGGGGTAAGTGAGAGAATCAGAAGGGTAAAAGTGAGAAAACTCGTGGGCTGAGATAAAGACAGTTTCATAGCGAAAGCAAAAGCCGCGCACGCAAGCAAAGCAAAACAAGGAATTCATTCACTGCTTCCCATCGGCAGGCAGGTGTTCAGCCATCTCCAGGAAAGCAGGGCTCCGTCACACGTAACGGTGACTTGGGAAGACAAACGCCGAACATTCCCCGCCTTCCTTCTTCTTCCCCCAGCTTTATATGCTGAGCATGACGTCATATGGTATGGAATATCCCTTTGGTCAGTTGGGGTCAGCTGTCCCAGCCGTGTCCCCTCCCAACTCCTTGTGCACCCCCAGCCTCCTCGCTGGTGGGGTGAGGAGCAGAAAAGCCCTTGACTGCGTGTAAGCCCTGCTCAGCAGGAACTAACACATCCCTGTGTTATCAACCCTGTTTCCAGCACAAATCCAAACCATAGCCCCACAGTAGCTACTGTGAAGAAAATTAACTCTATCCCAGCCAAAACCAGCAGACGGGGGGAGGGAGGAGGCTTTTTCTTGCAAGGGGAGTGAAGGAAATGGCTCAATGAGTCCTCCAGGACCCAGAGCGGTGTTTGGCTAAGCTGGGGGTTTAGCACAATTATAAGCGGCTTTAGGAGCAGCGAACACAGGAATCGTACACACAAAAAAGTCAGGAATGAAAACCAAACAGTGTCAGTGGTTATATAGGGGATCAGAGAGTCGCCGAAGTGCCAGCCGGCTGCCGCGTCCTCCCCGGGGTCTTCCAGTGCCCCGATAACGCACAGATGGTCTTTTGGTTCATCCTTATCACATCTTATTAAAAATTTTGGGGGAGGATTTGGAGAGGAGTGAAAGAAGGCTCAAAGACACGGGATAGCTCCTGTTGGAGGGACGACAGAGGAGGATTTGAATGGAGCTGCAAAATTAAGAGTGGCTGGACAAGGGACAGCTCCTCACTGGCCCCTCTATCAGGACACCAGAGCTAGGGATCAAATGAGCTACCAAGTGACACTAACGTAGGGCAGGTTCAGACAGAAAAGGGAGCTGCTCCCCATCACATGTACAGTTAAACGGGGGGATTATTGCTGCAGGATGTTGCAAATACAAAAAGTTCACACGGATCCCCAAACTTCAGTACCTGATCATCCCAAAAACCTCTTCCAGCCAAAGGTCCCACCTCTGCCTTAGGAATTGTTTGAAGTTGTTGGAGGCTGGGAGAGAATCATTCCACGTTGGCTTGATCTCTTCTTTTTTCCCTCTTCCCTGCTCTCAGAGGTAGGATACTGTGCTAGACGGACCATTAGCTGGATGGTCCATAGGATCGATGGTCTACAGGATGAACAGGCCATCGGTCTGCCCCAGTTTGTCCACTCTTGTGTTGTAGGACACAGAGGGCACGTGGTCACATATCTAGCTGCTGTATTGAGATTTGAGTCCTTTTTTGGCTAAAGTTCCCCCAGGATCTTCCCCATTCCAGTGTGCAGGAGAGCTGCCCACCTGGGTGATCCTCACCTGCTCCTCCCAGCCAAGAGCATGAACCATGGATCTGCTGGATCTGGCGGAGGAATAGGGAGACAGTCCTGGGAGAGGACTGGCTCAAGGTCATCCCAGAGACTGGTTGCAGGGCTTGGGGCAGCGCTGTCCCTCCTTAGCAATGCACCCACGAGGCCCCAGGTCCTCCAAGGCTGGAGCCTGGAGACAAGCAGCAGGTCAACCCAAGCACACCCACAGCAAATATGGATGAGATGTTAGCAAAGTTCACCGAAGGGAGCCAGAACAACATGTGCTGCAGCCTGTCTCGCAGAGACCTGCTCCAAGAAAGACGCCCTGTGCCTGCCCTCTGTGCTTACTGCTTTTTTTCCGTAGTTCTATTTAAAAGATTAATTCCTCCGGCTGGAAAGTTTGTGCAACCCTCAGCCACGGCCGTTGCATCACACCGCTGTTTGATTTGGCCAGCAAAGCAGAAGAGCAATAAGCATCCTGACTTCATCTGGATCGCTTGCCTCGCAGTGACACCCATAAATAGAAGTGGATTGGAGAGGGGTGGGGAGATCTGCGTGGAAATCCAGCACAGCTGGACCAGAAAACACCTCTGGCTTCCTTGTGCCGGGTCCACCCTTGGGCTGCGAGTGCTGCTTCTCATTCAGAGAGTGGTTAATTATAAAGGGAGGTGATAAATAAGAGCTGGGGTTTTTTTTGCCCTCTGGCTCAGAAATCTTCCTTCCTAAAAGGGAAACACAACCCCAGGAGGTCTAGAATCAAGAAATCAAGCGGCCAGCACCTTTTATAGGGGATGGAGAGCAAAGACTTGACCATGCGTGGTCAGTAGAGAGCCTGTAGGGCCACAAGGATAGAAAAACAATTGCCATATTTTAGATGTAAGAGATTACCTTAATTTCCCCTTTGGGGCCATCTCAGCACAGGGCAGGTTGTCCCAGGAAGGTCTCTCCACCGCGTCAGTGTAAGCATTTGTCAGATCCTGACGTGCTCTGCTCTGTGCCTCAGTTTCCCCTGCTCCGGAGTAGGGCAGAGACATACTCAGTGTGTGCTGAAAAAACTGCAAAAACAGTTTTGATGGAAAGTGATGGAGTTTGCTCCACAAGAAGAAAAATAAATCCTTGGGAGGAGACGTTTGCTTTCTGCGTGGAATTTCAGCTTTTCATCAAAGCAGAGCCAAAAAAGCCTCTTTCAGACAAGGCCACAAAGAAAGATTTCCACTTCTCCAGCTAAACAGGAAGGTTTGTGTCCTAAAGCTTTCGAAGACGTCCCATTACTGCTTATGGTCTCTATGGAGGAGAGGACGTCTTTGACCACCTCACCACCTCCCCAACAACGTCTGCTTCCAGAGGCGATCCAGCCGTGCCCAGGAGGTCACTGAGAGCCTTGTCTGACCAGAACGAGCAAAACAAATTGTCCCTTAACAATGGGACAGATGTGGAAGAGATGTGGCCAGCAGGTCGAGGGAGGGGATTCTGCCCCTCTGCTCTGCTCTGGTGAGACCCCCCTGCAGTGCTGCGTCCAGCTCTGGGTCCTCAGCACAGGACAGACATGGACCTGTTGGAGCGGGTCCAGAGGAGGCCACCAAAATGATCAGGGGGGTGGAACAGCTCTGCTGTGAGGAAAGGTTGAGAGGGTTGGGGTTGTTCAGCCTGGAGAAGAGAAGGCTCCGGGGAGACCTTATTGCGGCCTTTCAGTGCTTAAAGGGGCTTATAAGAAAGATGGGGACAGACTTTTTAGCAGGGCCTGTAGCGACAGGACAAGGGGGAGTGGTTTTAAACTAAAAGAAGGTAGATCCAGACTAGATATAAGGAAGAAATTTTTTACGCTGAGGGTGGTGAAACACTGGCCCAGGTTGCCCAGAGAGGTGGTAGATGCCCCATCCCTGGGAACATTCAAGGTCGCGTTGGACGGGGCTCTGAGCAACCTGATCTAGTTGGAGATGTCCCTGCCCACAGCAGGGGGGTTGGAACTAGGTGATCTTTAAGGTCCCTTCCAACCCAAACTATTCTATGATTCTATGATTCTATGAATAATGGGACAATAATCCCTTAATGATGCTAAAAGACCTGCTAGGCTAATTATGTTCTCCAGGCGGCCACTTTGCCTTCAGAGGCTGCTCCTGTCTTGTCGTATAATGCTGCCCAGCTTCTACCCTTTGCTCATGTTCATGTCCTCACACTGCTGTTTTCTTCCCGTGGAGAAGATGAGTCGTATCCGTGCTGCCGTCACGTCCGCTCTCTGCTTGGGAGTGCCTTTTTGGAAGCAAGCTGATAAATTGTCACCTGCCTGATTGCTGGGTGGGGGGAATGGACACAGGGCATTCTTCAGCATCAGTTTTTCCCTGAAAAGCTGGAAATAGAGTCCTCATCCAAAGCCATAAAACTCCTGATCCAGCTACCCTTTCCCATCCACTCCCAGGCTGCACCATCCCCTAGAAAAAAATGGGATGATACTATCAAAAAACTATTGTTGAACCACTTTTGGTTAAGTATCAGCTTCAGCTCATTTGAAAAGGGTGGATCTCTGCCTCCTCTGCAGTGTCCCAGGCCTCTTTAAGACATCCAGATTTGTTCCATTTCCAAGCCACCAGCTGCTTTGGAGCGTCCCGTGAAATCTGGTCTCATTCCTCATCCCCTTTTGCTGCTTTGTTACCGGATCCCATTTTCACGTGGAGGTTTCTCATGACCTGCTGGATGCTCCCATGCATGTTCTTGGCCTCAGTGCCTGGTGGGGATGAGTCAAATGGCTCCTGCCTTTTGTTTCCTGGATGGAGGAAGGATCAGGAGTGGGAATCGGGTCCTGCTTGGTGGAACACAGACTTATCCTCCAAAAAAAGGACCTCAGAGGAGCGAGTCAGGTAGTCTTGGGTGATGAGAGGAGATGGGGGAGAGGGTCCAGGCAGGCAGGTTGAGGAGCGGACGCTCCCGTGGCCAGTTTCATCCTTCCCAGAACCTATTGAGGAGGGTTTTTATTAACGCTAAGAGCAGCTTGGCTGCCTGCGTGTGGAGCTGGCACCCGTCTGCTAACACCTGGCCTCGGATGAAATCATCGTCCTGCCGCGGGGGGCGGGGGGAAGGCTGATTCACTTTGTCACGAGTCCTAATTAGACACAACATGCTGTCTGATTAGCACTCGTGTTTGGGAGAAAACACTCAGCTGGTTAGCGGCCCACGGAGGAACGACGGATGGAGGCAGAGGAAAGTCCCCAGCCCTCCTTGCCAGCGGGGCCAAAACCACCCTGGATGGTGTGGCTGAACCTGGGTAGCACCAGGCGTGGACCTGGGTAGCAGCAGGCATGGACCATCAAATCCACTGGGACGTCTGACACTTCTCCTGGCCTCATTTCCATGCCTTTCATGTGCAACCTCATTCATCTCCTTTTCTTCCCATCCCATCCCACCCCACCCGGGGGGTTTGGCTGCAGCCAGGAGGGGCTCAGGGAGCTCATTTATTCATGCCCTGGGTGTTGCTGGACCCTGGTTCCCTGCCAGAAACCAAAGAGTGAAGTTGTTCAGGGGTTGTTCAGCTGGCTGAAGACAGTGTTTTGCTTTCGGTTATTTTTAGCCCGGTTCCCTCAGGAAACCAGGTTTTGCTCTCCATGGCATTGCTGCCTGGCCACGGCTGGGGTTGGGTGCCCTTTCCCTGGGGTCTTGGCTGGGGATGAGGGAGAAAAGCTGAGGTGCTGAGTGATGGGTGATCGCTGTCTTCCAACAGGCGCCTTGGCCTCGTCTTCACAGTTACGATCATTGCAGAACAAGGTTTTCCAGAAAAACAATTTAGGTTGAAAACTAAAATTGTGGTCATGAAATAAATGTGAGGCTATGGGGCTTTGTCCAACAGCATCACCCCATCCTAAAATTAATTGTAGTTAATACCCTCTGCAGCCTTTTTTAAAAAAACCTAAATATTTTGATATTTTGGGGGGGCAGGGTGTGGATTCTTTCTTTTTTTTTTTTTTTTTTTTGAATGAAAGCCTTCCCTGCAATGTTCAGCAGGCGTTGCAGCTGGCTCTGTTCATTCACATCCCCACTGGCTTCCAAAATACGCAGATGCGAACAAACCCGTCTCGATTCGGCAGAGACGGGAACCGCTGCAGCCCACTCGGAAGACAGCATCTTGTGACCGGCGAAATACTCAGGGGGGGTTCACCGTGACCCCAGTCTGCCCTCGCTTCCCATTAAGTGTAGCGGCATCACCAGCTGGGAGCACGCTCCCGGCCACGTGGGCTGCTCCCTTCCCGGATGCACGGGGAAACCGCAGCCGCCCCGAGTCCCTCGGACTGCAAATAGCCGCTGCCGGAGGGAGCAGAGCGTCGTACCCTGGCAGGCAGGACACGGGGGAGACAGGCAGACCACCGGTTTCTATGACAACCAGTTCAGGTGTCGCTGGTGGAGGGGATGCGAGTGGGGATGCCTCCTGGGGCAGGGGACCGGGGGATGGGGACGCTGCCTTGCCGCGGATTTGCGTTTTGCGGTGCAGGGGGGGAGACGGCAGATCTCGCGCTTGCAATCTCCTCTGGCAAATGTCAAAGCGAAGCTGGGAATACTCTTACACAGCTTGTTTTGTTTGGCCGATCCGAGCAAGTGAGCTCACGTCTCCTGAAACCTAAGGAGATGGTGTGACAGCAGCCGGCAGGGCTGGGCGGACGGAGCCGGACGGGCACGGGGAGATGCGCTAACAGTGTCCTTCACACTGGGAAGACCCCGTTGCTTCCCGGGACCTGGTGGGACCATACGGCCTTTCCCCAGCGTCGGCTCCGGCTCATAGATTCACACAGCCTCGAGGAGCCTCCAGCTCCCACTGGGACTGCGGCTTTTAATAGGCTGCCTGAATCTGGGCCAAAATGTTTTCCTAGCTGCTAACGAACCCAGACGCTCTCCCGGGAAGGTGGAGAGGGAGGAAGAGTGAAGCAGAGACAATTTCAGGTTCCAGCACAGCCTTCGTTTTGAATGCGCCTGGTTTCTTCTGAGGTCTTCCTCCTTCCCCTTTGGCCTCCCTTGGATCTGCCCTGCCGGCGTCCCGTCTTGACCTGCTGCCAGAGACATTGAAGGATCCCTCCTCTGAATGATCTCTTAGACTCTGTGGTGGCACAGGTCATTCCCATCCTGACAGGACATCATTTTTCAGGGTTTCTCTCCTCTATATGTTAAAGAATAAAGTTTCTATATAAAGCTATGAGCTGTGGGCAGAGGAAAGAGCCATGGGAGCCCAACTGCAACTATTCCACGCAGTGTAGGTTTTTTTTCTCATATAAGTTGTATATGCAAGCCTCAACACCCAGAACTGGAGCGGAGGGATCCATTTTCCAGCAGCCATTGTTAAGTCCTGCAGAGGAAGAAAAACTACTTGTGCTCCCTTCTTCTGGTCTGGGCTCAGCACAGATGTCATCAAACTCAAGATCTAATGTTCCCTGCTGAGCTGCAGGTAACGCTGCCTACTGGTTGGGAGAGTGAAAGGACTCCTTGCATGGGTAAAGTCCCCCAGAAAAGGTCTGTCTGCCTTGGTTGCATGTTTCTGCCATGTCCAAGATCAGTGTCTGGACTAGGCTGGGGTCTGGGCTTGAAAGGAAGGTTTGAAAAGTGCAGGTTGGTGGTGAACCCTAGTTCCTATGGTCTACAATGGAGGGAGCCCTTGGTCCTTGCTGTAGCTGATCCCTTGGTACGTGACATGTGGAGTGACCCACCACATTCTCATTAGAGAACTTTATAAGATTTTTTAGGTGTGTGTTTCTGTGTTGAGATGTTTCCTTTTCTACTCTTCCACAGAAAGAGGAGACCTGACAGGCTGAGGGAACACTTCACAAACAATGTCCAAGGCTTCTTTGTTCTGAATGGCTGGGGTTATCTCTGGGTGGAGCAATGCCTGGGTTTCAAGAACAGGATCTTGTTCCTTGGAAGCTGGCTTGGAGGTTGTTTGCTGCTCATCACAGCTTAGAAATGAAGCTCAGCCACTTATGCTGCTTTGGACAGCAGTGTGGACTATTACTTTTCCTCGCATAAGCAACCTTCTAGCAGAGGATATCAAGGTACTTTGCAAAGATCGCTGGTGCTTTCTGCTGTCTGCATAAGCAGTTTACTTTGTATTCTAGCTTTCTTCTATTCTGTTTTATTTATATGTACCCAAAATATCTTGGTATGCTGGTGAGTGGCAGTTCTCTAGGATGACTCTGTACGTGAATAAACTTCTGCTAACTCAGTGTGAATCCCTTCTGCCAGTCAGGCAAATAATTACGGCGGGGAAAATTAGGAAAGGAAAAAAGAACAAAGACATGCAGCATCTCTAGGGAATGACCAGAGAGGCCAGGAGACCTGACCTATGCCAAGTGCTTGCCATTTCATGAGGTCTCTGAGATGAGACGTGCTCCTGAGGTCAGACAGAGATGTGGGAACTGGTTTGAGTTCTTAGCTCATCCATTCCCCAAGACAGAGGATGACACAATGTTTTCTGGTGGGACGGTGGGTCCCGTGGGTGATGAGGACTAGTTTTCCAAAGGGCTGTGTTTGACAGGCACCCTCCCATTTCAGCTCAGCCCCAGGCTCTCACTGCCTGCCCAAGCTTCATTGGAGGAGTGCTGGTCTCCAGCTCAGCCATAGCCATGCCCATACCTGGCCATGGACCCTTAGGCTTCGGACCTGCCTCATCACCACCAACTTGCCTGATGATCTGGCTCTTGGTTGAGCATGGCTGACATCCATGGGCCTTTCCTGCTCGCCTTGCCTGGGTCCTGTGGTGCTGGGCACCAAGTGGCGAGGTCCCTGCCCTGCAGAGTCCCTGCCCTGCTGCCGTGCCATCCCACTCAGCTCCTGGCTCTGCATCCCTTGGGGATGCAGCCTGGGACAGTGCACATCACACACTTTTGAGCTGATAAAAGCTGTAGCCCATCAAGCTGTTAAAATTATAAAATTAAATCAGGTGGGATCTGCCTGATGCTTGAAGAGGAGAAAAAGTGGATGTAATCCTTACAGTGAAGGAAACTGAAACTATGGAAGAGTAGGAGCCATCTGGCAGAGACCTAAGGATCCCCATGGCCCAACAACGTGGGTTTTTTTTCTACAGAGCCATATCTGCTGTGTCAGTCCATAGCTGGGGCTTGAAACCACAGCAGTTCATCAGCCAGAGTCAGGGCTGGACCAACACAAGAGAAATGTCTGGTTATGCTGTGTCAGGTCCTAGCAGGGTGACACCAGCACGGTCAGCACCTCTTGCTGGAGCCACAGTCCCAAAGGGAAAGATCTAGCAACCAGAGAGCAGCCCTGGGACAGGAGCAGCTTCACTCCTGCTCTCTGCTGGAAGGAGAACGAACCAGCTCCAGGGCTCAGCTTACGAGTCTACAAACTGTGTGGAGAACAAGTTACGGTTGCTGGCTTATCCTCACCAGCGCTGCGGGGACTAACGTTTGAGAAGGAGTTTTGAAAGTGTCAGATTGAGTGGCCAAATGTAAAGTATTAAGACAGCAAAGCAGCCTTGGAACCTTCCTACAAATCCCTTTCCAAACACCTCCCTCACCCTCCTTGAACAACTCTTTGAGCTATGCCCTGACTCCAGGGAACGACGGTGTGTTCGTGCCAAAAAAACCCTTTTTTGGGTTTTTTGAGCTGGGTCCCAAGAGCTCTGCTGCCTGACCTGCCCAGAATTCACCCCACATGTGAGTGGCATTAGCCACAGATGGAGGGACAGGTCCCCAGCGGCGACTCAACGTTATGTGGTGCCTAATTGAAAAAATTCAGCGTGCAAATAAACGGCAACAACCGTAATGATTTTCCTGCTGTAGGAGCTAGATTTTGTTAACATGCATATTAGTGCATGCTAATTAGCTCCCACTGCTGCTCCTGCCACAAGCCTGAAGATGGATTATACCACATGTGCTAAGCAGCTTATTTTGGGTGGTAGCACACTGGAAAGCAGGGAGCCGAGAGGGAGCAGCCGGCTTTCCAAACACTGAAGATCAACTGTTTCTGAGCAGCAGGAAGGGATCTAAGCTCACAAATGTTCCCCTGCTCTGGCTGCTCCCCGCCGACGGCCGTTAGACTCAGTTGACGCTGCTATAAACATTTTGCTGTCGACGCTGCCATTTTCCCTCCTCGGTACATCCAGGAGCTGTGCAAGTTTTGCGGTAGCTTTTCCCTCCTGCTAAAAGAAGTAAAAAAAAAAAACCTCAGTAACCTTGGCAAATTCAACTGCAACACCCTGGTTGTCACCTCAATTATTTCGCTGCGATGCTGGGCAAGGAGCAAAGCAGCAGGCGGCCTCTTTCAACCTTTGGGAAGCTGGGAGAGGTGGGCTGTTTGCTGGGAAGCAATGGCTTTCCCTAACCTTGTGGTCGCCCTCCAAGCTCTGCGGGATGCTTCCCTCCCGTTGCCATAGAAATGCTGCCCGGGGTGGGGGGGGATGCGAGATCTGCTGCTGCCATCTCCTGGAAGAGGCGTGGATCGCGTGGGGTGGCTTAGGAAGAGCACAGGCAGCTGGGGAGATGTTTCAGGCAGGGCTCAGCCCAAATCCAGGCATGCCAGGCTCAGGTACGTTGGTATCATGCCCTTTGGAACCCCAGCAGCACTCACCTGTTGCCACCTCTTATGGCCAGAAGCTTGCAGAGCATCACCCAAAACCAGTGGACTCTCTGCCAAACAAACCAGTAACGATTCAAATGGCCATGAATCATGGCCAAGTAGTATTTTGGCCCTGGGTTTGTCCTTGATTATCTTCACCCTAGGGAGCTTTGGGCATGTCTCCTGCGGGCTTTCTGGAAGGATCATGAAGGGTTGGTGAGGTCAACTCAAGGATGGAGAAGGGCTTGGAGGTAACTGCTCTTGGAAGAGAAAGCCCTGAACAAGTTAGTCCTGTCCTTAATGCACTAATGGAAGTGGCAGCAAGGAAATACATGCAGCAGTACAGGGTGATGTATAGATCGGGCAGATGGGAGGGGATGGGCGTGAGGTTTAGCTGCGTGCGTGGAGGCAACACAGACAATGAACGTGGGACGTGTTAGAAGCTGCAGCTGATCGTTGTTTCTCAGTGTTACGACCAAGAGCTGTAGCTTTTCTGCAGATTGCTATTTATTCTCACCTTTCTTGTAGGCAGGCAGCCCACAGAGATCAGAGGCCCCAGTCCGTAGGGCAGAGCGGTTGCTTCCATCCGGATGGAAACCTCGGGCTGCGGGTGGTTCCCTTGTAGTGAAGGTGAGCTGAGCCATGGGCTGTTAGATGGCAGGGACCCAATGTGGGTCCCACTGTGGGGCGGCTGATGGAACACCCAGCCTGGATTCCTGTAGCCAAAATGGCCAAAATCACTGCAGTATTAAATGAT
The DNA here is from genome assembly GCF_964195595.1 of Calonectris borealis. Classification (NCBI taxonomy): domain Eukaryota; kingdom Metazoa; phylum Chordata; class Aves; order Procellariiformes; family Procellariidae; genus Calonectris; species Calonectris borealis. The sequence goes on along the minus strand of NC_134315.1, from coordinate 3,263,407 downwards.
TTTAAATGGGGGAAACCTGACTCTGTGCTGGGTCATCATCACCCAGGGAAAGGTGTTCTCAGGAGCTGCTATGCCCCCTTGGGATGTCCTCACCCCACCCCTAGCTGGGTTGCCTTTGCACTGGAATGGATGAGAAACGCTTGGATCATCCCTACTGCCAGCTCAGCTTCAGCAGCACCTCCTGAAGTCCTTTCTGCAATGGTTGCCCCATCGCAGCCTCTCTCCTTGCTCGGAACCTTCCCTCCATGAGTCCCGCTGCTGCCCCTCCACCACCTGAATCCCGCCCTGCTCATGCAAAGTGTGAGAAGCTCACACATGACAGCCCTGAGGAGCATCTTCCTAGCAGGAGGACGGAGGAATAAAACAAGTCACACAAAGGTTCCTCAGCTCTTCTGGTGTGGGAGACTGTCCAAAGGTACCAGCACAACCAGGACACCCGTGTCCTGCACCGTGCAGTGCAAACGTGACTGCGGTACCCACGCTCCTGATTACAGATTCCCTTGCCAGGCTGAAACGAGGCCATCGTTCTGCTCCGTCCCCTGACCTTAATTTGATGCTGGCGGAAATTTTCCTTTGAGACAAACCAGAAATCTCTGTCATCTGCGGTGACCCTGGATTCACCTGACCAGGAGGTGTTTTAGGAGGAGATGCCAGTCCCTCCTACAGTTCATGTCCGATTCGTCTCTGAGCATACAGTGTGATCCTCTTTGTAACCATTTTGGTCCTGCTTTTAGATCATCTTAACTAAATATCAGGCCACTAAAATGGTCTGAAAGAAAGACCAAAGGGAATTGTGCCTCTCTGCTGCATCAGACTGCATCCTACCATGCAGGTCTGATTAGGACCTATAGGTTTTAGAGACAACCATATCAGCTGGGTAAATTGCTCTGCTGAAGATGCCCAAAAATCGCATTATAGCTGTAAAAGTCCCAAAGATGGGGTTATAGCCATAAAAGTCCTGCTGTGCCCGTTCTCTGTCCTCCAGAGCAGGCAGTCATGCATCTTGGCTGCCATCTCTGCATCCACCCTTTGCCTGAAGAAGCCCCTGAATTCACCTGGTCCCCCGTTTACATTGATACAAGTGTCAAGGAGAGATTGTCCACCTCAACATCAGCTGGCTGGGAGCACAATGTGCAGCTGAGCTGGGTGTCCCTGGCCCGGGGAGGAGGGTTTGGACCCCATCCTCTGTGCACTTCAATTGTCCATTTCTCTCCGTGGGATGCATCAGGAGACCAGGGCATGGGCCCAGCTGGGTCCAACCTTTGAAAGGTTGGGAGCACGACTCTTATCCACATGGAGCCATGCAGCAGAAAGAGGGTCTGAGCCCTGGATCTGCATGGGATCATCTACCAGCTGTCAAGATCAGATGCCACCTGGGAAACAGGGGGATTCCCACCACCAGTTTCTCTAATGGATCATTTGAGCTGGAGACCCTCTTCCCACAGCATCCCACTGCGCTGGGGACCCTTCCATGGCTGCCCAAGGCCAAAAAAAAAACCTCAGAGTACAGGCTGAGATGTGCTTCAGGGTCTGAGCTATCTCCAGGTGCAGCAGCCACTGGAGGCACTGGGGCTCAGTGAGGTCCAGGGCCCCCGTGATGGGTGGACATGACTCCGCGGGTCACAAGAAGGCTGCCCTAAAGCAGAGACAGTGGCTGGGGAGCAGTTCAGGCTCTTCCATTGCCACCGATGAGACAATTTCAATGCCCTGAAAGTGCTTGGGGATGATGGCACCTAGCCAAGATGCTCCACAGCCCACTGCATCCTGAGTTACATCGTTTAATTAATTTTCCTCTCTGGATTGATGAGTTTTGGGTTTGTCTCCACCGCTGAGAAACCGTGCAGTGCCTTGGGAGAGGGCAAGGATTCACACCCGGCTGCACAGCACGAACCCATCCGGCACCTTTGGCTTTTGAACCGCGCTCACTTTCACCCTGTGGTTCGCCAGCTGCAGCTGCGATTTCCACCCCTCCCCGAAGAAAACCAGCGCTGGGGTTTCATCAGGGCGGATGGGAATTAAAACACACAACAAGGGCAAAACCCTCCTTAGGAGAGAAAATGTCCCTTTTGTGTAGGTGATAAAAGAAAAAGAGGAAAAAAAAACCTTTCCTATGTCCAAAGTTACCTGCCAAAATACGCAGGACAGTGGTGACTATCGCACGTATTCGTGCCAGTCGCTTGATTTTTATGAAGGCAAGGAGGACAGCAGTGGAGCCAGCGAGGGTGCCAAGGAAACCGCAGCAAGTGCACTAAGCTGAAATCCTTTGGGTGCAAGGCAACGCCTTGTGCTATCAAAGGAGAAAAGAAAGAGAAGAGAACATAAGGTGGAAAAAATACAACAGGCAATGCAAACCAGGATTGCTTCAAGTGCCTGAATGAAGGAGAACAGGTCCCAGAGAGATCTTCTCCTTGCTTCTTGGGTCCCTCCTTTCCAAAATACCATGGTGCTGTTGTCCAGCACTTTGTAGAACATCTGATCTGGGTGGTCCGTGCTTTGCACAGGGCTGGGGAGGTATCCTGCCTCCAGAGCCTGCACTCAACACTTTATTCTGAATTTATTGATTTCTCTAGCCTGCATCCATCCCATCTCAGCTTGTTCACACCCCACCCCACCGTGGTTTCTGCAGTTCCTTCACTCCGTCTTTCATGCAAGGCTCTGGCAGCTCTCGTTGTGCCATTTTCTGCCCAGGCTCTCCTAGTTCCCTCCAAGCCTCATGGCCATGACCTCTGCGTTTGCTCCTAGCAGGCAGCACTTCAGTCTCTGTTTGGATCTCTCCCATTGACAGACCAATGGCGTCTTCTCAAATAAGTCTACTGTCACACAGATCCTCCACCTGGCACTGGTGTAGATGTCTGCTCCTTTCTCTCATCTCTGCATTAACTGGGCTGTGGTTTCTCACCATTTTCTGTGCATCCTCTGGTTCCTTTCTGGCCTCTGGTCTCATGCTATCTTCTCTTCCAGTGGGACCTGCTGCTCGCTTCATCTTACTTCATCTTCTCAGCCTTGTTTCTCCTCCCCCATCTGGCCTTTTCTTCTCTTTTTTCCCCACAAATATGTTCTTCTGGGTTCACTGTTCTTCTTCAGACCTCCTGCTCAGCAGATACCTGCAGCTTCTAGTATCCTCCACCACGCCCTCAAAACCTCTCTTGCAGAGTTCTTCAGTGTCCTGTTTCCTCAAAACCTCATTAACATCGTCTTCACTTCAATTTGCAGCCTGCAGCTCCCATTCCATGGATCTTCTCTTTTATAAACTCTAGCACGTACGTTCAGCATTAACATACAACCCTGCATCATACCTTTTGTCTGGCTAGAAAATGATGAAAACTCTTCATTTACCAGAGATTCAGGGATATCCAGCAGCCCCTGAAAACTTGTTGGACCTCTGGAAGAATCAATAAGACAATTGCACATACATAGACATATACATGCATTTAACATACGGGATATTTCCAGGGCACTCATATATAGGAGCTGCGAGGCTGCAGACTGCAGAAGTGCTTGGCAGGGATGACTTGCATATGCAAACAACATTTCAGACTTCTTGTGCATACGTGGCCAGCTGTACAGATGCCCTGTGCAGCACATGCATCAAGCTCAATGCCTGGTTTTCCTGGAGAGATGCACAGGATTCCCTGCATTTGGTGCCTCTGATCCTTCCGTTAGAGCTAATGCACAGAAATAGTGCCTAGATCCAGCTCCTGTTATTTTCTTGACCCTTCTCTGTCCCTGCGGTGCAGTATTAGAAGTTCTCACCTAAAGGCGAATCAAACATGCCTGGAATCGCCCCCCCGTACCAGCTCCCCCTCATCCTCTGTGGATGGGCTCCCAAAGCCTCCACCTGATTCTGTTCTTCTCTGTAGACTTCAGGGTAATCAGAAGTTGGGGTAAACTGGGTTTCATCAGCTGGAAATGGCCGAGCAGGACTTTGGCTGAGGATATCGGAGGTATTAGGTGATTCCTCAAACCACGGTGAGCTGCCAGTGAAGGTCCTGGAGGGAAAGCCAAATGCAGGATGAATGCTGAAGAGATGTTTCTACTGCAGTGTGAATGCTGCCATCCAAGACCTGCACGAGATCCCACCTGCAGCGAGGACAGTGCCAGTCGTTCATAGGACCAATGAGTACATCATCACTTCACTCTTAAATCTCACAATTTTAGTTCATCTGTACAGCTGCACAGCAAAGTCCATTGTCTTGAAGAAGACACGTTCCTGCTGGACCCAATTAACACGGCATCTGATTAGGTTTCTGGGCCAGATCCTTGGCTGAGCCGCCCTGAACACAGCCTAGCTGGCTTCCAAGTAACGATCCGTCTCCAAACCAGACTCTTCCCTGGAGCTTCTCTTCTCAGGGGCTGTTGACAGGGCAGGTCAGGCCAGCCGTTCAACAATTTTGGATGCAGTCAGCAGAAGCTTGTTTGTCCTGATGTTACGTGCAAGCTCAGCACTTTTGTGAACATCAAACAGCTGTGCAGGCACTTTCAGAAGGAGATAAGCTACATCGCGGTGCAGATCTTTGACTCAAAAGGGAAATGAATTGGGTTACTGGTCCACAAATAAATCTGGAGTTGTTCTTCTATCTCACCACCAAACCAGCCTGAAGGGTGAAGAAGGCAAAGATAAACCTGGACCGGCTGGGCTACCACTGCTGCGGGGCCATGTCCCAGGCCAGCTGAGGACCCTCCAGAAAATGGTTCTCAAAAAGCAGTTTAGCTGCTGCCACCCTTTGTTTCACCATATAAACAGACAGGAATGGCTCGTCCCCAGGGACAGAAAATGTCACATTTGATGAATGCACATGTATCCACAGAGATCATAAAATACTCCTTTATTTTTAGGAAAGGAAGGGGGATTTTTTTTTTCCTCCATTGCTTTACTTGACTTCCACTTTTTTTTTAGTATCAGAGAAGATGAAAAGAATTAAGGTCCCATCCCTACAGTGCTTCGGGCACAAAACTTCCCTGGATATCAGCTCTTTTGTGGGGATCCCTGCATTCAAGCCACAGATTGGTATTAATGCTCTGAATTCAATTTTGGGGTTAAAAAAAGTAAATCTGTGAATGCAGAAAGTGGCCGTTCCAGTGCAGAGGACAAGATTGCAGCTTTGTGATTCACTGCCATCTTGTGATATTTAGCCTTTTCCTAAAAGGATCAACACACAATATCAATTAAAAAAAACCCCCAAACAACAACAAAAAAACCCAAACAAAAAAAAAACCACCCACCAAATCTGTTCCTAGCATCCATAGTTACAGAGAAAAGCTGGAAACCATGAGGCTGATGGGCTCTAAAACTCGTATCACAAACAAATAAAATGAAAAGTTGGGATATTTGTTGCTTTTACATTTTTATATTCCGAAAATTCTTCACATAGACTATCTATTCTTTCATTGAAGAAGAAGCTGGAGTTTTCCTTGATTAGATCTCACCTTGTGTGATATGAAGACAAGGTTTTCAATCTAAGTTTTTGGGCCTTTGCCTTCAGGTGGAATGGCAAAATTAGGACAAGCTCGCTCAGATGAGCAAGTAATTATTATTATTATTCCTTCCATGTACAAGCAGAGTACCTGGGAGCTCTTGTACTGCTTCAGAAAGGAAGAACACGGTGATAGATGCTGCATAATGCATAGGCAAAGTTTAACAGAAAATAGGGATTTTCTTTTTTTTTTTTTTTAAAAAAAGCCAAATAATAGGGGGATGTTCCAGCTTTTTAAAAAGGATAAAAGTAGATTGGACAAAGCAGCAGGAAGCAAAACATCGAAACCATCCTGCCTGGGAGTAGGTGTCCTTTCCCAAAGCTAATTTTGATGAGGGATTTGCATACAGATCTTCCCTGAGCCAAGAGCCCGGGTAGAGCTTAGCTGAGCACCGTACTGGTTCTTACTTGTGAGCTGCAAACAGCTAACGCTCGCTTGCCAAAATATCTATAAGAAACTTCGGTATGTGTTTACATTTTTAAAACAGTAGATCCAAGAAAACAGTCACTGAAGACTTTTAAGTTTTTATGAATTCAAAAACACCCCAAATTTACAGTGCATCCCAGTATTTTGCCATTTTACTGTATTTATAGAATCATAGAATCATTAAGGTTGGAAAAGACCCCTAAGATCATCGTGTCCAACCGTCAACCCAACACCACCATGCCCACTAAACCATGTCCCTAAGCGCCTCATCTACACGTCTTTTAAATACCTCCAGGGATGGTGACTCCACCACTTCCCTGGGCAGCCTGTTCCAAGGCCTGACCACTCTTTCAGTAAAGACATTTCTCCTAATGTCCAATCTAAACCTCCCTTGGCACAACTTGAGGCCATTTCCTCTCGTCCTATCGCTGGTTACTTGGGAGAGGAGACCAACCCCCACCTCGCTACAACCTCCTTCCAGGTAGTTGTAGAGGCGTTGTTGAACCTCATACAGTTGGCCTCGGCCCATCGATCCAGCCTGTCCAGGTCCCTCTGCAGAGCCTTCCCACCCTCCAGCAGATCAACACTCCCGCCCAGCTTGGTGTCATCTGCAAACTGACTGAGGGAGCACTCGATCCCCTCGTCCAGATCGTTGATAAAGATATTGAACAGGACCGGCCCCAGTACTGAGCCCTGGGGAACACCGCTCGTGACCAGCCGCCAACTGGATTTAACTCCGTTGACCACAACTCTCTGGGCTCGGCCGTCCAGCCAGTTTTTTACCCAGCGAAGAGTGCACCTGTCTGAGCCGTGAGCCCCCAGCTTCTCCAGAAGTATTTTACCACTCACTGTGCCAGAGGGAAGGCACCACGCTGACACAGGTGGATGCAGTGGCTGGGTTTTGTGCTCGACCCCGTAAAATTTTCCATAAGCACGCGGGGAGGATCGGTGCTCCGGACGAGTCGTGCAAGTCTGGTACCGTCCTGCAGGACCGCGGTTCCCTGCAACAGAGGGTCAGGGCCAGTTGTAAACACCAAGGAAGGAGGAGAGGAGAGCACCAGATGGACCGTTCCACCTCTCTGCCAGCATCCTCAGCCTCCATCCTCACCCAGGACATTGGGGACACCCCCATCTCGGCCATGGCCACGACACCCAGGGGTGTCCCCTAATCTAGTGCCTGCCTTCCCGTTAGGCATCTCTTCTCATGGGATATATGAAATGTGAGTTATCACGATTGATGAATTCTGACAGTGAAATAACTTCTGCGGCATAGCCCTTAATTTCTTCCCCCTCCACTGTCACGGAAGACACGAACACAGGTTTGAGAAGCAGCGTAGGTTTGAATTGCTTCATTTATAAACCATCCAAACAAACGGCCTGAGGTTGAAACACTCCTCCAGAGCTCAAATCAGGAGCTTAGGCAAGTGGCACTTCCGAGGCGCCTGTTATTGTTAGAGAGCATGAATTTGGCTCATAATAAATACTTTGCCATCATCTTCTTCTGCCTAGCACCTCCTCTGAACTGCAGCTTGTAATCAGTCTTTCTGCGACCTGTCAATGAATCACAAACAACCCTTTTGGCGTTGGCACAGCCCTGTGAAACTCCAACAATGAAATGGTTTGAATTATTTCTGTATTACAAGACACAACTCTTGTCCGAGCTAAGATACAGCGGTGTACAACGGGAGGTTGCACACACCCTTCTCGGCAGACAGCCGGCCCGTGCTGAAGTGGCGGGGCAGTTTTGCTGGTGCAGTTGTACTAGCAGAGCAGAAGCAAGCTTGCACCGCACAGTGGACGTGGTGTTATTTGTTACGTTCACAGAAATTGAGTGTACTTCGGAGTGGTTTCTGTGGATTTAATGGAATACCTCTGGTCTTTGACTGGCACACTGGAGGCTATGGCATTGCTAGCTGGCTCCTTTATCTCTTAAAATCCTTTAGCACATTGAAAAAATATCCCTAATACAAATCTCTGCAATTCTTTCACTATTATTTTATTAGAAGAATAGGTTAAGACAGAACAAAAAACCATGGCAAAATCAAATTTTGAATAATTAAGAGACTTTACAAGCCTCAAATCTCAAGCAATCTTTTTGCTGGTTATCGTTGTGCAACACAGTAACGACGTACCGATCTTTCACGTCAACCTGCGGTGCTGCACTGTAACTCAGCACTCCTGCAGAGTATCACATTCAGCAGTAGTGCAGCGATTAAGAAGGAAATATGCTCCCGTCCATTGCTTTATTGCTATCTCATCTCACCGATAACGCAGCTTTTAGTCTACTCAAGTTATCTCTAAGTTTGGCAGAGACAAAACAGGCCCTCTTGCCCTCCCCCATTACTGTATATCCACACAGATTCTGTTGGTTTCAGAAAGCAGAATTAACAAAGCATCAATTAGGCTATTAAAAAAATAAATATTCTTATGCAGGAAATATACTGACCCCTACAATTAATATTAATAATAATTTACTTGTTTAATTGCATGACTCATAGTGCCTGAATTTTTTATTTAAAAAAAAAAAACCCAAACATCCAGAACACAAAGGCCATGGGGCAGGGGTGTCTGAGGCCTTCAGACACACTGAGCTGGCTCTTACTTCAAAGGATGAATCATCAGAATCTGGCTGGTATCAGTAGAATTGGCCTGCACAATAAACGAGGTGACTTAGCCTTTCCCTGGAGGTGTTTCTGTCTCTTGGCTACAGAAAAATAACGCAGCTTGGCTGCGAGCAAACTTTTTATATTCTATAAACCAAGCAAAACATATTTATATAGCAAAGGTTTTCTGAAATAACCTCTCGAAGTTCTCGCAACACAGCAAGCACTCTTTCTAGAGTTTCCGTATATATTTCAGTAAGAACAGAGACACACTTGCAGTATTTTCTTTTTACTCTGTCCTTCCAGTGTTGATACAGAAGACAATCTGCAAGCCTCACCCCTACACACCTATTATTCTGGGCTGCATACATCATTGCCACAAAGTTATACAGCTCCATAAGTGCAGAGCAAGCATGGAGAATTCTGAATGCAATCAAAACCAAGTATATTTGATACAGACATCAGAATCTGGAAACAATAAAAAGTTTGGGTATAGTCACATGAGACTGGCTGCCAAGATAAAGTAACCATGTAAAAATTACTGATATTCCTGGGATACAGGTGCATCAGAATGTTTTAGCCCCAGGTTCTTGGCTAGCCTCTGTTGTCCAACTAACTGTCCTATTTTCTACCAGCTCTAACAGAATGAAAAGCAAAACTTCTGATCAAGTCTTGCAGCGGATGCTGAAAAAGAGCATCCTATCTTCAAGCACCATGAACGGACTAGAGGGGTTCTCATTTGTTTTCAATTACGTGGCTTATTCATTAAAAGGTTAAACTCCTGCTGTATTTTTCTCCCGCCACAATTTCATGCCACAGTTGGAGCAACAGCTCGGCTGTCAGGCTGGAGGTTGATCAGGGAATTGCTTGCTTGGGCCAGCTCTGCGATGGAAACTCGCCCTCTCTGTTTGATATACTGAGCCACGGCAGCCATCTCCTCTGGAGTGATGTAGATGAACTTTCCTCTGTCATCAATCACACCTACAGGGGAAAGAAAGGACCTTGAAGTCAGCACTTTGGCTCCTCTCACCTCCCGACAGACATCAGTCACTTCTTTTGGAAGGGACATCCAAACTGCTGAGGCTGCATTTCATATCTAGGGCAGGCAGAACAACGTGCTAGCAGTCAGGCTTTTATCTCCTCTCTACTGTTGGGTCTTTGAGCAGGGCTCTGGCAATACCCGAATGCCTTGGTAAGACTAATTTTGTTCAAAGTAACACATTCTTTTCATTGTGCGCAGCTAGCTGGGAGTTTCACAGCAGCTACTTCAGTTTTTGGTGCCCGTGTTCTGGGCCCAGGCAGCTGGTGGAGAAAGGCAGAGCAGCAGGAGGGCCCAGGAGGTGATTCAGAGCCCCTGTGGCGCCCAGCTCAGCCATTCCAATTTACCCTCTAAAAGGGAATGAAGCTCCATTTCCATATTTCAGTTGCTCCATCAAGAGCAAGAGTAGACCCCTCTGTTCTTAATGCATTACAGGATCAAATGCAAGGCAGAGAGCCTCACTGGCGTGCCTTTTAGGCCACAGACACAGCCAGGACACTACACATCCTTACGCTTTGATTCAGAGCACTTTTAGGTCACTCGAATGGGTATCCACATGCACCCACCAAGATAGTTGTTTCCCTGCCACGACCACAATATCAGGTCAGTAAATGTTTGCATTGGCACCGTCCCCTACTTCATCCTCGGAAGGAAAAAGACTGCCCAGCAATAAAACAGACTTGTTCAGACAGGGAGCTACCCACACGCTCAGTCTCTGCTTACATTCCAGCTTTGATTGCGTGGGTACGTGGCTAGGAACAAGCACTTCACTTACTGCAGCATCCTGGAGTGCTCTGGGATGTTTGCTTGTCCCACAGCATGCCGTACCCCAGTCCTGGCTTTAGCCACGGCACCTTTAGAACAGGCTTGCAAACTACCCCAAAACATCCAAGTAATTCTTTCAAATTCAGATTTCAGAAGACATCATTTGCAGCTGGCTGCTCAGCAACCCCTAAAGGCCTTCAGCAGGGCTCCATCAACATGCAGAAGCCTTGTGCTCGTTCCTGAACTGTTGGGGACATTCACCCCCACCTCTGTCTAATGTATCGTAGGAGCAATCGCATCCCATAGTGCTTTAAACAGCAGTTGCACGGCAGCTGAAGCAGAGATAATAAAAGTATCTATTTATCAAGTCCTACTAGGATCTTCTACAGTTTAAAACAGAAATTACACTGGACGTCTCTCTCTACCATAGTTAAGGCATTTTCTGCACCACCTATTCACCAGCTAAAATAAAGTCCCCTTTGTGTTTTGGCTGTCACCTGTTAGAGTGCCATCTGCCATCAGGTCCTGGATTCTGTTAATTGCATCCTGTTCAGAAGGGAAAAAGGAATAACAAACTGGTCAAGAGGAAGGCAAAAAACATTTCACATGTTCAGATAAACTCCAGATGGAGGCTTACATTTAATTCCTCAGTGTTAAAGACTTCAGTGAAGGATATACATCAGTATTTCCAGACAGATGCAGTAAGCCCTTTGGTCTTAGAAGGATGAAGTGAGCTTCTGCATTTTGGGGTGTTCAAGTAACTTCCCCATCCCCAAAAGAGTTAATTGCTAAGTTAGCCGTCAGTTTTATGGAAGGGGGGTGATTATACACATCTTCCCAGGCAAAGGCTGTGTAGTGCCAATGCAACACGCAAGTGCCATGAAGTACACTGAGGTACTTCTCCAAGAACCTGGCTACACGCAATACATTTCAGAGCTTTTTATATTTTTCCCTGCTCCATTTAAGAGGAAACCTCTTTTACCAATCCAAAGAACAACTTGTTGAATTTATTGCTGGGTTAACTCTATAGTTACTCCAAGCACGCAGTTCCAGCACACCTTAAGCTAGTATCTAAGCTTTGGTTTCCAGAGTTCTGCCTCTCTCCCTTTCTTGTATTTATGTGACTGCAGAAGCAAATTATAGTTTAGATTTCAACCAAATGAATTCCCTTAACTGACTCACTGCATGCTTAACTGAAGTTCTGGTTTACGAGAGAGGCAGGGGCACAGCAGCATGGACTTACAGCAGTGTAAGCTGCTGTGAAGGGGCACCCCAAGATCAGATTAGGTACAGAACAACAGAAAACATTGGTCACTTAGAAATATATGTCAAATGTGCTCAAATTAAAATAAACCAAGCCACAACTATTCTTCAGAGTCAAAACAAAATGTTTAGAGAACAGAAAAAGGACAGGGGGGGGCAGGGGGGGAAGTACAGATATCACATCATGAGCTCACTTTGACAGGCTTATACGGTGCTGAGAGGGACAATTTTCTTAAGTAATGCACCAGAAGATAAAAATTCTTACATGTTCTAAGAATACACAAGCAACTGGAGCAAAACACCTCATCTATTGGTTGTCTGCAAACATAACAACATTGTCCAATTATGCAGGCAGTGTCTGAATTTGCTTCTAGCTCTGCTTTTGATTCCCCAGTACCCTGAATTGCTCTATGACTAGACTTGCAAACACTATAGGATCCATTAGCCAACAGGAAGCTGTGCAAGAGGCAGGCTGAGCACTTTTCACTGAAACAATCTTGTAAGCCAACAATCCTTCACTGGCTGGCTGGTGCTTTGATGAATGGCCACATTTTTAGGGCTGATTTTGCTGAACTTCACCAAAATCCAAGCATTTTCAGTAACGCTGAGACACTTGCATAGATGTTACCCTTATTTACCCACTTTCTCTCCTATCCTTTTAAACTCATTGCTTGTACTTACACCCCAAAAGGTAGTACTTACCTGTGTTCTTAAACCCAAATGTGAAGCCAAGTCCTCCAGCTGGATTACCTTTGTTTTCTATAGAAACAAACAAGAGTTAAATGCAGCTGATGAATTAGAGGGTTAGCATATTTCTTTTCCTTTCAAATAAAAAATGCATTTAATAGACAAAGTAGAACCTGCCATTCTAACTAACTTTTCCTAGTAAGCACTCTTCTCTGACGGAAAACTCTAACTTAAGTTACTTAAACCACTCTGCTCTGTGGAAAGACTGGTTGCTCTGACCCACTTAGGCGAAGACTCAAATACATTTGCCAGCATTCATCCTTAACCTTTCCTTACGTTAGGAGGACAGGATGAGCACAAGCACAGTAAACAGCCATGGCTCTGTTCTCCCTGCCACCTGAGTTGCTCAACTGCTACCTTTAATTTCCAGTATGCTTTAGCAAGATCCCTTTTTGTTTGAAAGATGTTTCAAAGTACATTTTAAAATGATCACTGGTACATATCAACGCATACATAAAAATCCAGACAAGACTGGCAGCATTAAGTGCTTTAGACTGTTTTACTCATGTCATGTGTATTAATGCCATAATAATCTTCCTAAGCAAGTGAACACCTTATTAAAATTGTCAGTGCTGGAAGCGTACTGCTGGCGCACTCCTGCGCAGGCAGTGCGATGATCTCTGAGAGCAAAGGCAGAAGCAGGAACTGCAAATTTTCGTTTTGCTTTTGAAAGAGATTCTTACTGCAGCCTTTCTCAGTCAGGACTCAGTCACCACTGCTTACATCTGGTTTTATGCTTCTCTAGCTCCAGAGAATTACAGAGAAAACACCTGGTGCACTCATCTGGAGCTGCTTGGTTCCTATCTGCAAAAGTTTTAGAAACTCATCTGTTCAGATGCAGTAAAAGGACGCACTGTTTATACGGAATTTGGAAAATATAAAACTTTTGAAAACAGTTCAGTTAACATTCTGGACTACATTCCTAAGAGCCATATACATACGGCCACAAGAGCTACATTTACATTATCAGATGCAATACTTCAAACAATAAATGCATTTGGTTCTGATCTTGAGAGTACACTGGAAGGACACTGAAGAAATCAAGAGAGGCTGAAATAGATGAATCTTTTTCATTAATAAAATCAGACAAAAAGCCACACACAGACTTAGTAGTTGTGAAGTTCGATGCAGCCAAGCTAGAGAACTGAATACCATGGACTGAACGCATGGAATTGGAACCAGTCCATGGAATTCAGTTCTCAGAGCTGGGAACTGCCAAGATTCGTCACATCTTCTTTTAAAAGGATTGAGGGGGGATGCAAAGCCACATAAACAAGAAAAACAGGATTTAAACCTTCACTTAAAGATATTCACCCTCAATGACCAAGTTTAGTGGAAGCTTTCCAAGATAGATCCTGCTGTGAATGAGAGCCCAGAGGGTGGGGTGGAATTAGGATGCATTCCCCACACACACTCTAAATATAATGACATTGTGAGGTCCCAAGCGAACAAAACACTTCACCACATGCTTCACGTTTTAGAGACAGGCTTAACTTTATAGAGCAACGTATACATATCCGCATTTTACTGAATTCATTTAATTTTAGGTATGATTCTGCTGCTGTCCTCAGCAAGGGATGAAACGGAACAAGAGCTCTCAGGATTAAGATGAGTAGGACTTTTTTTCCATATCTTGTAAGCGTCATTTTTCTTAAAGAAAAAACAGGAAGGGGCAAAGCCTCCGAGTCCTTCGCTATCCCTTTCAAATGGAGTTTGCTGTTTCAATTCACAGTTCAGTTGCATTCAATGATACACCATCAAGCCGGGTGAGAACAGTTTGCCGGACAAAGCGCAGGCTCGTATTTCCCTGGGCCAACAGAGCTAGTGCTCCACAGCAAGGGAACGGCTCAGCCACTCTTTAACCTCTGCCCGCTTCATTACTAATTTTTCTTCTGAAGAGCTCAGAGAGCCTCAGAGCTGGTTTGTAAGGTGTGCTGTGCATCTACAGCACTGCTAAGTAAAACCATAAGGCTCCCCTTACAAATTGGTTATTCTGCTCCTCTGAGAGCAGAGCAGTCAAGTCTGTAACTTGAGGAGCGGCCGCTGTAAGCAGCAAACACACAGGACGGCGACTGAAGCAGAGACAATGCCACAGCCTGAGGTGTAACGTGGTGACATTGCAGCAGATGGGTTAAACTGGTTGCGGGGCTACTATGAAAGCCCCAAAGAAAGGGAGATGCAAAGGGAGATGCTCAGCTTTCAGAAAAGCAGAATTGGGGGGCATCAATCCTTTTTGTGTCTTTAAGAAAAATCCCATTTAAAACAATCCCACGAGGCAGAGCCGGAGAAAAGAGGCTGCATTTTACTTCGAAGACCCTTAGGAATGGAGCATGGGGTGAGCTATCTCCAGTCAGTTACACCAGTAAAATAAGTTATTCAACAGAAGAGCTAAATTAAATTTTATTTTTTAAAAATGCCAATTGATCTTTTAATTAATACGTTTTTCAGACAGTTACTAGCAGCTTAGCACTGCTTCTTGATATAAGTCAATGGTTTCTGTTGAACAGAAAGATGAGGGCAATACATAATCTGTATGTTAAGCATACTTTCAAGATTTAAAAAAAACCCTAAAACTTGTAAAAGAAAGCAATGCCCCAGTTCTGCAACTCATCTCTACATAGGAAATCAGGTGTCGAAGTGCTTCTGAATTAGGTTTTCAGCCCGTGCTTAATTTCTCTGACGTCAAGTAGAATGACTAATATAAAACTATACATATGTGCTTAAACACTGAACTGAGAGTTTGTGACTAATCTGTTCCATCCACCACAACCACCAGGGCAACGTGCAGAATCAGACCCTACTGCATTATCCCTTGGAAACCCTCCCAATTTTTGTGGGAAGATCCCAAGGGACATTGGAATATCCTATTGTTCTACCTACTGTTATCCTAGGGCAGCTTGTTTATCAATAAAGAACAGCACATCTTCCTTAATCCACAGCTTGGCAGTATCTTGAAAGCCTTAGATGGGAACAGGTGAACCGGGATCACACCGTACCACGTAGTCCATTTCCATAGATGACAGTAATTGAAACAGAGGGTGGTCTTAACAGAGATGGCCATTTCAAAGTTCCCCTCCCTTTCAAAGAAAACTCTCTGGCTTCTGTGGAAAACAAATATTGAAATCCCTGCATGGCTGCAAAATGAGATGTGCCATCTGATGGTTCGTGGTCGTTCCATGGTTTTACTTTGGCTCTTTAAACATGTTACCTATAGCTTTTCCAATCTATTCTCAGCTGTCTCATCTGCTTTTCGCGGTGCTTCTGCTCTGAGTTGACTGGCTTAGGCTGGGGACGTGGTTAGTGAACAGGGGCTATTTTCATTTGGGCTGCAGTAAAGAAGATACGTCCTAAGTCTGAGTGCTGCTAGCTTACACATTTCCAGACTACCTCCAGAGATCACGTTGATCAGAAAGCACTTGACAGATGCAAACCTAGCAGCCTCTCTCACTGTGGCCTGATGGCAATGGGACGCACCACCACAAGTCCCAGTGACACAGGAGGCAGAGAGCAGCACAGCAAACGATGCACCGTAGCTTTGCAGACTCTAGAACAATCGAGCCATTGTTCAGACTTGCATGGCAATCACTCAGATTGACTCCTTGCGGAGAATTACCCATGAGACAAATCTGTGTGTAAGTCCAGGTTTTTGCTGGGGTAATGGACATGCAAACCTGGCCCAGAGTCCAGAGATTCTGGATTAACAAAATGATTAGGACGCCACTAAGTATACGAGTGATGTGCTTACTAATGAAGCCTTTCACATAGATGCCATATATTGTCAGATAAGAGTCCAGTTTCCAGTAAGGGAGGAAGATTAATTAGGACAAAAGATTTGCATAACATTGTTAGAGTAAAAGTAGAAAAATGCATTTGACCTTTGATATACCAATGGTGGAGAAAGAAGCATTTGTCCTTATAGATTAAAAGTGGAAATCCTCATGAACACACCACAGGTTTTAAATAACTGACCACACAATACGATGAAAAGGAGACTAAACACACCCTGTTAAAAACAAGTGATCTTCTCCTTAAATATCCCTTCCAAACACTAAGACAACATTGCAAATTGCACAGATGAAAACAAGAAAAGAAATCGCATGAAAAGTTGGATTGACCTTTACAATGCCAGTGTTTCAGACACAAACACATCCTGCACGGCAGGCCACATGCTGGTACAGCAATTCTCATTCATGCTGAGCTGAGATGTAGGGACCGTTTTCTAAATCAATAGCTGATGTTCCCACACAAAAAGCCTGAATGTCCCAAATCCCACTCAACAGCAAACATTGCTGTTCATAAACTCTGAGGGTTATCCACCAGGCACAGAGTTTATAACACCTAACCTTATGAAAGAGGATAAGAGCTACAATCCTGCCCCCAAAAGCCAAGACACAGCTGTAATTACAAAGCATTTTAACAACGATGGACATGCTCGTGCATGGTTAAGTAAATAATGCAGACTTTATCTAAGGTATCACTTTTGTTACTTGTTGAATATTTAAGCAAATCAAAGAGCAAGTAAAGATTTCCCTTCTTTCTGCAACTCAGCTCTTTGGCAAAGATATTTTACGCAATCTAACAAGTATGGAAGCAGGAGAAAGACCAATGGTAGCTTACCTTAACGTATTCGAGAAATTCCATTAGAAAGCTGCGAGACTGGATACAGCAAGGAAAACAATTGTTATTTGAAACTCATGAACATTAAATGCATAGCAAACTTGCTGAGTAGAAATATTATAAAAGTGTTTAGCTTGCATACTTCTGAAGTTTTAAATATACACTCTGAGGGAGATTTTGAACTGGGAAAAAAAAAATCTAGATTTAATCTTAACTAGGAATTTATAATAGGTATTTTCTAAGACAGAATATGGCTCAAGCACAATTTGTGTTTAAGTGTTTTCTGAAAGGACATCTTTGAACCTTTTATTCTCACATCATACATACCCTGAAAGAACCACATCTGGGTGAGTCTGTGCGTCGTGTATTAAGTTACATATATACACTGAGGACATTTTGTACAGAGGTAAAGAACAGAGTGATTCAGGAGACAGCTCATGCAGATGGTCAAGTGTAGCACACAGCTGTGCAACACATGTGGAAGCTCAAGCCGTTTTCAAAGCCATGCACCTGAAATCCGGCATTTTAATATAAGCGGCTCGATTTTTAAAGTCAACACAAACAATGTGCATTTAAGTTAACAGGAGATCAAGTTACTCTGCAACCCTGGAAATCAATCAGCCTTAATTAACTGCTTAGCTCTGGATTCAGGACCTTAATTTTCAGCATGAGTTTCAGCACGCTAGCCTCAACAACACATGGCAGAGTCATCTATTGTAACAGGATACTAAAATGCTTCAGTACATTATCCACCACAAGGCAGAAGGCTGGCTGTCTCCAAATAACTATGTACCTGTGATTGTTTCTGAAGAAGACTTTCAAATCGCCTACTATTAAAGTTCTATCTCCTCACTCCTACCAAAAACATCTTATGTTGAGATCCAGGCATCACCAACTGCCTGCCAAGCTCTTTTGAGTGAGGAACAACCTTCTCTGTTCCCACATATAGAAAGATTAATTTCTCCTTGACAGGCAGCTCTAGGAACACAGACAATAAACACATTCTAGCTTTAAAGGGTATCTAAAGTGGAACAATTTAGTATTTAGGTATAATCTGATCTTCTAACAGCATAGGCACACATTTTTGAAGGAAATTTCAATAGAAAGTATGCATTTTGCTGTTCTCTGCGTCTTAGGAAATTCCCCATCACCAGATACAACTTCTTTTGGTGTTAATCCCAACATGATGGAGGAATTTATCTCAATGGGATGCAGTCCATAGCGAGAACTTATGACTAATGTCAAGCAGTATTTATTCACTACAAGCTCCTCAGCCCAAAGCCACTCTCAGTCACGCTAAGGGCAAATCCATTCAATTCAACAGGATCGCTTTAGCAGAGGAGCAAATGCACATATGGCCCTGAAAAAAACACTTATCATGAAATGCATTGGACAGCTCAAATTTGGCAGCTACAACCCAAGAGCAACTTCAGCATTTGATAGCAATTAAAATTAGTCTAACAGGTTTTCAGCAGACAGAATAAGAACACCGCCTCCCACAACAGTGGAACTTTTTCAAGTTTGCTGTGATATTATGTCAAGTATCACATTTCAACCACCATCCCCAGCAGCACGTCTGCAGGCAGCCACAGGAGGAGCATGCTAGAATGTTATGCAGAGTTTGAGATACTATCAACCATAGCAATCATTTGCAACACTGAATGTACAGTTTTCCAGCATACAACCCACAAGCACCTAGGTTGCGTCCTGTGAATTCTCTTAAATGAAGCCTTTTAAGACAACAGCTTTGTTTTCCATTTGATTTCACAGCAGCTCCATTGGTCTAGGAAAAAAACCAAACCCCAGCAATTCCTCCCAAGATATGTGGGCACTACCGAACTCCATATTTAGCCTTGCTTTCGTCTGGCTCACTGTATATGGGTAGAGCAAAGCTGACGACAATAAAAGAGTATCTGACTTCCAGGATGAGTTTTATTTCAGTCCTTACATTAAGGAAGGAGAGAACTCGTTTCCAGCGATATGGATTTGCCTTAGTACTCTAAACTAACTTGTAGGAGTCTGGAATGAGGGACTGTGGCATTCCCCAGGAAATACTCTGGGTTAACATGTGCCATATACAAAATTTAGCTTTTACAAGCAAAAACATTTGGACGACTCCTACTTTCAAGTTCATTTTATATGAGACAGAATACAGTAAGGGCAACCTGAGTCTAGCAAAGATAAAGGAAACTGCAGTAACATACATACCTCTTCCTCTGTCATTGATTCTTCAACCCCTTCCTCTTCAACTACAAAACTCTCTTTCAGCTTCAGGTACTCTTCATACTCTCTCTTCTCCTCTTCTTCCTTTGCCTTCCTTTTTTCCTCTTCCTGAACAGAAAAGATGACAAGTAATCAGTTTGCTCCTCCCCAAATCAGGTTTAGTTTTAAGTAAAGTAGCATCTTCTTTATCTGCAGTCTGGTTTTACTAGGACAGACAGCAAACAAAATTTCTAAAATGAGTCCAAGTTCTCCCTTGATGGCATCATTAATTCCACAAGACAGCCTTAAGGTAGTAACCATCTCATGGTAGTGCAAGCTTCCATATAATAGGCTAGAGAACCTAAGAACCACCTAGGCTGGTTCTTAACAGATCTGACACAGTGGAGAAAACCACTCTTTTATAGCAACCTGCTTTCTTAATTTGCGTGAATATATTTCTTCTGCAGATCCCGTGACAGGAAGTCCCTGCCCCTAACTGTACTTTGATGCAACATCCACATTTTCAGTAACTGGCCCCAATTCTGCTCTGACATACACTAATGTACATTGGGAGTGATCACAAAGAATAGTGGAGTTACACTGGTGTCCATCTGTGTGTGAGAAGAAGCTGTCCTGTAAAAGAGTTTCAAGTAAAACCTCTTTCTTATAACATACAAGCAAACTATATCTACATGGAATGTAAAGAATGTGATAAAGTATTTTAGGCATAGGAGGCAAGGTATGAGTGCATTAAAGAATGGTTTTTTTACATGTTTGATTGTTAACCAAAACCTACAGGCTCTGCCTGTAGTTATTTGCAATAAAAATACTTTCAGTTACCTACCCTGAAAGAAATGTTGAAGTCTTTAAAAAAAAAAAAAAATAATGCCATCCCAGAAAACTCCAAGCCTGACATCAGTGAAATGGTGATACATACTAGGTAATGCAGAATAGTCACACATTCACACAGCAAAATTGTGATTAAAATTTTTGAAATGTGATGGATTACTTAAAAAATGTTTCAAATAAGAACAGGTTTTTACTGGGAATGCATCAGTTTGCAGCTTTCCATGATTTTCTTTTAAAATTTGTTTTGCTCTTCTCCAAAACACTTTACACATGTAACTTCAGGCAGAAGAAAAATGTTTCCTTACACAACAGTTTCTTCCGCAGAGAAATTTATGTTTGTACGGCACCTGGTACAATGAGATTCCAATTTGACTGGCCTCTGCTTGTTATCACATTGCAAAGGCTTGATTAAAACTTAGAAAGATGAGTTCTTCAAATTTCAGTGACAATCTCTGGGCATTCTTTTACTATTAGCACAGGAATTGATCTCTTAAAGAACAATTATATTGATTTCTAAATGCTTGCCATGCTACATCTTTGACACTAATACTGTAATTGCTTCCTTAAATGGCTGGAAAGCAAACACTTGTTCCATTAAAACAGAAAGAGACAGGAACAGGTAATTAAGTATATTGAAAAACATCCATATTAAAAAAGATGCCATGTAAGGCCAAAACCAGCAAGATACCAGAAATGGTCATGGGAGAGTTGCCCTTCAATAAAAACTGAAGAGAAAGTGTATTTGGTCCCAATTGTATTTAATCAAACTACCAGAAAGTCACAAGAAGGAATGCTACCAACGTACAGGTATGAGAAAAACAGGACTGAAAGGATCTTACTGTGTGTGCAAAGTCAAAACCATTTTTTTAACTGCTATCTCATGAAAAAACTACAGATCTGAGGAAGTTCTTGAGACAAAACAAGACCACTTTCTGGGTCATTCATCACCGTAACAATTATTAGCAAAAACCCAACAGTAGATTTTTTCTTTATAAGCGCTATAGGTGCCAAGAACGACATAACCATATTTCATTTGGAAGTAAGAGCAATTGTTCTTTTCTTGTAAGTGCATTAAACTTAATCTTGATCCTGGAAATACAAGAATAAGGTTCTGCCCCTGGTCTATTACAGAGGTTGTAATTCAACAGGATTTGAAATGAGGAAAAAAAATAAAAATAATGAAAACTAAAATTTGCTTTGGCAAATAATTTCTAGATTGTTCTTAAAAAAATAAATCAGAAGACAGTGTCCCATTTACAACTGAGAGCAACAATAACTGAGAAATGTTCTCCTCTTTCTGGAATATCTAACAACAAATGAGCAAGACTTGTTCCTGTCTTCCTTACCTACTTGAAGAACAGTACCTTCCATTTTATTAAAGCATACCAGCACATTAATATCAGTACTTCCATTTCCAACATATCAGAAAAGCATCTCTGCTGTGAGACTAGCAAAGCACTCACCTACCAGTCCCTCTTTTGCTGTCTCCCTAAAAGCCAACATGGGTTTGTTTTCCAGATCCTAAATTTTGATGCTATGATCAGCAGAGCGTTTCCAGGTGGTCTGAGCCACTGCTTTGGTAGCTAAAGCGTGTCAGCCCTCAAAGCCTCATGTTTCTGGTGGTTGTAGCCTCCTCCATAACACTAAGTATTTCCAGAAGCTTTTTCATCTAATAACTAAAAATCCCAGCCACTTCCTGCACAGTCTCACATGCTTTACTACCTAAATTCACCTATGATTCAATCTGTAGAAAAAGCAGGATTTAGCCAAACTGTAAACTGGTTCAAAGCCAAGAGGAGAGATGACTTTGCATAACTGCACTGGGAGAAGCAACCAGCAACAGCAGTGGAAGCTGAGCAGGAGGAACCCTAGTGAAGTCAGGCTGTCTGTTAACACTTATTCTCAGCTATTTTTTTCACTATCATGCTAGCACTCTTCTTTCACATGCTGAAGTCATGCAGCAGTTGCATGGTAGGTGCAGGGTCAAATTTAGGCAGGTTGCATTCCCACAAAAACCAGTCTGTATGCATAACCCACACACGGAAGCTCTCAGCACCCCAGGGTCTACTAATGAAACAGAGACCAGCTCTTGCTTCATGCAAGTCATACAGAGGGCACTCAGCTCAAATATAAATTTCAAAAACCCACATCTTTGTTAGTCAGGTTTCTTTGCCCCTCCCCATTCTGATCTCATTAACTGCTGTGGAGTTAAGTGGTAAAGCATGTGGCTCAGAGGAGAGATAATAGCTGGGCCACCTCCCTTCAACGATGGGTGGGGTGGTGGGGAAATCCCAACATCATGGAAATTTGGTAACTGCAGATGCTCACCTTCAGCTGCCTTTTTTTTTTTAAAAAAAAAAAGCAGGTTCACTTCTCTCTTCACCCACCTAAATGTTACCCAAACTGGGGGCTTGCTACAGTGTAAAGATTTCTTTTTGATCAGTTTACTATACTGTATGTGAAGAACAAACTCTCCCACTTTGATCATGTCTTTATTGAAAAAAAAAAGAAAAGAAAAAAATTAATCACTCAAACCCTTCTTCCTTCTCTCCTTTTTCTGAAAAAAATGTCCACATTATCACTGTTGGATCGATTCTACCTCTGCATGCTTGCTATGACTCTCATGTGCCACTTTGCGTGGCAGAGATCCCACAGCTTCCAGAGATCCTGGGGATGTCTAGCACTCTGGGAGACACTTTTCAACACTCTTACCCCTTCCTATACCGGATCTGGTCAGCACCGACTTCCCACTGCACCCAGTCCCAGTCCTTCCATTGCTTTCCAGGCTCCCTCCATCCCACCTGCCCACCAAGGACCTGGATTTGCTTTGAGGCTCCTTTCAGATCATTATCTTCTGTTCACCTCTTATCTTGATCACAAGGATTATTTTCCTGACATCAAAAACATTAATTATGCCAACTGCACAAGAGCCCAATCTTTTACCAGGTGAAACCCACAGCATCTTGAAAACTCTTTTAGACTTACAGCTGGAAGCAGACCTTGGGATCACAAATCCCTCTGGAGTCCTGGGATGCTGCTTGAATAACTGCACTGTTCTGGCTGGTTGACAGATTACAGCCTGTGAAGGTTTACCATGCGTTACTATTTTTAGCAAAGGGTGAGGACCCTTACAGTACTGTCCAGCAAGAAGATACTGAACCACCGTTTCTAGCTTTCATTGCAGTAACCCCTTTAAGGTGACACTGCGACTAAGCGATATTGGCCTATAGAGTAAGTAGCTTTTCTGAGAGCTTTGCCTAAGCAGCTTTCCCGGAGAGGAAACTGCTAGTTGCGCACTGTGCCATCTCTCCTCCAAATCATATAAAGGACCAACTTGCTGATAAACAAATCATTTGCAGGCAGCTTATTCAACTAATAAGTGGAAGAGATCTCATTGCTAGTGAGGAAGGTAGAGCAAACACTGGAGTCTCTTCAACCACCACCTGCTACCAGTCGTTCCTTGTTTGTGGCTGTTTCCTTAACATGCAGAATAAGGAAAAGCATATTGGTTCCTACGCCAAACGCTTTGAGGTTCATGGACCAAACAAACCCTCCTTGTATAACATCCAGTTTTCGTGCTGTTAGTGCAGGTTCTACAGGAAGTGAAAAGGGATTTCACAGTAAATAATTTGGCATAGAGCAGGTGGATCTCTAGGATTCCTCCCCCCCTCACTGTTTAGACTCAAAATAAAAAAATACCTTTAGAAAGACAGAATAAGTGTTCTTACCAGTCCTCATCTCCTCAAAATCACAGTAGAATGAGTTTTCTGCAAGCTTTTCAACTTGTACTTCCTTAGGACAAATTAATTTTCAGGAAAACATACACACTTGAAAACTGATGCTTAAACTGAAACTATGCAGTAGTCTCCATCAGCCTCCAGAAATGCACTGGATATAAATGCCAAACAGATAATGAAAATCTCTGCTGAGGGGCACACAAATCTCAGAGTTCACATAATGCTACACATAATAAAATAACTCAACAATCAACATTTTAAAACTTGGTGCCTATTCTTACATGATCAACTATCAAATCAAAGAGCCAAAACTTTAGGGTCTTAGTTCACAAAAGCTTCAACAGGACCCTTGGGATCACTAGCCGATTCTCTATTCCTGTAGCTCTGAAGATCCAGACCATTATTATTTAGGCACTTAAATGCAAAAGTGAAAGCCTAAATGAAATTGCCCCAGTTTGGAAATTTCGGGCACAGCTGTGCTTGAGCAATACAGATCTTGTTTTAATGTAACAGTGAACAAACACCAGTCCTCACTCCTGCGGTGGCCTTTTATTTCACAACGGTTAAAAGCCTGCTCGCTGGAAGACTAGTTTCTCTCCTGTATCAAGCTATGTTTCGAGAGCAGTCCACTCTATAATGGATTTGCAGGCAACACGCCCTGTTCAACACTACATTTCGGTATAGAGGAGTGATGACTGTGAGCCCTGCATCTGTACAAGCAGTTTCCTTAGCACGGCAACGCTAGGCTGAGGGAGTAAAATCTACAAAAATCCCTGTGCACAGGAAAAAAAAAAAGCTCTTGTGCGAGCAATCTGCAAGGCTTTGTATGAAGACACTGTTTTGCAACATCAGAGGAAGTTCGCTCTCATTGATAAGGTGGCAGTTGGTAAACCATCTTACCACTAAAAAACTCCAAGAGTGAAAGGGAAATCCCCAGGGTAAAGCAGAGCTGAAGCAAATGCCAATTATAAAGGACCTTCCTCACATGCATAGCCAATCAGGTCATCAGAACACTGGAAAGGAAACTTGAATTTTAAAATATATTATCTGGTTTGCAACACTGGAGCCGAGGGGCAACCGCATTTTATTTATATGCGCATACAAATATATTTAAATAGAACCAGGGGCTTATTTTTCTCAAGAATATGCAAGATTTTAGCCGCCATAACTCCTCTGAAGGCACAGTTCCCACTTGTGGTACAGCACTGTGTAGAGTTGCCCAAAAATAATTGGAGAGAGATACCAGTTTGCCTACAAAACAAAGTGGGTTTTCATCTGACTCAAGAATTCATTATTTCCACTAGACTCCGTATCTCAAACGACTTGAGTGGGGGGGTGTGTGAAAGGCTTAACAGCCCCCATGACTTTATCAAAGATCAACCCTGGGGAATTTCTAGATGATCTGCAGGCTGCAACATGATTTTCTACCCTCCTGAATCTATTTGGCTTCCCCTCATCATCTGACAAAGTTTTAGATGGTATTTAATGGCAGGAATCACCTACTGCTGTTGACTAGGATTCAGCTATTAGTTTAAGGC
Source organism: Calonectris borealis (assembly GCF_964195595.1). NCBI lineage: Eukaryota > Metazoa > Chordata > Aves > Procellariiformes > Procellariidae > Calonectris > Calonectris borealis. The sequence goes on along the minus strand of NC_134315.1, from coordinate 3,238,146 downwards.
TGTAGCTGAAACACTGAAACAAAACTCTCCTTTACACAAAGCAAATCTCAATGTTCACAGAAGTTAGCACAATTTTGGTAGCAATTCTTGGGAGAGAGATCGGAAAAAAAAAAAGGTTCAACTGAAAGTTAGCTAACAAAGCTGATCGCACTTTTTTGGAGACAGCTGCTCATCACTTAAATTCTCTTGTAAATATACTAATTAAATTTATTTGAAATTAAATTAAATAAAGCATAGCCACCAAATTTATGAGTTCAAATCTTTGAATGTGCAACAAGTGAAACAATAAACAATTCATGCAGTTATGTCACTACTTTTCCTGGAGGCAGTGAGGCTTCATCAATGTCTTAATACCTTTCCTGTACTGCATAAGAAAGAAATAAAAACTAACAGACTTGCCACTGTCACTATGCCTGAAGAAATACTCTTATGTACTGGAAAAGGAAGGGAAAAAATGAAGCTGACAACTGTAACATTTCTCAGACAAACTTTAGTGATAAACTCTAAATTTCTTCTGCCTTATGGGATTATATAAACTACAGAAATGTCAGTAATCAAACTGCCTCCAAAAATCATACAACCAGTTACCCTCTGGTTTTTAACTCATCACTATCAATCACTACTTGAGCTACCTTTCATAATTTTGCCCCTCCATTTCCTCACTGATATGGGGGAATAGTATCATCACATGTGTAAGTCCATTCGTGACAAAATGTTACTTGTGGAAATGAAGAATCCTGTCTCTGGAGGAACGTATAAAAGACATTTTATCCTATGTATTCTATAAAAACACAATAAATTCAATGATCTCTTTATCGCTTACAGGGGCCTAGAAGAGAGAGGCAGCATCTTTTATGTCATACTATCAGCCTGTAACAAGATTTGAAAGATAGATGTTATGATCGTAAAGACAGGCTATGCTTACATGCACAGTAATCAAGAATCTATTCATTCAATTTGTTTCCCCTCCTATCACCCAGTCAAGACTAAAACACTGAAGTCTTGTTATTACCATCCTCCCTGTAATACTGCTTCCTCTGCTGACTGAAGCAGGAACTCGAGCAACACCACCGAAACATGGACAAGTCTTGAATTGTTCTGTTTCCTGTTAAAGACTCTGATGAAGTCAGAGACTTAAAATTACCAGAAAACAGTTGAGGATGGACATTAAATATTGTCAGACACGTTTACTTTGATCCACGCTCAAAACGTTCAGTGGTTAATGGACTATCAACCTGTCTTAGACCCAAGCAAAAAATAAAATATTGGAAACACTTCCCCCGAGTAGCAGAATAATGTTTGTGATGTATGATGTAGCCCGGTGGGTTGGCTTGCTGCCCTGATAAAGACTACTGGAGAAAAGAAACAAACGAACCAAACAAAAAAAGGCTAAAATTACAGAATTTAAGTAGCCAAGGAAGTTACTGCCTAAAGTGAATAGCAAGCTATATTCAGGCATCTGAGCAATTTTCAAAATTCTAATAAGTACTCCTTTGGACTGTTGAGCACAAAATTTAAAAAATAGAATAAAAACCCCAAAGCCTTAGTTTATATTCCTCTTTTTCACTGAGCCTTGCGAAAGAGAGGTGGAAGTGTTTTAGTGCAATCTTTACTAGGAATACTGAAAATAAAAACAAATAAGATATTCCTCATTCAACCAAAATAAATTACTCAGCCCTAAACTGAACAGAAGAGGATTAAAAAGAAGTTAAACATGTTAATAAGCACTTTCTGTGTGAAGAGATCTATAGTTAGAATTTCACCCTTATTTTCTACTCAACTTTTCAACCATGCCTGACTGGTCCTGATTAGCCAGCTGCACTGCTAAACACCAGGTCAAACCCATAGGCAGACAACAGGACAATATCTTTGTCCTGGGCTGCAGCTTCTTTAGAGCAGGTTGGCCAAGCTCAACTGCAATTTGCTTAGCAATTCACCTGCCGTGCTGGCTACCACTCTGGAAGGAATTGAAATTCTATTCGTTAGTCTCCTCTAAAGGAAGTGACGATGCTTTTTAAACGATGCTAGCGTCCAGCCAGTGTGCCCTCCTAATTTCCCCCAGAGTACTGGAGTCATTTGGTTCATTTCAACCAACTCTTCAGGGTTTCAAGGATATTGAATTCCCAGAATCTTAGGGAAAAAATATTAGAGAACTGGGTGGAGACAAAACACTTAGAAGAATATGCCACTGGAGGGAAACTGCCATCTGAGTTATCTGTTACGCCAAGGCCCATGGCAAGCAGGATGGGCAACAGACGTGTGCTTTAGAGGCAGCAGAGCTTGTCTTACCTCTTTCTGAACTGGAAGCATGAGAGGGAGGAATCAGCAATACTTCGGAGAAAAGCAGAGTGGTTGCAGGGACCAGAAGGCAGAAGATGGTGCTACTGAAGTGTGTGGACAGGGGAAAAGCCGTAGATACGGATCCACAGGAAGCCACGGCTGATAGTTCTGCTGTTAGGAAACAGCTTGGCTAAGCACAGGAGTGGCTCGGACTAGCTGAGATCAGTTATCCAGCCTCAGGGTTCACGCTTTGATCACTACCAGGTACTTCTAAATTTGTACATCTTTCTCAGAAGGACAGCTGTGGAATAATTGGTCCCTTGGAAGTTTGTTCAAGTTGCTTTACAAGTCAAAGTCTCAGACCATGCTACATATCCTGTACTACTGACATTCTCCTCATCCATTTCAATTTCTGAAATTCAGGAGCCTTCTGTTGATGAGAAGGAAACAACAGAGAGTTCAGAAGATAAAGGATTTTTGGTGGGGATAACCCCAGAGGTAAATGTACATTCTACAAAAGATCTCATAGATACAATCTGCATGTGTAATGTACAGAAAAAAATTTTTAAAACTGCTTTATCCTGCCTTCATGCCCTGCACAGAGGAAAGGAAAAATTGTCTTCTCCCCTTTTAAAACGTTATCAGCAACGCAGTCCACTTACACAACCAGCGCTTAGAACAAGTTAAAATAAATCTGCTCACTGCAAACCAGAGACACAAACTTCCATGCACATTTAAGTATCCCAAAAAATTCACACTGAAAGCTGGGGGCTATGCTCCCCTGGGACGGCAATTACTCAGCATAGGATTGTGCAGAACACTTTGGTCCTTGCCTCCAGAAGCACGTTGCAAAGCTACCACACAACTTGCTCAAGCACCAGAGAGCATGAAACTCGTTCCTAATTCTTAGCCAGTAGCACTGATGCCCAGAATACACAAAGCCGCTTTGAAATAAGTTTGCCTCCCTCACTGATGAAAGTATTCAACAAAAGCATTTCAATTGCACAGTACCTGTTTTTCTGGGTCACTCCTGCTAACACACACATTTGTATGAAGAGTTTAGAATCTTTAATTGTGAAGCACATGTAAATTTGTATAATTAGAATAAAATTGTATAATTTTACACAACAGTTGCAAAATCGGTTGCTGATGTCTTTCACTTTCTGTCCTGCCTGCTGGTTACAGCAGGCAGGCAGGCAGCACTAACAAGCATAATGGAACAGGAGCCCGGTGAGGTTGCAAGATCTCCTTCATTAAGAAACACTCAAAGCTTGGCTAGACAAGGTCCTGAGCAACCTGCTCTAACTGAACACGGGTTTGAGCAGGAGGACAGACCAGATGGTCTCCAGAGGTCCCTTCCAACCTACATTATTCTATGATTCTGTCATAACCAAACTTCTCCTGTCAGAAACCAAGCAAGCAACCCCCAAAATTTCTCTTGCAACTAGGTACAACTCCTTCCTTCATATACCTGCACTTAAACAGCTCCCAGATGAACTAATGGCCAACTTTATCAGCTGTGTTTGTCAACATAACAAATTGACCAAACAGTCTGTCACTATGGCATACAGTGATAGCAGATCCACTACCAGGAGACTGGGTTTCATTTTGCCCTAGACTCGACCGTGGGTGGGTGCTTGCTGCTACATATGTATATTGATGTTTGGAGCAGTTTTCACTTCTGCCAAGCACTTAGGGGAACAAAGCTGGGATCTACAGCTGGAATAACTGAGTATTACTGTAATTCAAATAAAATGGAGCAAAAAAAAATCCAAATAAAAGATGTATCCAACAGTAATGAAAGCCAAAGGGAGTTCTGCTGATCACAGAATTTACATAGAAGCAATCTCAAAGACAAACCTGGTTCAAAATTTCCATCTATAAATACAACCAATCCCACCTGTCGTTCTTCCTCAAGACGTATTCTCTCCTCTTCTTTCCGCCTTTCCTCCTCTCTTTTTGACTCAAGTTTTTTCCGTTCTTCTCGCTCTGCTTCTTCAGCCTAAAAAAAAAATTATGCAAGCCAAGCCTTACTCTTCCTGAATATACATTTTTAAATTTCGTATTGTGATACCATGGGGGAGTTTCTTACTATCTTCCTAGATGCGTGTTCAGAAAGGAACAGTAAAGAGAATAATAATAAAAAGTCATTACCATTTAACTTCCCCCTCCCCCCCACCGCTCTTCAGCATACTTAACATTGTGGTAAGTTTAGAAATTACCCTTCTCACTTGCCTGGTCTGTATCTCAATAAGGGTTTAAGTTTCGAATATAAGCATATAAGCTTATTACTATAGCGATATTAAGTAATATTGTGTCATGGCATTCCATTTCTCCTTGCTTAAAATTTAGTTAGAATGGACTCTAAGGAGAGGAAAAAAAGGAGAGGGGAATATAAACTCTGTAAAACCAAGTACATTCAAATTTATCATTAACCTGGGCAGAATCTCTTAAAGAAAAAATATGTACTGCTCTGTTCAAATTATTTTATTATTTGTTTTTAAACCAAACCTAGCAAAGAGATTGTTGCAAAATGGGGAAAAATAAAAAGGGCATTTAGTGTATTGTTTAGAGATTTTTAAGTTGTTCTTTAGTCTCTTCCTTATACTTAAATTTGGAAATATATTAAGAGAACAAGCAGAAGACATTCAAATGGAGAATTTGTGGCATTGAACGTTTCAGAGAAAAAGACCTAACCGAGGAATTTATCTGTCTACATGGGAGAATAAAAATCGGCATGTTTTAAAATGAAACAAAAGATTCCTCACTCCACCAACCGATGCTTAGCTAACTTCATTCAACGTTGCTCAATTTTTCCACAAAAAACAGGCTAACTAAACAGAATGAATATGGAAAGTAATGACAAAATGGTTAAAGCATACAGTGAGAAAAGGATCGTAATGGAAGTTTATATATAACACAATAATCAAGTTTATTACCAACCGCCCTATCTACAGGGCACACCAGTACAGTGTAAAGCAGAAACTGGATTTAAACCTCAGGTGACACTAAAATTCTCAAGATGGGATTTCACTGGCTTTGTTTGGACCTCTACACATTAGAAACATTAGTAGTTTCATAAACTCTGTCTTTTTGTAAAATGTGTGAAGTTCACCGTGCACTCCAGCCTCTGTTATGCAAAGGCTGTTTAAGTTTTATCTACTTCTTGCAACGCCACGTTCCAAGTTACAGAACAATACAGTTTGCAAAAAAATATGTAGAACATCTAAAAGGAATTAATGCATAACCTGCTGCCATCCACAAGCCCACTTCAGAAAGTAAGTTTCAAAAAGCCTGTTGCTTCCCTGGAATTAACAGCAACATGCTGGGCAAAACTGAAGAAATGCAACAGTATTTAAGTAAGTACTTTTACATACAGATTTAAAAAAGAACAACTGAAAAGCTAGAGTGTCTTCGCTCTGTATACTTGGTCTCTGTTTAAGGGCGAAACTTCAACCAAAATCTGACTGCATCACAGATTTCAGTGGATTACAGGGTCTGCTTTTCATCTCCCCCAATCCATAAAAACAATAAACGTGGCTAAACATAGATAAACACATACAAAGTTTTTGCACTCTGAGAGCGCATGAAACTCTACTCAGAACTGCCCACAGTTTTGGTCACAGACCCAGTGTACAACAATGCTATGTGGGCTTGAGTGTATTTTTAAGGGGAGACAGTACTGACATTAAGCTGCAAGCCAGTGGAAACATCCAGTAAAGAGCATTCGAAAGTTTAACTCCTCTCTCCTCCCCATGAGAATGCCAGAGAACCTAATGGAAAGAAAATGAGACACCATTTTCCATGGCCCTCTTGGGATATGACATAAAAAGCTGAATTTACATTACTAAAACAAAAACACAACCGTTGTAGTGATGACACTGCCTTTGCCTTTCTGGGGTGTCTGTAAGCACCAGTTCTTTGCCGAGTACTGCTATTCAGGCTCTGCTCTGGGCTCTATACGTGGCAGGAAATGCTTACCTCTCTCTGTGCTTTTCTGGCTTGTTTCTCTTCTAATTTCCTCTGCTTCTTTGCTCCGATTTTCCCAGACACCTGAAATTCTGGCACCTCCTCAGCATCATCTTCCTCTGCAACATTGCGTAAATGACAAATTTTAAATCGTCTGTAAAAAGTCCCTTTGAGAAACTTCACTGCTTCCTAGGAAAGCAGCAGCAGATGAAAAGGAGACACACATACATTTCAGACAAGACCTATTAGATGGAAAAAGGCAAAAAAATCACACGAGACTGCCAAAGCCACAGAGTACAAGTAACAGGGCAAACACACATTCAAGTGAAGTCAGAAGTAAAAATTTACTTGATCTTTTGAAGGAAGGCTTTTCATAAACATTTCCGGCTTTCCACAATTAAAAGATATACTTTCTCTTACATCCATTCAAAAGTGGGATTCAGAGGCATGCCACTCATCCACTAGTTCTAGCCTGATATAACTAACCTTTAAGGGAGGAGGGGAAAAAAAAAAAAATCCCTGCAATGCAAATTGTGGGCTTGACTGCAACAAAACTACACACAAATAGTTCCCTGTTGTACGACAATCAGTTGTTTATAAAGATGATTTCTGCAACTGTGAAATATGAAAGCGACATGCTCAAATGGTGTGCAAATGCGCTATATTTCTGCTCACCCAGGGGTGAGACTAAAGAGCTTTTAAAGACTGCCATTTCCTCCCTCCCTCCCCAGACCAATGTCTCATGAACATTTGGCCACTTTATTTGCTAATCTATATTACTCCTTGATCCTATGACATAAGTAGTGGGGATTGACCTCAACACCAAAGAGAAATCATTAGCTCACTTCATGAAACACTACACAATATATAGAGATTCATGCATCTGAATCAGAAGGCAGAATCAAAATGAAAGATATTTATCACATGGATCCCTTTTTTGGGTAAAGTAATTTATACTTTGAGCATCCACAGTGCTGTCCTGTTCAATGCTGACTTCAGATCCACTTGAATTCCGCTGGGTAATCTAAAGAACGGCACTGCCAGCTCCTGCGATTTTCCTGAAATGCAGTGTTTATTTGGGGAGGGAGAAAGGGAAGAGTGTGCAGGGGAAGTTCTTCCTCAGTTAAGTTTTAGCCCTCATCATTGCAGGAAAAAAACAATTCCCCACTCACACATACCCTGAGCCCCTGGGTTTCTAAACCAGGCTAACAAGAAGAAAAAGCCCATCACGTTTGATAACCAGTTTCATGAGAGCCTGCAGCAGTTGTACCTGGAGCGGTGGCAATCACCAGAATTGGTTTGGTAGGGCTGGTGCCAGGATGTTTTCTGTCAGGAGCTCTCTCCAGAGCACTCGGTCCCCTTTTTTGGGAACCCAAAAAGCTGCTATTAAAAGAGCATATGGATGAACAGGACTCACCCTCCTTTCATATGTACGATTAGGTTTGAAACACTCTTGTTTTACTAATTCCAATACACAGTATGGTACTATGGTTAAGCCACCGAGACACATCATCAGAAACAAATGTAATTGAGAGCTGTGTAGGTGGCTCTCAGATAGCTTTGCTGTTTTTAGGATATGGAAGTTAATATGAGGCAGGCTTGCTGAATTGGGCTTCAGAGAATTACTGGTATCTGATTACTGAGATGATCAAAAGGGTTCCCCCTTCCTACACCACAAACAAAGACAGCAACAGGGGACACTCAGACTTGACACAGTTGCTTCTACAAATTTGCTGAAGCTTAAAATAACTTTTTTTTTTTAAATACCGGGCCAAGGGGAGTTCCAAACACAGTGGGTGAGCAACCCAGCATTAGCAGTTATTACTCCAAAATTAACAGTTCAATACTGGTATTATTCTTTAGAAAATTACTTCTGGAAAACACCAGAAGTATAAAACACTATCTATGACACTATTCAACCTGAGGCTCTGAGTGCTTCTCAGATTTCATCTATATTGAGTACCTGAGCCAGAGGTCAGGCAGAAGTCTAGAAAGGCTTTTAAAGCCTTTTTCCAGCCCTGGATCAAACATGCCTTTGTTCAGTAGCACTTGCTTTCCTCCTGTTTGAAGCATCTGATGTGATCCCTTAAGTTCCACTTCCTCCAAGCTTGTTTTAGTGCATGGAGTTACATCCAACAAAAGACAGAGACAGTGATGCAGACGCAGCCCATGATTCAGCAGAGCATTAAAGGTCAACAGTGCACTAAACCTGGGTGCAATTAGTATGTGCTAAATAAACCTGAACACGCTGACAAGAATATAAGCACATGGTAAAAGGATTTGCTGAATCAATCAGTTATTATAGCAGAATAGCTGCACCAAAAGCAGAGTGGATGCTGCACACAGCCAGCAAGATTTTTTTTTTTTTTTTTTTTTACATAAAGAAGCTATCGTTTCAGCAGCTTTTAACAATCACTTTTCACATACTCATAGTTGCTAACACTAGTAGACCTGACGGGGGGTCAGTCCATGTGAACGTGCACTCCATCTGCCCCTGTGCTTCCGATGCGATGCAAGACGTTCAGCTAATTGTGCTCGCTTGTTGTGAAAGCAGTTTATCATCACCCAAAGCACTAGGGTTGGCCAGCCTGCGCACATACTCGGTTGGGAAACCTAACAACATCAGACATCATCGTATAGTTGAAGCTGAAAATGTATTTTTGTTTGAAGGCTGATCTTCTGTGGCGCTCTCTACGGTTTATCTGATGTCTTAAAATGTGGCAGTTCTGGGACGTACGTAGGGTTGTGGCAAGAAAGGGAGAGAAGTTTAGTGCTCCAAACTTGACACAAGCAGTTTTTCAGTAGTGACCTTCCCTAACTGCTCACAGTACCACAGGACACAAAAGTCCTGTTCCCACTTCACGATACAGTGCTGATAAAGAACACCAAACCTCAAGGCACACAGGACCCTCTTCACCTGAGCTGCTTGGATGTAACATAATGGGACCACTTTCAGCCAGAGTTGCAACCCTACCAACATGTTCTGGTCCATCTTTACAGAGTCCAACATAACTATAACAACATTTCCAGAGCTTGCGAAGCATCCCCACCAGCTTCCAGCTCTAAAAGACAGAAAGCAGAAATAGTCTGACTTACAATGACGCTTTCAAACCACTTTACATATTCTGCTTTACACAAACGTGGGTTTTGCTCAGCTAGCCAGCTGAGAGGTAGCTTCAGGGAATCTTAGCTTTTCCTTAATGTTTTGAACATATCGAGAGGCAGGACAACAGGAAACAGTTAACAGTCACACAGGTGTTTGAATGTCTTGAAATTTACAGACTACTTTTTAAAAATACTTCCCAATACCATTAGAAAGTGTGCTGGGATGCTGATGTTCTCTCTCAGGACAGCAATTTACCAGCTACTGTGTACAGAATATGCAAAAACTCCAAACAAAACAACCCGCATCATATATTTTAGTTGCCCTTGTCATCTACATCAAAGGGTCTGTCTTGCTTCCTATTAAGTTTTGGAAGTGGAGCAAATGGATTCCCATCCACGAAAAAGGATGCGAGCTGCACATGTGGCTACTCACAAAAAGTCCTTTGGGCACAGCTAGCTGCTTTATTTACTATTTATGCAGCGCCTAACAAAAGGAGTAAGAGAAAGTGGGGGAAGATGCCAGGCAAAACAAACAGTTCATCCCGAAGGCAGAAGACATATGCGTGTTATTAACATTGAATAGATGTATGACACCAGCCACTGCAAAGGAATCGGTCCACCATATGGAAAGGTGTGGGCATTCATGAGTAACACAGCCCTGCGGTGGTACAGTCATAACAATTTTTAATTTTTTTTTTTTTTTTTTAAATTTGGTAGCTATCCAGTTTAGGAATCAAATGAGACATTGGTTTATTAATCTGAAGCACAAAATCAGCCTACACTTAGGACAGAAAAAGGACAGTAAACAAAGGACATTAGCCTTTTTGAGCAGAAGTCAAATGACTTGAAGTTTTTTCTCGAATAAAGCCATATGGCATAACTGAGAAACCACACACCTACCTCTTCCACACACCATCTGCGCTTGAAACGTCTCAAGGGCAGACACACATCGTGGATACTTTGATAACACTAAAGTCACTTTCTATATGAATAGTAGCAAGGCAAAATTAACTTTTGATTCACTAGTTAGGATATTAGTAGTCAAAGTTTAACTGTACTAGAAAGGTTTTCCTACTGATTAAGCATTAAAATTATTTCAACTACTACATCAATTAATATAGCTCTATTACGAGCTGTTTCACAGGAACAGCACAGGACCACAGCAATGTTTCTAAGTTTATAAATTTTCCAGCTCTTTTGGCACACCAGAGTATGGGAGATGCAACGTTACACAAGACGTAGATGGTATGCTCAGAAAAAGTGCTTCTTATTTTGGCAAATTTCAGCACAAACACATTCTTCTCTAAGTTATGCACAGTATCCATCACTGAATGGGGACATAAAAGTATAATTATTTTTAATATTATTTTTCCCCAAAACTATCAGAAAACACTCATGTAAGATTTTTTTAGATGCAGGATTTGAATGCTGGACTTAGATGCTACACAAAGCAATAGTGGGCATTTTATAATGCCCAAATACATTTTTTTTAAACTTCTAAAACCTTTTTTTGTTTGTTTTGTGCTTTCTTCCTCAATAGCGATTAACACTTACAAAGGAAAACATGAGATTCTGATCTCCAAGTCTTGCCAGGCAAAAGAGGAGAGGAACTTATGATTTAATTTATGATGGAACCATTAAGTTCTTGTTATCATTTTTTATTTTACAAGCTAGAGCACTCAGACTGTCAAAAGCTGTTGGCTTTATCGTTATCAATTCTGTGGAAGTAAAGTAAATTTAACCCAATGTTCACTGTACTGGACATTCCTACACCTGTGCTCAGATGTACTGGGCTAAAAACTCAGAGAAAAGGCATGCAGATGTTGGGGTATTTAACCTTTTGGAGTTACATGCTGCTGCCAAAAGTAGAGAGTCTGTAGCTTGTTCCATTTAGGAATAAAGGCCGTTAACAAAACCAGATTATTTCTTTGATACAGTCCTTACTTTCAGTTTGTTAAGAAAAAGAATCAAAACGTAATAATCCACACAAAATCCCATTTTTGGCAACACTTTTTGCAACAAATCAGAGATGTCATTTGTTTGTAGGATGTGGAAGCGAGCACCTTTCCAAATTAAACTCTTGAAAATATTCCCTGGAAATGTACTGGGCTGCTTAGGGTCTCCTGGCACGTCCTTCTCTTTTGCCTCGTTTCTTTCTCGATCTAGCTCAGCCTCACCCACAACATCCACCAAAGCCTTTGACCCAGAGGGTTGCCCAGTGGTCTTCGTTTTGCTTGGTGGTTTGGAGATCGCTATCATTTCTTAGAGAAGTCTGTTTCTTTGTAACTACCCTAAATCACGGCGTGGTGACACCCACCAGTTTTCGCCAACAAAAATGCTGGCCCCCCCCCAATCAACAGTAGCAAGTTCTGGTCCAAGACACCACTCCAAGTGACAGAAAACCTGGACTGCAAAACCTGTGTCCTACTCGCCGACGGACTGAACCACCCTGGAAAAGGCGGTTTGCCTGTGCATGCCTCTGCCTCTCTGCAAACTCTTTGTATCGTGTGCTGAGGCAGGCAGGTTTTCTCACTACATGTTTGTACAAAGTCACTGTTGGAAATAATGTATAACAGTCCTTCAAGCAAACAGACGTTTGCCTCAGATCATCCTCCTCATTATTTTTACCACAGCGGGATCAAGATGATCCAACCATACTTGCCGTTGTAAATTCATCCCCACAAGTTTCTTGTCACTTGATAGGAAATTACAGCACTAAAACTTCTATGCAAACATCAGATTGGCTGGGTCACTTTCTGCTCCAAGAAGCAAAAAATATAGTGTCAAGAGAAGTACCTACTTCACTGCAGAGCTCTTTGCAGTGTTCAAGGCACAATGAGCAGCTTTGGAAGCGCAAGCTCAACTCGAGAATTGGACGACTGCTTTTTCCGCACATGACCAGCAACCAAATAAAAACTTTCAACAAAAGGTACCCAAAGGTGATCAAAGTCCAAGTGGATGCACTCAGAGCATCAGTCAGGCAAAAACAAAAGCCAAAGACACCCTCCTCAGTTAATAAATAGATGGGATCTGAAATTGAAAAATGGCTGATGCTATTTGTTCACACTACCCCATGCCCCAAACAACCCTCAACCAGACTCCAATTTATCCCCTTCCCCCCGCTTCCTTTCACTGCTTAGCTTGGCCTCTCCTGCGCTAAATGATTAATGCCTGAAATCCACACACATTTATGCCTTGCAGTGAGTTTATTTTCGTCTCGGCTGTAGCTAGCCCCACAAAGCCACTTCTGTCTGGGTTCAATTTAAATTAAGATGCAACAGAGCTAATTAAGTCTGCTAGCTGGGATATCAGAAGCAACCTAACCACATGAATACAGAACTCTCCTTCCAGACTTATTTTCCACAGGGAAAGGCGTAGGCACCCTGCTACAATGTGCAGAGCAGATGTCCTCTGAGGCATAGACTTTAACAACGGTCGCCTAGATTGCGCTGCATGAAAGACAGTAGTGTTATGACTAGAATTAAGCTGGGCAATATAAGCCAACCAAACCCATTTTTCTAAAGCCAGCCTTGAAGTCACACTGGTGGAACACAGCTCAGGGGTCTCAGTCATTTTGAGAATTACTTTGTCACCAATGAAAAATATCTCCCCAGCAATCTTTGGTCATCTGAGGATATTAATAGATGTTGATATTCTCATAACAGATGACCTCCTTTGAGTACTCAACTAACCACTGAAAAACATTACTCAGGCAAACCGAGCCAGCGTAGGCACCTGGCTAGCGGGCCTGCCCCCACAGTACAGCGCAGCCCACATGGAACCCGTGAATAAGGAACCGATGTACGCGGCGTGGGTTGCAATTCTGGTAGGAAAGTCAAGGCATTTAGTGCTTCGCCCTTTATTTTGTGTCTGTGCCAATCTGCAAGTAATTTAGGTGTCTTACCCTACCTCACCGAGCTAAAGGAAGAGTTATAACTTGGTTTAGCTCCACTGGTAATGGGTGGAGATCTGAGTATTCAAAACAATCATTTACTATCCTTGTCTGTATTAAATGACTCCTCCTTACCCAGACTTGCAAGTAAGGAAGATTAAGATTTCAACTACAGAAGGGACAAGTAAAAGCTAGGTTCCGATCCTAGTGCCACAATTTGTTGGTCCCCTCCCACCTTGTCCTCTGTGAGAGATTTGAGTACTGGCACAATACAACAACTTAGCACAGGCAGCAGAAACTGTGGGCTGCTATTTTACCCTTGAAGCTTTCTTTCTCATTCTGGAATTGAAATCTGATTGTTAGATGGAAAACAGAAAACCCTCATGCTAACCGCAGCTCCAAAGACTGCAAGCATTGCTTTGAGACCATTTCCTAGAGTCAGCAGAACTGGTTCCCGACAGGCAGAACACTTCGGTGATAACAGCAGTTCCTACCTGACTCCACTTTTATGTCTGTAACGGTAACATAGATATGGTCAGGGCACCCGCATGCCCTTCCCAAGTTCAGTGCCAGAAATCTTGCAGCGTTGTTATGCCTGCACTGACCTGTGGCAGAAGTCAGTGACACAGAGCAGAAACAGGTAGCTTTGTCCAAAGCTAAACATAGGCCGAGAGTGGAAATTCCACACACAGAACAGAAACTTACTGGTAAAACTTTTCAACAAATTTAACAATATTTTAACAACGAAAAAAAAATCCACTTCAGTTGCAGATGTTCAGAAGCCTGCTAAAGCAACAAGAACATTTACAAGTCAAGACTGAAGAAACCAGACTGGCTTGTTTTCAGCATTTCTGTCTACATTGCCAAATAACTTTGCTCTTCAGCCCCGGGTGCCCCAACTGGTCCTGCATTGCCTGGGACTGTACATCACTGCATGCATTCTGGGCTCTCTTTCCAAGTGAGTCAACTAATTTTTATAACACAAAACTCCGCTGTGGGGATAACTTGCTATTTCAACAGGTTCAAATGGAGACAGTAATTAGACAAAACTACTCTATATTGCGATGACACAGAGAAAACGCACATGGAGACAAATCCAAGAGGTGATTCCAGGCCTATGCCACATGCCCACAGAATGGGCTTCAAAACACGTAACACATCCTTCTCTAAGGGGAAAAAAAAAAACCCAAACCCCACAGGTAGCTCAGGATCAGGCTAAGGGCTTTGCAGCACAGACACAGCCAGTCCATGACAGAGCGGGGCTAATCCCAAGTAATATGGCCATTCCACAAGCTCATTCCACACCTCAGCGCTGGGGAACCAGGGACAGATGCTTCTCTCCACAGCTATACTGCTGAAGTCTGTGCTCAGTCTCGAAAGGCTTTGGTGTTACTGTTGTGCAGCAGTGCTTAGGCACTTGGAAAGACCATCCCAGAATATCAATAAAAACACACACAGAAGCACAAAACAGAAGCAAAGAGCAAGAAATTGTTTTAATTTGAAAAAGAAATTAAACAAATAAAACAGGGATGTCATTTCAAAGAAAACTTCACGCAAAAGCCGCAGCACTTGCATCTGATGTACAGCAAGCTGCAAAAGAATTATTTATAAAGCCCAACGACACAGATTCTTCTATTGCTAAAGTAACAAAGTAAGATAAGCCGTTTGCTTTGAAAGCTTCACTGTCGGCCTTCGGCATTCAAACTTTTAATGTCTGGAGTTTAAGGCGAAGAAGGATTTTTAGATTCCATTTTCTTTCCACGATGTTATCACATGAAAAGAAATAACCGAAGTTGAAAAGTTCAGACCCGTCAATTTTCCATTTGTGAAACTGTTGAAGGTAATTAGCCTGAATAGCACATTTACCTGCCAACGTGAGCGCAAGACGCTTTCTACAAACTGCAAGACAAGAAAAGCTGAAGAAAGCGCAACTAGCCCCTAATCAAGGCATCACACAGATGTTTGCCCACTGTTTCTCACCTACTGCAGACCAAAAAGACACCCTGATCTCCACTGCAAACTCAAGTGAAGCAAAGCCCACTTTTATCAATACTTCAGCAGAAAACCCTGAACACTTAACCCACAATCTGAAAGTAGAAGGAATCCAACTAGGTGAATCATGGTGATATAATCTCATTAGTAATAATGTGCGAAGTTTCACCAGCAAAGGGAGTGAGGCTTGCAGGGTGTAGAAAGATGTTATTTATCACGATATTCTTGTCTACAACCTCACCACAGAAGTACAGCCATTAACTGCAGATCCAGCACAGGAACAGAGGACTTGTTGTCAACAACCTGCTGGCAGTAAGACAAAATGCTGCAGTCTGTGGTGATCTCCAGCTAATTGGCTTGATTCTGATCTCCACCTGGATGGCTTCTCGGAAAGAAAACTCCAGATTTTGCAGAGATTACATTGGGGAATTAATGCTTCCCACCGATTTGCAAGAAAGCAATACTTGACTACAGCTCGTTATTCTAGTGCAAGGTGCAGATTCTGTTTACCCAAATTTAACCTGCACGGCTAAGCAGGAAATACAAAAGGCAGTTTCTAGGAAGTAAGTGAAGAATATGTTGTGATGCACTGTTGGCACAACAAACTGCCAGAATTCACCACAGAAGGAGATAGACACTTCAGTTAAAGGTAAGTGGTATCCAGAGATAAGTGATAAAGCACGGAGACAAGCTGGACAGTCAAATAGATTATAGTCAAGCTGTAAATAATTCATAGTCAGCAAAACTGAAAAACTTTCTTCAGGAGCCAACCGCACCCCTTTACCAACTTTAACATCTGCTGTTAAGGTCTGTTTCGATGTTTGCAAAATGAATTGAACCAAACGTTACCTTCCACCCAGTCTTCTGCCTGTTGCGCTCTCCTCTGGGCCATCATCCGGTTTCCCATGTTCCTCCGGCGCCGTGGCATCCCATCTCCCCGCTCTTCAGCATGGGGCCGAGGCCTGGCCACTGCTGCTGCCGCCACATTTTGCTGGTGTTCCTCATCAGCTGTGAAAGGGAAATGTAATTAATGAGAGATTTGCCATCTCTGCTTGCTGCAGTTGTCCTTTTGCCAGTCAACTTTTGCAATCAGAAGTGCAATACCAGTGTTGTTTTCCAAATGAAAGAATGCCTCCCCACTCTCATGTGGTTTTTTTCCTGCATGGCAGGACATATGTGCAAGTTGCTTTCCCATGATTAAGCTGGATCATGCACTGGAACTTTCTTATTTGTGCACAGTGCTCTGTGCAAAGGAAATTTTACTCTGACACCAGTCTCTTTTGCAATAGCGTATAGATCATCATAAAGAAAAAGCTACAGCTATGTGCTGCTAATGTGATTTGATCTGACAGAGCCCACACAAAAAAAACCACCCGAAAATCACCACACCACAAAACAAAGACCCCTCCAAAAGTGCTCAAAAAATATTCTTACTTAATCTAATAATTTAATCTAATGATAATCTGTTTTTCCCTTCCAGCAGAAAACAACTCCCTTCATCTGGCAGGGCTAGCAGTCTAATCGTTTCTGAGTTACCAAAAGGCAAGGACCCAGAAGTACTCTTTTTCCCTTCTAAAGTATTCTGATATTTTTATTATTATTTTTATTTTGTACTTGTGTAACTTAGAAGTAGATTCATCTGAATTCAAACCTCAGAGCATGCATGTTTCAGAGTGGAACATGTAAATCGTTATACCTGAAACAAAACTTGCATAGCAAATAAGGATTACAAATTACAGCTGTAGTACATACAGGGTAACTTCATTCTACCACGCTGGTTTAAACTGCAGGTCCCCCAACAAACACATGTAGGGGAATCCAGAACACCAAAGGTCACTGCAGCTCTCGCTGCCATCCTCTCTGCATGTGCTGCAGTTACTAATTAAGATCTGACAAATGAGGAATATCGTAACAGAGGAGTAGCTGGGAGACAGCACAGGAGCAAGCGACTGACCAGTGGGCTCATTTCAGAAGTTCTCCACAGAAAACTTTCTGCCAGGTTTTTCTTTGAGACCTCCATGATTCTGTTGCTATCAGCTATGGTAGTCATGCTGAAACAATCAGATAATGGTAAAATATCATCATCCTTCATACCTGCTTTGCATATTCTGTTGATAAGCGCAACTGATACTTGTATATGTTGTTACTTGTTCAATCCTGCAAAGTATTGACTACTATGCCTTAATTCAGGTAAACATTCAAATGGTCTCATAGAAAGCTGTAGAACTACTCATTTACTTGGGACATATTTTTTGTGCGCTGCTGGGTTACATGCTGTCCCAGCAGGAGCACAAAATGCTCTCCATACTCTGCCAAGTCTCCAGCATTCTCTGATCCAAACAATGCCTTCCTAAAAAAATTACTATTAGCATATCTATGATCAGAAGATAAGATTCGTTATGACTACATCTACACGACGATCAAAGGTGTGCTTGCAGCTCATCTCAGTATATCTCGACTAGCTTCAAAGCAGCTAAGTTTGGTACTGATAACAAAATAGCTGCAGCAGCACCAAGCTCAGCACAGGCTGCAAAGCAGAGTAATCTGGGGAAGCGTTTGGCCAGCAAAGCCATGAGAAATTCAGGATTGCTGCAACAATGACGTTAGCAGTCCCCCAGCAAACTCCAGCATTAACACGCACCATGGCATTTTGAATTGAGTCACTGCGCTATCACACTGCTGTCACCCTCTTGTTCTCATCCCCTCCTTTTATCTGTGGACCAAAACAGGTCTGTAATAAATTACAGAGTGTAGGCTCCAGGGATCCCATCATTTTGCTTCAAGACTTGCCCAGTCTTATTTATAGCATGATAATGCTTATTCTGAATGCTATAGAACATGCTATAGGAAAGCATTATACTGCAAAGGCAGAGCAGCAGATCACTTACTGGGACACTACTAAATGCCAGAAATACTTAGTCTGCAAAACGACTTTCTATGCAAAGCAGTATTTCTCTTAGTAAGTTCTTGAGATAGGCTGCAATTCAAACCTTAGCACCCTTTCACCTGAAAGCTTCAGTGTGTCTATCTCAGCACCTTCCAAAGGTGGTTCTGCACAGCATATCAGCCGTGCAGTTCTAGCGCTCATTCATTCTCGGGCTTGTTTTTGGTTCCCGTTGTCCTGCGAAACAGAGACTGTTTTGCATTTTGTGAAAGAGGAATCTATTATAAGCCACGTATTCATTTCAAACCAAGGTGCTTAACCCTCACAGAGACAAACGTGTGAACCAAACTATCCTGTTTTCCCAATTTAATTCTCTACAGGAGACACAGTAATTCCTCAAAGTTGAGCAGTGTTAACAGGGCTCAGAAAGTAGTGAAAACCCCACCAAACCCGACCCATATCGTGCTCAAGCACACAAGGCAGTTGTTGGACGATACTTTGGTCAGATCTCCAAAGCATTCAGACAAACAACAGAAGACACCTAGACACTGTGGACTGTCATTTAGTAGGAAAAGATATGCCTTAATACAGCTTTTTTCTTCCCCCCTCTCCGATAGCTTCTGTTTGCAAGGCATTCAGCTGGACAATCGTTTGAAAAACGTGAATGTTAGTCCTTGCATTTCTTCCCATCCTTCATGAGGGGGAGGAGAAAAGACTCATTTACTGTGCCTGTAACACAATTACACCTGGCTGCTTCTGCAGGGGTCAACGAATTGTCTACGTGGCTCCAGACACGTCACTTACTCCAGTATCTAGAAAGTCAGACGTGCTCTCTCTCCCTCTGAACTGGAAGTATCATAGATTGACTAGAGCTGCACACGGAGGGGTGTGACTGGTGGTTTCAAAGAATACAGAGGATACACTTAAAAACCCTCTTGCTCTTATTCTTGGAACTGGATTGACTGTCAGATTTGAGGTCAAGAATAATTTTCTCTGGCCCTGTGGTTTTTTTCACCTCCTCCTGCAGCACAGGGCGTGGTTTGGCTACTGCACTTATCTGAATACATCTCTTCATTTTCCTGTAGCTGCAGAGGTCTCAGACATAAGTGGCACCCCAGGCTAGCCAGTTCATGCAGAGATGAGTCACACAAGGACTAATTAGACTCGATATAGAGCCATCTGAGTGAAACTTAATGACCAACGTTATATGGGTGAGACAAGTTGATCCACAAGTTGCTCGATGGTTTGCAGAATGGCAGGCCAGAAGAAATTAATTAGATAAATCCCTCAAATTAACAGGCAATACAAACAAAAAATTACACAGATGTCTGGAAAATGGACACGGGTTTAGTTTGTATTTTAAGCTGTATGTTCTCCGGTTTCCAACTCAGCCTTTCAAAAACCAGACAATACGTCTTTTCTGGGGACAGCAGGTTTACTGCCAAGCTGAGAAAGCAGGTCTGCCTCTGCGTTTTCAGAAACGTCAGCGAAGAGGCAGTGACGGAGATTATTTCGTCTGACTTGTCAGTCGGCACACAGCAGCGACTGTGAGACCCTGGTTGTGCTGTCAGAGCTCCCTCCCAAAGGGAAACAGAGCAGAGCTCTGCTTTCAGAGCTCTTTTCAGAGTTTCTTTCCTAAACTGGATGTGAAGCACCACTGTTATATCATTACAAAGAATACTATGAAATCTTTCAAAGTTCGGACTTTTTAGGACCTAATTTTACATCCCCCAGGTAGAAATCTGCTCCTTTACAAAGCTTTGCAAATTTCCACTCGCTCAGAGCAAAGACATTTTTTCTGGAGAAGCAATCCTTTGCCTCTCACAGCACATTATCTTCAGTGATATCAGATAAGCAAGTCCATCAGGGTAACACCTGGGCTGGCAAGTTTCGAGGCAATCCAGCAAGACACAGCTACTAGTTCGTGAGCTCCCTCCGTTCTGCGCCAACGCGGCGAGAGCTCCACCTACTGCACCCTCACACATTAGTGGCACTTCCCACCACACTGGCAGCATCCAGCATCTTCTACCTTCACGCCAACCTCACCTGGGAAACTCAATGAGAAAGCGATTCAAAATGCAACAGGTGGAAGCATGGTTGGCTCCCCTGAGGAGGTGCGTTTGCCCAGTACGGCTTATCACATCAGGGCTTGTTCACAAATAGATACGGCAACCGTGTATAAAAGCCAGCAATGCTACGGGTTTTTTTTTCCTATTCTCAGCAGAACAAGTCCAGGCGTGATCTTGCTGGAAACACTGTGCTGCTCCAAATGACCTTTCAAAGGAAATACAAAGTTACAGGATTTACCCTTAGCTCCCTTCATCATCTCAAGCAGTCAAACCTTGAACGTTTTCAAAAGGGCAATTCCCCAAGAAAGAGCAGAAAGAGAAGCTGCTGCACCTACCCCCAGGCATTAAATGGAAAAGGTGAGAGCTACCATCCAGTTCTCCAGGTCAAGACTCCCAGGTTCCAGATCCTTTCCATGAGACAACACAGATTTACTACCAGAATTGTAGCAGCTTCCATTTTCCACATAAGGAACAGGGAAGCAAATTCCTGTTTAAGACCAAATTTTGCAGATATTAAATACACCACAGCCCCAAGGGTTTTGAAAAATAATTTCTGTTGTGTAAGGAAAACAGCATCATCCCCACAATCCGAGATTCTGTAAAGGACTTTATAATGACAGAAATCAGTGTATTAAGGTAGAAATTATCTTAAAACCACAATAAAAAAAGCAAGACCAATGTGGAAGTGTCAAAAAGATGCCAGCAAAAAAGAGGCTTCAAAATGATTAAGTTATCCTGAATGTTAGCTAACTTTAACCAAACTGCTCAAAAACAGTATTAAAACTTTTTGAGAATTCAGACCATTTAAAACAAATGTTTGGGCTTCAAGTTAGTTAGAACTTTGTACGCTTAAAAAGAAAAGAAATCCTCCCGAGCCCCACAGTCCCTGATTCACCTAAGTCATGATACAAGTCAAGTTCAGGAAATTATGTATTTCCAGCGGTCTCATTTCTCTAGGACATGCATCAGTCACTTTTACCAAAACCTCAGCTCTAACTAACTAGAAATCTGATGAAATTTCATCAGTTTCCAAGCTGTTGAGAAAGAAAGATTTAGACTAGGTCTATACAAGAAAAGGTGTGAAAGAAATGTGTTGGAAAATTTAATTATTATCAGCAAAACCTGCTTTTAACACAAAGTCCTTATCAGCATATACTCTTGCACTGGCAGGACTGTGTTTAAACCAGAGGTGTTTGGGGTTTTTCTCTTAAAAAAATTATTAGGGCTAACCCCACCCCAAAGAAAA
This sequence comes from Calonectris borealis, assembly GCF_964195595.1. Classification (NCBI taxonomy): domain Eukaryota; kingdom Metazoa; phylum Chordata; class Aves; order Procellariiformes; family Procellariidae; genus Calonectris; species Calonectris borealis. The sequence continues at coordinate 3,216,709 of NC_134315.1, read as the reverse complement.
ACAAAACAAAAACAACCCAACCCCAAAACATCCCAAAACCTAGAAACTGGTCTTGTTATTTTGACAAGGACTTCAGTGTTTGTCCTCGCTAAACATCTGAATTTGAGACCTTGCAGTCTCCTTCTTCCACTTCGAAAATACAACAAGGCTGATAAGTTCACAGCCGCATCTGACTTCTTCCCAGAACATTCAACTCGCACCCGCACAAGGTCGCTTCCACCATGGTTTCACGCTGCCGCAACTGCTGGTCAGCAATAAAACACTCGCCGTTTGAGGGACGACTGGAAGTGCTGTATCATCTACCCGCTCCCAGAACGGGACTGCGCAGCACCGCACCTAAACCTGGCCCTAAAGCCCTCGCAGCATCAGGCGAGGTGGAAAAGAAGCAGAAATGGGCAATTTCTGTGAAATGCAGGTAAAGCAGGCTGTCAGAGGCCAGAAAGGGGCCGGCCTGCCTTTCAGGTCTCACGTCTGACAGGAATTAATGGTTGGACTTGATGATCTTAAAGGTCTTTCCCAACCTAAACGGTTCTACGATTCCACGAGTATTACCCGGCCGTTGCCCGGGACCTGCCAGGGAGGACCGGGGGTGAAGACCCGCCTGTCAGCCCGGCTGGGCTGTCACCTCAGGCAGTGGATTTCTCTCCCCGTTTGCAGGAGGAGCCTTAGGGACACCTTCCCTCCGCCCGCCCAAGCCCGAGAGCGGGAATCCAGCCAGATTTCAAACCCCACGGCAAACCCGGTGTCCCTCACCCGGGCCCGCGCCCAGGCCACCGGCCAGCAGCAGCAGGCCTCGCCGCCGCCCAGGGTTGCCACCCCGGGGCCTGAGACGGGCGGAGGGAAGGGCAGGACGCCAGGGAACCCGGAGGAACCACCGAGACACCCCCCCATGGCGGCTCCCCCTCAGGGGAAGGCCTGAGGCGAGGCGCCCCCTCCGCGGTTTCCATGGAGACGCCCCCCCCGCCCCGGGAGGCCCCTTCCCCCGCGCGCCGGACCCCGTTGAGAGCAGGGGCGGGCCCGCCTGAGCGCGCCCCGCCGGGACGGGGCGGGAAGCGACCACGGGGCGGGGGGGGGGGGGGGAGGGAGGCCCGGCCGGGCCGCGACCCACCTGCCCTCGCCTGGCCGCGGAGGCGGGTGGCGAAGAAGAGGAGGACGGCGAGGAGCACGGCGGCGGCGGCGAGCAGCGCCGCGTCCATCCTCCGGCCCGGCCCCGCCCACACCGGCCTCGGGATGAGGGGGGGAGGAGGGCGGCACTTGGTACGTCCCACCCATCCCCGCTGCAAGGCCCCCGAGCTCGGGGTTGCCCGCCACCTGCCTGCAGCAGGGTGGCACTGAGGCGGGCGCGGTGCGGCCGGGCCGGCGTGGAGGAGGGCAGCCCGCGCGAGGAGGGGGGCCTGGCGGCGAGGCGCGGCCGTGAGGGAGCGCCGGTGCCGGGCGGTCGGTGAGGGAGGCCGCGGGGCCCGGGCCGGCCGCTGGTGCTCCTGGAAGGGAAGTTAAACGGAAGAATTAAAAATTGTGAGGCGAAACCGCCCGTGAGCGCGGCGCCGGTGGGCCTGGCCGTCGGGCACGGCTGCTGGGGGCGGTGGGGCGGCCGCTGAGGCGTTTCCCTCAGCAGCACCGCGGGGTGAGGCGTCTGTACGTGCAGCAGGTCGGCCCACGCGTGGAGATACCGTCACCCGTGACCCTGCACCTAAGTACGTGGGTCCACCCCAGGCAGGCCACGCTGGGCATGCCGGCTGTCAGGGCGTCCCTGGCAATGAAGCTTAAGTTACACCTATGAGTAATCTATATCTTCTGTCTTTAAGTCAGCGGTACGTAGCCATGGCATGAAGCTGAAGCTGCCCGGCTCAGCAGCACGTCAGGCAGCTGAAGAAATGATGTCCTGACACGGCCTGAACCGAGTCAGGTTTGCCCCTGAGAGAATCGGAGAGGCTGACCCTGCACTGGCCCAAAACTAGCTGCCTCGCGTAGTAAGCTGGCTTAATTTGGTAAAAATGTAGGAAACCAAGCTGCCCAGATGAAGCTGATTTTTAAAAAATCAGGTTTGCGTTGGTCTATGTGAGGTGGGTGGGCTTTGGCTGGAGATGGATAATTGCTTTAGGCTGATCTGATGCAGTGTGCAGCCAAATGGAGGATCTGCCTCCTGTCACCTCCCTTTTGCTGGTAGCAATGCTCGGTGACTGTGCAATCGGCCAGAGCAGGGAACTAATTTTTTTCTTTTTCTTTTTTTTTTTTTCCCTGGATTTGGTTTTTAGCCAGATCAGAAAACGTATCAGCACAAAAAGGTGCTGCAGGAACTTGCAGCTGGGGGTGGAGAACAAAGTTCCCTCCTGCTTTGGATGGTCGCCCACCGTTAGATCTGAAACCGTTTGTCGGGCTCTGCCCCAGTCCTTCTGTGAGCGAGGAGGAAAGTATTTTAGTTTTTACTCGTTTTGACTTGCTTTGTGGTTGTAAAGTTCTGACTGATCTAGCCCTTTCTTGCTTCGGAGATCTCTTTAGTGTGACCTTTTAAAGCACTGTTTGTTGGTGGGGGAAATGTTTCAATAAATTGAAAATGGAAATTAGAAACTATTGGACATATAGACATAATCAAAAGAACTGTGTTAGCTAATTAGTCATTTCTGGGGACTGCACAGCTGCCTGTGCACGTACCGTCATGAGCTGGAGACAAATTCAGATCTGTCTACCACAGAAAAAACAGCTTCTACTAAGAAATTCTACATTCTTCTAGCAATGTAGAACCAGTGACACAGTGGGAAGTTCTCAAAAAGGAACTGAACTACAGACTGGATGTTTTATTACAAAGTTTTAATAATAATCGTTCAAATCTCATTTTGAAAATCAATGGCAATGCCTCTTGGTTCATGCTCTGCTCAAACTGTGTTGTCTGTGGTCTGTTTCTGTCTTACCAGGTTAGTCTAATACTCACTGCGTGGTCAGAAAGGACGTGTCCCCTGGTAACTTTTGAGGCACAAGGGAAATTGCACCTATACCCAAATAGATAAATATGAACTGAAGCTTTCCTGGTGGTTATCTTCAGGATACGCTTCAGACAATGGTTATTTTATATCATGTGTAATGGTTGGATCGCTTGTAAAAATAAAAATTGAATGACAAATGTCTGGGTTTTTCTTCCATGTCTTTGCCTGCAAATTTGAAAAATGGTGACTCTTGTCGCGAATGAGGGGTTTAGAGGCCGCTTAAAGAATCACTGTCAAAGGCGTTAGCAGAAAGTGATTGTAATAGAAATTTATAAAAGCGCGACTTAACAGAGTTCGATGGCAAGGTTCACTCTATCACTTACTACATGGATGAAGCACATAAGGGAAAATCGAATTAGAATTAAGCTAGAATGATTTATACAGAGACTGAGGATGAAAAAGGGTAAGGGAGACCCTCCGTTGAGTCATGAGATGCAGAGCAGACCCCCTGGCTTTCTAAACTCCTCATGGAGCTTAGGTGTGGCTGGATGGACTCCTAGTCCCAGACTAGGTCAACGGTTTATGTCTAATGGGAGAAATATAAGGAATAAGAAAATCTTCCCCTTAAGTCATGATTTTCAGAGCAGGCCCCCTTGCTTTCTAAACTGCTGGTGGAGTCTAGGTGGGTCTGGATCCACTCCTAGTCCCAGACTTTGTCTACGGTTTATGTCTAAGGGATTAGATATGTTTAGCAGCAATCTAAGCTTCATTCACAGTTTTAAGATACAGTGACTTAATTACAGATTATGTGTACTATCGGTTATTTAAATCAGTTCACACACACAGAGACACAAAGGTAGATAAATATACAAAGGCATACCTGTTAAAAATTCCCTTCAAGTCCAGTGAAATATTCACATCAAATGTCTTGGCATTTCTCAACGGGTGAGGGGTTGAGCCTTCAAGAGTGTTTCAGCCCAGGTCCTGTGTCAGTCGGCGACGGTCCTCCAAATGCCGCAAACTCGAGAGTTCGCGAGCCCTGAGGGGCGTCCCACTTAGATGGGGAGCTGCTGTCCAGGAGAGCTCAAAGGGCCTCACTTGGGACCGCTGTTTATAGGGTCGCAAGGTGATTGGCTTTAGTCATCCGTAAAAATTTTCAAGGTTTCATGGTATCGTTCCACTTGAGCTATGACTCAGATAAGGGTATCAGTGGATGACGAATTATCCCGGCTCTTGTCCTCCGCTTGGGCCAGGCAGCGGAAGTTTCTGGTACGGTCAGTACGTTCCCCAACCTCAGCTACGCAAGAGTTCCTGATACGGCCAAGGGAGGCTTCACCGCTGACTCGTTACACCAAGGCCAAGGTTTAGCGGGAGTTTCTGAGATCGTGGAGCGGCCCGGGGGTGGCAATGCACCACCACAATCCACCCCGAGACTAGAGTCAATCCATCTTGATCACAGCGTGGCAGTGTGGTCGGCTCTTGCCTCTGTGCCTATAAACAGATCAATTGTAGAACCAGAATAGAATAGTTTGGGTTGGAAGGGACCTTTAAAGGTCATCTAGTCCAACCTCCCTGCCATGGGCAGGGACATCTTCAACCAGATCAGGTTGCTCAGAGCCCCGTCCAACCTGACCTGGAATGTTCCCAGGGATGGGGCATCTACCACCTCTCTGGGCAACCTGTGCCAGTGTTTCACCACGCTCATTGTAAAAAATTTCTTCCTTATATCTAGTCTGAATCTACCCTCTTTTAGTTTAAAACCATTCCCCCTTGTCCTGTCACTACAGGCCCTGCTAAAAAGTTTGCTGCCATCTTTCTCATAGGCCCCCTTTAAGCACTGAAAGGCCGCAATGAGGTCTCCCCGGAGCCTTCTCTTCTCCAGGCTGAACAACCCCAACTCTCTCAGCCTTTCCTCACAGCAGAGCTGTTCCACCCTCCTGATCATTTTGGTGGCCTCCTCTGGACCCGCTCCAACAGGTCCATGTCTGTCCTGTGCTGAGGACCCCCGAGCTGGACGCAGCACTGCAGGGGGGGTCTCACCAGAGCGGAGCAGAGGGGCAGAATCCCCTCCCTCGCCCTGCTGGCCACACTGCTTTGGATGCAGCCCAGGACACGGTTGGCCTTCTGGGCTGCGAGCGCACATTGCTGGGTCATGTCCAGCTTTTCGTCCACCAGCACCCCCACTTCTCGGCAGGGCTGCTCTCCATCCCTTCATCCCCCAGGCTGTGTTGATACCAGGGGTTGCCCCGACCCAGGTGCAGGACCTTGCACTTGGCCTTGTTGAACCTCATGAGGTTCACATGGGCCCGCTTCTGGAGCTTGTCCAGGTCCCTCTGGATGGCATCCCGCCCCTCAGGCGTGTCGACTGCACCGCTCAGCTTGGTGTCATCTGCAAACTTGCTGAGGGTAATGCCGTATTCCAGTTGTAGTTTGAGGGAAATTTTTGGTTGGTCTACTTAATTATTAAGGTTTTGTTAAATGTGGTTAAGCAATGTTATATATGCGAGGAGGTTTTGGTAATAGTGCCACCCGTCTAGCTGTTTTCCACACTCCAGCATACAGAACAATGTTCAACAGCAAGCACAATACAACAGAAACTAGTAAAATTACAATGGGATGTAATATCCGATTCAAAGTTCCTGTAGCTGTTGGTGACCATCCAAATAAGGTGTCCCACCAGTGATGTCCTTTTTTACGCTTTCTAGGACATGGTGTATCTTCTCTGCATCGTGATGGATGATAATCAGAGTTCTTTGCCTGCTGTTTCGAGTTCATTTTAGTAATTGACTCAGGTCACCATGTTGTAACAGTTTTCTTACCAATGTGAGATTCATTCCGATGGGGGTAGGTGCTAGATCTTGACAGGATGTACAGTTTGATTGTAACAGCTGATGGGTTGTATTAGGAGCTGAACAGTTAAAGTAGCATCCCATAATTTTGGTAAAGTTACAAATAGATATTTGAGTGATTATGTCTCCACAGTGGTGGTGTCTGTAAGAGTTCTCATACAAACTCATCCATTTCCAACATCTACAAGTACGATTTCATCAGGAAGTATTTCAAAATGACAAACATTTGTTAAGACAAATGTCCTGGGCTTTGATGGTATTGCTTTCACAAATAAACCCCTCTTCTTCCCGTACAACACCTGCGCCAACATCAATCGTTTGCCGTTTGTTCCCATTTGTTGGGCCCACACTCTATGTTCTAACGCATAGAGGACAGTTCCGTTGTGATTTAATCCCAGCGCAATGATGGGGTACGTGGTGTGTACCGAAGCGTTGCGTATCGTCAAAACAAAAACTGTGACTTTGTCAGTGGGATCATAAGTAAAATTGACTGGACGCCACCAGGATTGGCATTCCCTTTCAAATGTAGTTGCATTATCCCAAATTACCTTTCGGATTTCAGTGGGCCAGGTGCCCTCACCACCTTCCCGTATAATTGCTGTTGCAGTAGATTGCACCCACAACTGAGAAACACGTATGGTGCAGAACGTGGGGTAGTTCCCACGCTGAATAGCACGAACAAAGGCAGTGAGGGTCTCCACCCCGGGTGTCGGGCTTGTTGGCGTATAAACCAAATTTGGTCCATGCTGACAATGATTGCTCCTGCGAGAAGGAGAAGCAATCCTTCGATGGTTGACCCGATCTCCAGGGGAGGTGTGCTGGTATCATTCCCGGTATCGTTCTTGGAAAGGGAAAGCAATACAAATCTCGGTGGGGTTTTTCCGGATAGGTTACACCTCAGTGGCTCAACTTGTTTAACTGCTCGGACTAAAGACAAAAGTCCCTTTTCCCACTCAGAATATCTCTGTTCTGTCTCTAAATGCAGTCGAACTGAACATCTTTTTGGTCCGTTAGGGCCAGTTTGGAACAGGTTACAGTAAGTCCAGCAAAACCCCACAAATATTTCCTAAGAAATATTATGTGCTCAAACGTTCGAATATTCTTCTGTAGTCCTGTATCAAGTCCTGTAACACAGCTGAGAAAACAGTGAACGGGCACAGGCCCAGGGTGAGACGCCAGCGTGCGCTCTGCCCCGCACCGAGCTCACGGCTGAAGGAGCGGGAGGCGGTGGGGCGTCCTCACAAACCTCTCCGTGTTTAGAGATAGTCTCGGTACAACTCCAGCCGTGTCCCGGAGCCACGCACGGGCATACACCCAGCAAACCTCGAAAGATGCATCCAGAAAGAAGCGTTATCACAGAAATTTTACTTTTTTGTTTAGTTTGCTTAACTCTGCCGTCAATCGTGCTTTGCTTGGTAGCAGTGGCTACCGCAGATGTGGAGGGTGCTGGTGGCTCCCAGATGCTGTTTCCTCATCACCCAGCTAACGACCTTGCCCTGCAGCCAGCACTTACTTGTGCGAGTGATATGTATTTTATTTGCTTGCATGGTCCCTACGACCTTTAATAAAGAGATAATATTAATGATGTGATGTCACCCGCTCCCCTCTGGGCTGCAGAGGTAGCAGATGAGGTTTCTCCTGTAGGTGTCACCATTTTGCCGTGCAGAAACAGAGCTTCAAATCTACAGATGAACGACAGTGCATGGGATGCGCAGTTTGGTTTGGTTACGACACCGGGGTCGTCTTCAGAAACATTTTACGTCCCTTGAACTGTATCTTATATTTTTCCTAGTTTAGATCTAGAAAAGCCCCTCTGGTTTCTTTGATAACCATGTAGATTTCAGAGGATTTTGAGGTTGACTTCCTACCAAGACACTAGGAAAATATATGTGAAGGCTGTGATGAGCAGTGGGTGTTAATCGAGTTCAAGGACCACCCGTTGGACCATGACGTCCCACTCAAGTCTTGCAAATACCGCACTACGGTGGGATCACAGTAATGCAGAACTTGCAAACCTACGCGATTTCCTCAGCCCGCTTGAGGTCAGTGCCTGATCCTGATGCAGGCAGTTTTGGGGGAAAATATGTGGCTTTTCAAATTAGTCTTTATTTTGACGAAAGGTCAAATAGCCCCATTCCCCCCCTCAAATGCCTCATTGTATAGAGGAATTATATACGCTTGCGTGAGTGATCGTCACTTCTTTGTAACAGCAACGAGCATTAATCCAGCTGGCAGTACAGTCCCGGAGTGTTTGATTCAGTAAGTGTACGGTGGCGTCACGTATTGATGTCGGGTAATGAGACTCTAAGTAGAGGCAATTCAGCTTCATCTCTGCTAATAAACTAAGTGCATCCAGGAACTAAATGTATCCTGGGCCCTGTGGCCAACTGGCACAAAATGCCCTCTTCCGTGCTTGTAAACTGTCTTGCTTTCCAGAAGAGGGTGGCTGGCCGCAACCCGCCTGCTGGGAGTTGTTCTTGGACTGTTCTGTGCGTTGAACCATGGCTGTGAATTCTCTAGGAAAATGCAAATTGGCACCCAAATTTATGCTGGGGAACTTTCGAACGATTTTCTCACATGGATGATTATTTTCCAGGGCATGCTTGTATTTACAGCGTGGATGTAACCTTCGTGTAATACAATATATTTACAGGGAGAAATAACGCAAGCGCTGCCTGCCTGTTCCCTCCCACGTGGATATGGACCTCTGGTATTCTTCCAAATACTCGTCTATAAATGCGTTAATGAATGTGCGTTTCTGGATCTGCTCCTTTGTGCCGGTGGGCACAAAAAGGTCTTCAGCACCTTCAAGGAAGCACTCGGTGGATTGCAGGACTCTGGGAGGTGTCGGAATCAGAGTTAAGGAGCTGCAGATGTATTTTATAGTTGCAAGGCAATGAACTGGTAACCCTACACGTGGGGTGAACTCCACCCAGGACCGGGGTGCACCATGTGGTAGCTCAGCACCTCCCCAAAGCCTCTACAGAAGCTTGTGAGAGCTGTCTTGGGCTGCTGAGACCCTGATGCTTTGTTCTCACTGCTCTGCTTGGATTGCTTGTTTTAAGAGAAATAACATGGCTTATTGTTGCTTGAGATAACTTTTAAATTTACCTTAAACAGAGAAATTTAAATAAAAGTAACAGGCATACACCGTCAAAATAGTCTTAGTTCTTGAAAACAAAACTGCAAAATTAAGACATGCACAAAACCAAGATGAAAACCAGGCAGAGGAAAATGAGGTTCTGCTTGCATTGGTGTATGAAATTTTTATGCAAAGGGGACAATTTGTCAGGGCTCTGCCTCAAGAGCAGAACTGCAGCCCTGGATTTCTGTCTCCTGTATGCTCCCAGGTTGCTGCTGAATGCAGGTGAAGCTTTGTGGTCCTGCCCCGGTTAGGCTGTGAGAATGCTAACTGAGCTTAGTTGGAAGTTATATGAGAAAGACCCTGCTAGGTGGGATCCCATGGTTATCTCACCCTTATTTTCCTTTTCTCTATGGAGCTCAGTCATCAGCTGTACTGTAGTTTGCAACTGAGGTACCATAAACTTGGTTCTCCCTGGGTGAGAAGGTGCTCCATCAGAAGGTGCTCTAGGTTTGAAGGCTTGAAACCGTTGCGAGGTTTGTCCCACTTTGTTGTGTTTCGTGGCAGTTTGTTTCTGCTCTGAAGATTCGAGTGTCTGGTCTAGTTCAGCCACAGCTTCTTCTGGGCAGGTATTACTGGCTGAGTGACGCAGGGAGTGAGACTTGGTGGTCAGATAACGGCTCTTTCTCCTTAAAAGCTGGGGGAAGAATTGAAACAAATAATGCCAGTAAAAATATAAACCTAAAAGAAATCCAAGGATTTCGCTGAGCAGGTCTTCAAAAACAGTTGGAGATGGGGACTGCTGTGCTAATGGGGGATTAAAGAAAAAAACAGTGGCGAAGTGAAATCCCTAAAATTGAAATTCAGACGCTTTCCTCCCGCGTAGCCACAGAGGTGGGGACTTACCTTTTCGGCGTGACTCAGCCCGCGCGGCGCAGCCCAGCAGACCCGCGCTGGCTTAAGCTGCGAGAGCAAGCGTGGGCGAGAAGTGATTCTCAAAAATTTCCTGGTGTGCACTGAAGCAAACCCAAAACCTTTCAAAGGCTCTTTGGTGAACAGTGAAGCCGTGCGGGGTGCTGGATTTGGATGTCTCTGATTTCAAGCAGGGGCTGTCCCCGGTTAATGCCCTGACCACCTGGTTTAGACCATGTGGCTCTGGCAGCATCTCTGTGTGTGGATGTCTTTCCAACGATTCATCTGCATTGTTTTCTTCATCTCTTTTGGCTATAAATTATAGCAGATGGCTCCTAACCAACGTTTCTTGGGAGTGGACACATTCCCAGAAGAGACCTGTTCTTCTAGACCTGCGTTTTCTGCTGGAAATCATCCTTGACTAACTCCCTGTAGCTCATCCGAGCTTAGTCCCAGCACCGGGCAGGTTATTTTTCTGTGCCTGGCATTTTGTAGCTGAAAATCAGAGATAAAAATATTGGCCTTCTACACAAAGTCGGTCCTGGGGAGGACAACCATTATATAAGTCGCGGTGTTGTTAATGCTCAGTAGTCGCTACCGTTCTGGATATCTTTTTCATACACTGCTGCTCTGCCTGCAGAGCTCTTTCCTCTCCGCTCTGGCCCGCCGAGCTGTTTGTCTAAAGCCTTAATGAGCTTCCTGTATCTTTTCAAAATGTAAATTTTAACCGATTTAGAAATCATTAGTTAAGAAGTCTGTCACAGCAGCTCCAGTTTAATTTCACCTGTCCCTTCCCTTGTTTCCATTAAAACCCATTTAATTAAAAAGGCTATCTTGTTCTCAGGGCAGTCATCTCCATTTGAAATAAATGTCCTGCAAAGTCCGTGACTCAGCTGACAACACGCGAGTAGCGACCAAGACCTGGATGATCAGGCTTTCCAGCACAAATTAATGAAGAACTGTTCTTCTCTCTCCACATACCCACCAGCACGAAGGGAAAAGAAAACCAGAGATGTCGAAATGCAATTTGTTTTCTTTGTTGCACGTGGGCAGGTAGAGAAAACAGGGGTGCAGGTGGTGTAACCCAGCCATACCTCCCTTAGGTTGTCCCCAGGGACTGATGGGGATTTGCAACTGTAATGCGATTGCTGCTTGAGGTAAGGCTTTAGCTGCAAAAATCCATGTTTCCAGCCAAGTTATTTAAATCAAGTGTGCTTAGCTGGATTGCAAATTCCACTCAATGGGAATGTTGCTCACCATTTAACGTCTGGGTTTCGGCATGAGCAGGTTGAGTCATAGCCTGCATTTCTCCTTCTGGATGCCACACAGAAGAAAGCATTTTTACTTTGTCTTGGCTAGAGGCTAAACCGTGGTTCTCCCAGGCGTTGTCTCTGGTGCAAAGCCTCCCTTCCTCCAAAGGCTTCTTCCTGCCCTTCTCAGCACCCTTTCACCTGTGCCTTCCCTCTGTGTGCATGAGCACGTGGTGGAATGGACCAGGGAACCGATCCTGGCTTCTAATAACCTTTTTATCACCAACAGACTTGTCTGTGGAACAACAGCATTAGCAAATTCTGGTGTAACCCAAGAGTGGACTGTCTTACGCCTGAGTTCATCTCCCTTGCAGACTTCTTCAGTGAGGCTGGACAAGCCCAGGGCCTCTTGCTCCGTACCCTAGTGATGCTGGACTTCTCCGCGCTTCCGCATGTGTCTGTCTGTCTGTCTTGACTATGAAACACTTGGCCAGATGAGGTCTTGCCTTGCCCGTAGCACCATATGAATGTCCCAATGAACGTGGTCAGGAGGCTGGAGCACATGGCATAAGAGGAGAGGCTGAGGGAGCTGGCTTGGTGTAGCCTGGAGAAGAGAAGGCTGAGTAAGATCTGATTGCTCTTTTCAACTACGTAACTAAGATTCTAGAGAAGGGAGAGCCTGACTCCTCTCAGAGGTATGTGACAAAAGGATGAGAAGAGGCCAGAGGCGTAATCTGCAGCAAGGGAAATTCCAATGAGATATAAGGAAAAATGTTTTCTCTGTGAGGATGGTGAAAGCCCAGAGAGGTGGGAGCATTGCTTTGCTTTTAGGTGTTCAACACTCATCTGGAAAAGGTACCTTCCAGCCTAAATTTTTATGCAATTCTGCAAATGACTGTGAAATAAAACAGAAGGAGCTGCATGTACAAGAAGAGGTCAGTTTGAATGCAGCGTGCGCAGTCTCCATATCTGGCCTTGAAATAACACTACTCCATCTCAGCAGCTCCTCGCTGACAGCTGGCCAAGAGCTAAGCGAGCTGCATCACCGACGTGGAATATTTGCTTTTCTACTTGAACTGCGTGGAGTTCACAGATAACTCTGAGAGCAGCAAGGCTACTTTCATCTCCCTGGAGCTAATCCAAATAGATTACCTTGCTGGAGGAAGTTAGGGGACAGCAGGAGAAAACAGAGTATCTTTATTTAAAAATAAATTTTAAAAAATCCTTAAAATCAAAGCACTTAGTAGGGGGTCCTGCAGGATCGTGAGTTACCAATCCTTGCTGGTACTGCATTCATCTCCTGTGTTCTGTGTCTCCACTGAATTGCCTTCTCTCTCCAACAAGTGGTGCTCCTCGCTAGAGTTAATTGGGCAGTGGGGAAAGGAACAGAGCGGTCGTCTCCGTTGTACCTAATCTGTGGATAAATGGGAAAACCTAGGATTGTGAGGACTGTCGGGCTGGATTACTCAAGGCACATGTAATCTAGTACCTTGCTTTCTTCGATGACCAACACGGTGGGTTTCCAGGGGTCATTTTAAAAGCTGTACAGAAGGCTTCAGAGGAAGAATCAATACTTTTCTCCCTCTTTTCCCAAAATATTGCCCTGTCCGCCTTCCTTGCAGGGTCAGGAGGATTTCTGAGAGTCTCTTGAAGGTTGTGAGTTGCTGATGGTGGTGTAGACCCACAGTGGGTCGTAGGGGTGAGTGGTTGGGGTTGACGCAGCGCCCTGGGCTGCAGGGACAGCCAGGGGAAGGCAGCTTGCATCCCACGGTAGGTGGGGAGAGGTCAGGACTGATGCATGGCCTTTGCCAGGGGCTACCAGGAGTCTTTTGCTGCCTCTGTGTATTTGACATGTGCGGTGTGTGTTGAATCATGAAAGCCTGGAGCCTCTAAAGAAAAGGACAAGGGAAGGTGAAAGAGGAGAGTCGTTCTGAGCAAACACTGGGGGAAAAAGAGGTATCAAAAAGAGCCTATGACTGAAATGCAAAGGTCTATGTCTTAACTATAGTCCAGCCCTCTCCTTCCTCTGCTCCCACCCATCCCACCCACCAGGCACTGAACCTCATCAGACCCCTCAGGCTTGATTTCCTAGACCCTCAGGGCTGTCAGATCTGCCTCGGCATGCACAGAAATGCCCCGCTCGGTAAGCAGTTCGGGTGTAGAGATCCTGCTCTGATCGGTGTTATCAGAGCTCATCAGAGGTCGTCAGCGTGGCTTGTGTCAGCATCGTCAGACCCTTGGCAAGAGACAGTTGTAGCTGCTTTGGTAAAAAAAGAAAAAATCTTGTGCAGACACCCCCCTTGCATTTAAAGGGAGAGCACCTGCCTGGGTTCATATCGCTCCCAGGAAAAAGCTGTCTGACAGCCAGGCTCCTGCCCCGCCACCATGCAAGTCATAGAATCATAGAATCATAGAACAGTTTGGGTTGGAAGGGACCTTTAAAGGTCATTCAGTCCAACCCTCCTGCCATGGGCAGGAACCATGCTAAAATAATTTTTTTCTTTTTCCCAGTGGAAACACAAGAAAAAACACATTTGATTTTATCCCCTCCCAGCTTTATTCCCAAATGATGTTGACTCACGGTGGCTGGATCAGGCAGGGAGAGAGGGAGGCCCCCAGGATGGAGGTCAGTACCATATCATGTTTTTGAGGCTCCGTTGTGTACCCTGCTAGGGTTAACTGCTTTTGCTGACTGTGGTCTGCTTTTGACCATGCAGATATCAGCATGGGGAGAAGCAAATAACCCTGCTGCTCAAATGAGGGGCTCCTACTGCATCCCCTCTTGAGGCCAGACCCATGCAAGAGCTCATATTTGGCCTGTGTTGTCTTTCTTGCTAACAGCTCCTTCCTCTAATGGTGGCCAAAACTAGATGCCTTGAGAAAAAGAAACAGCAGATCTTTCCTTCGCATTTAGGAATCAGCAGCTTAGAACTCTCCTGACTGGGGTTGTCTCTGCATTAGAGCCTTCAATGGGCCTTTCCTCCCCGGGTTTGCATCTTTGCTTTTGAAGCCATTTAAAGGAAAGCCTGCTGTCAGTCAGGAGGGTGTGAATACCCATGGGAGGCAGGAACGTGGCCATCCCAGCCAGAGCCCCAGGGGCTCCCATAGCCTTCCCCATGGCTGAGAGCACAGCCTGCTCCTCAGGCGCTTCCCAACCCTTTGCTGGGCATTATTCCAGCTATAAGCTGAGCGCAAAGTGAGGAGCTGAGCTCGGTGTAGCTGCTGGAGGATCGCATGGAGATTAATGAATACATCAAGTCGATGGTGGTGGGGACAGATAGCGTCTTTTGTGCCGTTAACGCAGGGCTGGAAGAACGAATCGATGGCCAGTGATGACTGCCCAGGTTACGTTGTCTTCTCTTTGATTTAATCACTGTATGATTAGTCCACAGCTTGAAAATTATGCTGTTAAACATTGTGCTGTTCCTTTTATTGGATGGCTACAGTAGAAGTTACTGGAAGATTTCCAATACTCCTACTTCCATAGAAAGTGTGCAGAAGTGCAAGGGCTGTCTAGGATCCCACCTATCTGCCCCAAATCAGCATCAGCTCTACCCACTGCACCCCTGGTATTTGTCTTGAACGCCTCCAGTGATGGGACACGTGCCCTGTCCCACTCCCAAACCCTTCCAGTTCATCACTGTCCCTGTCACAATAAAGATTTCCTTTATGTCTGACCTAAATCTTCCTGGGGACAATGTAAGCCCAATATCATCACTATTCTGTAATGAATATTCATTATAATTCTGTAATGCATAACGAAGGTCAGTGTTCTTTAATAAGACAGAAGAAAGGCATGCAGGAGGTCCATTTAATATCAGAGGTGACTGGTATATAAAGCAAGGAGATATTATAATTAATATCACAAGAGTGGCAATGTGCTAAGGAAACTCCTGGCAACCAGATGAAGAGATGCCATGAAGTTGTAGCTTCAAGAAGTTAAAAAAAGCATCGACTGAAGTTAATGGATATTCTGCCTGCATAAGAAACACAGGTGGAAAGGAAATCGGCTTATTTTAATCAAAGTGAGAGGAAAAAAACCTAATTTAAATCAGTCCAAGTGATTGCAGGCTTAATTCTTTCCCCTTATTAGACTCTTCAATCCTAACCCTACAGTCCTAAGAGATCTTTTTACATTGGAGACACGGGAATTTGATTTGTATGCGCACTGACCCCTTGAAGTGATACAGCGAAGCCATCCTCTCTCGGTGGGGTGGCTTTCAAGCTGAATCTTCTGGTAAAGACGATTACATTGAAATTACCATCCCTTTCTGGAAATTGTGATGAGTGGGGAGAAAGTGTCCCCTCCGTGAGTGCTCTCAGATACATGGATCTGGGGTGCTAAATAATTGCTGCGGATGGAAGGAGGAGGAGGGAGCTTCGCTCCTGTTCTGAGCTGGATGCGAAGGATGGGGGAAACACAGAAACGCGGATCTGTTGATCTACGGGCTGAGAACAGCCTTTAAATCCCCACGGCTGGTTAGCAAACTACTAACCCCTCCTGCAGCCTGTAACGATAGCTTCCCTGTTGCACTGTGGTGATGATATAGGAAAAAAACCCTATAGGCTGAAGTGTCCCCTGCTCTCTGCAGAGCCCAACATCAGAAAATGGCATGCAGAGGAGACTATCGTCAGAGGAGACCAAACTGCTCCTCCTGGGAAGGGCGGTTTTGCTGGAGCTAAGGACGTGTTGATGCAAGGGAAATTTCATACAGCTTTCACCTTCCCTCGTTTCCTTTCAACAACGTAGCGCGGTTTTGCTGCCGTTCCATTTCGGTTTTCATCAGATTGGTTTAAAACTCGTTCTTGGCTGTGCAGCACCTTGGAGAAGAACATACCAGTATTGCCAGAGTGAAACTCTGGAGGTGTCTTTAAATGCATCAGAGTTGATGCATCAGGGTTTGGAAGAACCATGTGGTCCTTGAAAAGAAGCACGCATTATCTCGGGAAGGAAGTTTAAACCTAAACTGATGCTGAGCAGAGTGGCCAGGCACAGATCATCTTCTGGAGTGACCATGTGGATGTTGGGTGGAGAACATCTACTTTGGAGCTTGGGGCTTGCTCTGCTCTTGCTCCAAGTCTCTTGGCTGCTGGACAGGTCTTGCTGAGAGGCCCATGGAAAGACTTCTTCTCTTTCTGTAGGGTTTATTCATTACAGGTAGTGAGCGTGCATATGCCTCCTTTTCATGCCTGTGTCTTTCTGGACACCCATGTCTCCATCATGTTTGAGAGCAGATGGGGGCTCTTAAGGAGGGCTCTCTGCCTCGCCTTGTTCTGGAAGATGTCCTGAATCAAATGAAACACTCAGCAATTACAGTTGGAGTCAGTAGGTTTATGGGGGTTAAAAAGGGGGAAAAAAAGGTCAAACAGGAGAGGTTTAGCTTACTTTTTAAAAAAATATTTAATTCCCCAAATGTCCCACTTAAAAAAAAAAAAAGACACCTTTAGTTTTTTTCCTCCCTCCTACAATTTGTATCTGCTCTGGAAGTGAGAGAAGCAAGGGAAAGGATACCAGGTAGATGTTGGTTTAGAAAGCCCTGATAAAAAGCCCTGATTTACCTTGGTTTTAATGGGGTTCAGCCAAAATTCCTACCGAGAGATAAATGGAAATGCATTCCTTTTCTTCCCGTTTAACCTTTTTTCATCACAGAAATGACACAGACAGGAAGGTTTTAACCAGCCAATTCAAATGAATAAGTGGAGGAGAGACCCCATTTCATCCTGGCAGTTCTTCTGGAAACGAGGCCAACTCATTAGCCAGAGATCTCCGCATCTCAGCAGAACAGCCTGTTCTCCCTGCCCCGCGCGTGGCGTGGTCGTCTTCTGCTCTCCTACCATCCGCAGAGGTTAGCGCTTGGAGGGAGACACCCTCGGAAAGCCGCAGCCTCAACGCTGCTAAATCTTACAGCTTCATCTCATGCCCTGCCATATTTATATATATTTGTGTATGCAAAAAAAAAAGGCCGGCTTTTGCAAACATTTTTATTTTTCAGCCCTCCCGTCCATCTTCTTCCCCATCCACAGGAAACATCCAACCCTGGGGGATTCAGCCAAAAAGAAATGGAAATACCCTGCTGTGTTTTTGCAGTTATATTGGGGGTTTTTTTTAGGATTTGCATTTCAACAAAAAAGCAAAAATAACCCTGAGAAGTGGAGCTGAGAGCAGACTCATATTCCCAGCTGCAGGAATATCAAAAGGCCATTTTACCTCCCCTCAGCCCTGTCCCTTTGCAGCCTTGGGTTGGGTTCTGCACTCACCTTGCAGTGGCACTGCCAGCGGCTGCACCGGCGTCTCCTGGTGCCATCAGCGGTACCCAGCCAAGAAGGACTGGGAAAACTGGTTTTGGAGACTTCACCAGAGATGGATTTTGCTGCCATCCTGTGGTCATTGCCTTTTGAAGTCACTGAATTGGTCTGAAGGCAGCAGTTTGATGATCTCCATCCTGCAGCAGGTCTTGCAGTGTCTTCCCGCCAGGTGCTTGGAGCTGTACAAACTCCCACCGACCAAGCGCGGAGCAGTGAAAGGCAAGAGAAAGGGAAAGGGAAGGTGGTTGCTCCTCCTTGGTTGCTCCTTCTTGTGTTTCCTTCTGAAACACAAGGACAGGACGTATAGGGGCAGATGCTGAAAAGGTGGTTAATCGCCATTAGACACGAGAATGCCCATGGGACCCTATTTTCATCTGTAGGTACCCCCAGATTTTTAAAGGACTCAAGCATGAAGGCTGGGTGGCACGAGAAGGGGCTCCTCTCACTCTGACAGCTGCTGCTTGCCTGAAGTCAGTCTCAACTCTCTGTGCCTCAGTTTCCCCATGTGCAAAATGGGGTTGATAAAGGGTGGAAAGATGCTGCGAGAGCCCATGTGCTCCAGGTTGGTTAGCACCCAGGCAGTCCCTGTTTAAGGCTTGGTCTGTGCTGGCCAAACTGGCCATTTTCCTGCCAAAGTCCTTCAAGGAGCCTGCCTGCGGCCAGCCAAAGCCTTGGGCTCTGTGGTCGTGGCTTCCACCTTTCTTCTGCTCCCTTGGGGCTGCTGGTGGTCCTACACTTCTGACCGTCACCCCTGTTTTCTGCCTTCTCAGAGAGGTTTCACCCTCAGCCTGGTGTCAAAGCCAGTCCCGTCCTATGCAGCATCCCTGCAGCAGCTTGTCCTTCTTCTAGACCCTGGGAAAGCCCAAGGTCCCCCTTGCTCCTCAGGCTCACTTGCAGATCCCTGACTGTCCCTGCTCCGTGGATGTGTTTTCCTCCCCCTACGTATTCTTTGGGGATGGAGCATCCTTCTGCATGGGATCAGACAGTCACCACATGGTGCTTAGACTGTTATTTTGCACGTCCCAATGTTCACCATGGCATGACCTTCAACAGCCAAGCCTCGGGGCAGAGCATGGGGGAGTGTTGGAGCACGTTAAAAGACATCACAGCTATTTCTGCACCTTCACAGACGGATAGAGCCAGCCCCTCTCAGGGTCCTGCCATTGATGAAGTTGGGAGATCCCTGTTCATCCCTGTTTCTCCCACTGCTTCTCTGTGTGGCACTGGGCAAGCCACTCAACCTCTCCCAACTTTTCCTTTGCCTGTGGAAAGAGGACAAACATCCGTCCTCCTGCCCTGGTGTGACCTATTGCTTTAATGCAACAGGTCTTTGGTGTGAATCAAGCTGGATCTTCATCTACCAACAGTCTGGATTAGAGGGAAGCAAAAAAATTCAACAGGACCTGGAGAAGAGCAGCCACTGTCACCTCCTGGCTCATGGGGTGACTTAAACAGCTCCTTGATTTTGGTTCAGGTCCATTGGCTAGACCCCAGCATGGGCTAGAAGCTCTCACACCAAACAGCCTTGTGCAAACCACGTCAAGGGAGCTATTTCTGTGTTTTCTGGGTCTGTCTGTGCACTGCGGTTGTATCTATGAGCCAACTAACCAGGACCTGTTCTTTAGTCTCAAGTCCAACTGGCCTCCTTCATACATTTCAACCCTCTCAACCTCTAAACCAAGCTCAAACATCGCTGGGGGGCTGGTTCACTGGCTCCAGCATTGGCACTTCAAGTGTCTGGGCAATTGCTTTCCAGTCTGTGCTTGAGTGACTGGTGTGGATATAGGGTGTCAGATCAGAGACTCCACAAAAAGCAACACCTTCTGGATGCAGCACCGTATTTCTGCACGGAGGATAATTCTGTATTCCCATCTGCTTTATTTTAAGCAGCTCCGGGGATGGAAGGAGCCACCTTAAGAGAATACAGCCAGCACCATCCTGCTCCATCCGCCCACGGGCTGACAGATTAAATCTCGTTTGCTTGTGCCAGAAGTCTTGCTCACTTGTTTGTCATTATCTGGAGTTTTGTTAGGCCATGTTAAAAAAAAAAATCAGCAAAACAAAAGTTTGTCTTTTTTTTAAATAGTAGCAAAGTCAGGAAAGGAGAAATTGCAGATGCTCTTGGAGAGCAGCGGAGCAGCAGTGGTCTGGTCCTGCTGAGGACGTGTGGAGGGACAGCTCTGGAAGACCCACAGGAGGAACTTCTGACCATGCCACGTGGCCATGTCTCACCTCGGTTACTCACCTGTCCCCACAGCCTGTCTCCAGGGCTTGCAAGTCCACCTCCATTTCTAATTGCAGTTTTCAATTTCTTTCAAAAATTTGCTGTTAGCTTCCAAGTTCTCTAATCTTGCATATCTTCTCCCACCCATGCTGGACACCAAAACTAGGATATCACAGTGAAAGCTATCCTTCTCCATTCAAATTCAAAAGAAAGAAGTCCAAATAAGAGCTGAGCAGACACCACACATCATAGCTTTCCATGCTCGTATTCACATCTCCCTTACTTTCCTTTTTTTTTCTCTTCCTTTTTTTCCTACTTGCTTCACATCCTGATCCAAAGAATAAATCAGGTGGACTGGACTTCATTACTTGGAAGGCCACCAATTTCCAGACGCATGCCCAATTCCAGCTTTTCATAACCTCACCATATGCTGCAGAGCCAGTTTTGACAGTTGCCAAAAAAGCTTCAGCCCAGAAGAGCCAGAAGGAGATGCCCCAGGTTCCTGTGTCTCATGCAGACAAGCCTGTCCTCTGGAACCTGCGAGGTCCTCTAAGTGGTGGAGTGCACGTATGAAATACAGCTGTGCCTCAAAGCCCAGCCGACATCCCCTTGCTGGCTGCAAGCCCGCTCAAAAGGAGAGATCCCAAATTGGTAGAGGAAAGGTAAGGGTCTAAGGTGGATCTAAGTTGTGTCAACAACCACTAAAGGAGGGTTATAGAGAAGTTGGAGCTGGACTCTTCTCAGAGGTGCACAGGGAAGGACAGCAGGTGACAAACAATTCCAGTGAGATGCAAGGAAAAATTTTTCACTGTGAGAGTGGTCAAACATAGGAAAAGGGGATCAGAGAGGCTGTGGATTCTCCATCCTTGGAGATATTCAAAACTCTGCTGGACATGGCCAAGGGCAACCTACTAAATTAGAAGATGGCCTATCTTTGATCAGAAAGTTGAACTGGAGACCTCCAAAGCCCCCTTCCCACCTTAATTATTCTGCAATTCTGATACATGCAGCAGATGGAGGCACGTTTCCCTGGGGTCCATCCAGATCCTTCCTGTCAGAGGACCTGATCTCCTCGTGCTCTTCAGTGCCTTTCTCCTCCCAAAACCCTCCGAGGAAAGGAGATCCCCTCAGCCTGCAGGTGTAGCTGAGAGGTGCCAGACGACTCATCCAGGCACATCCACAACCCTGCAGCCCACCGAGCACTTCGATAACAGGCTTCTTTCTCCCCATTAAATCATGAGAAGAATTAATTCATCAAGTCAATTTTAATGACTCGTAACGGCACTGCTATGCAGATAAGCACGACAGTGGCTTTTCAAGTGGATCGGTCCTCTTCCCAGATTATTCACATCAAATTGCTCGGAAAGTAAGACATGGCTCAACAGCGAGTTTGCCCACCCAAATCTAAGCCTGGGTGACCTTCTCAGGGACATGGGATGAGTCGCTGGCAGGGCTGGTAACAGGACCCAGGCATCCTGATTTCCAGAGGGCTGAGATGCCACCCAGATGTGCAGTAAGGTAGGCAATTTATCAAGATCAAGCACAGCCAGTTTTAAACCTGCATAGCTGCCTGTAGTACATAAGTCTCCCCAGCACAATCTCTAAATCATCCTTTTTCTCTAAAGGGAAGGAAAAGTGCACTAATAAAATCAACTTTTCCCTTTTTCACCCCTCCCAAAAAGCCTCACCAAAATAATAAAGAACAACCCACACAAAATTTAAGAGATGGAGCTGCACTTATCTCTAGTGTGGCTGGTAATATATTAGAGCAAATAGCTTGAAGGACCTGGGAGAGTTACACTTTTATCACCAGGGATAAAAAAAAAGGGACAAAAGCAGCCTTCAGATAGACTTAAGCATGGAGCATCTTGTTTTGTCTTCACGGCCCATTTAAATGTTATTACATCGAGTCAAATAAATTGCCCAACAATCAGGCCGTTCCTTCTATTGACCTCTAGGGACCAAAGACAATAAAAGCTGTAGCGCTTAAATCAAGCCGTAATGAGAAGATTAATGCCTTTGGGAAGACTTGCCGACTGCAGTTTGGACCACCCTCTGCCATGAGCTCCGGTTTAAGGGCTTGGCTTTGCAGGGGCTGCTCTTCTCCATCTGGCTTTTCCGTGGTGGGGCTTGCGGGGAGCAAACATTCTCCAGCCAACCTCCTGCTCTTGGCTGGAGCAATCCCAACAGGTTATGCTTGAAATGACCTCCCTGGCCATGCTGGTGGGTGAACGGATTTTTTTCATGTTTAAGAATGCTGGA
The DNA here is from genome assembly GCF_964195595.1 of Calonectris borealis. NCBI lineage: Eukaryota > Metazoa > Chordata > Aves > Procellariiformes > Procellariidae > Calonectris > Calonectris borealis. The sequence continues at coordinate 3,194,903 of NC_134315.1, read as the reverse complement.
AGAAAATCCCAGAAGGTGACTTTGATTTAATTTTTTTAAAATTTTTTTGATCTTTTTTGAGAACAAAGATGGGGAGATGACAGCAAAGCTAAGCAACTCGTTTACTGGGCGGTTGGTGGCTTCAAGGTGAGACCAGTCCTGCACACTGCCTGCATGGGGGCAAAGCCAGCCATCTGCCTGGCATTGCCCTGGGTCTGGCATATAATGTCCAAGCTCGTCACACAGGTGGCTGGAAAAGCACAGGCTCCTTGAATGAGGGACTGGGAACCATGGGTTTTGCCATACTGGGGTACCCAGGGCTGGACGTGACCCATGGGAATGTGGTGGGTATAAGTGCATTTGTACATTGGTGAATTTTCGTAGGGACATCTTGGAGGAAATTCATTAAACCTCTATTTCTAAGTCTCAATCTCTATATCTGATCCTATATCAGCTCCACAAAGGTTTTGTTGCTTCACTGAAAACCTAAAACATACTTTTTAGGACACTATCAACACGTTATAGTTCAAATTGGCATGTTGTGATGGATGGGGGTGAATAAAACCTTTCAAGGAAGGGAATTTCTCTCCAGCCAAACCATTGGTTTAGAAGTCAAAGACAGAAGCATGATCACCGAGTTGATGATAGCAGCTTGAGGAGTCAGGGGGGAAAATTGTGCAAAAAGGCATAAAATACTAAAGAAAAAAGCAGAGAATTGGAAGGCGACAGCTCAGCAACATCGAAGATGAATTTCCAGGAGCTCAGGCCACCACCCGACTGGTGCAGCAGAGCCAGCAGAGCCTGGTGTGTCTTGTCAGGGACGGCGAGTTTGAAATGCCTTAGTCTGCACTGGGTAAAAGCCAACAAATTACTGCCTTGAATGCCTGAGCTGTGCATATCCTCCTTGCAAAATCTCTGTGCATAGTAGAAAAATTATCTTGTATTTTTACCTTCCTATCATGCCATTGGTCCTTGACACGAGGCACAGACCCAATGTCCCTGACCAGCTGAGCTCAGTTAGGGCTCCAAGGCTTTCAAAACTCTCCTGAAGCTGCGTCCTCATCCCAAAACAGCCCATAAGCTTGTGTAAAAGCATGTTAGCAAAGATGCAAAAATGATCTCAGGTGGATCCTGGAGCACGGAAGAAGAAACCAATAACATGAACATCATATTCCTCCTGGCAAAGGACTCCAAATACAACTGAACCACTATAACACCCCCAACACCAGAGTGAAACCACCCAGGACCCAGAGGGGCAGGGAAGGGTGAGCAAAACCTCAGGTAAAAGGGTAGAAACTAAGTGCATGTATGTTTTCTGTAGTAGATATGGGCTAGTAATGATGAGACTGCTGTGATTTCAGTTATAGCAACAATATATTCTTGGCTTTATAGATATACACACAGAGATAAGGAGTGGTTCCTCTTTGCCCTATATCTATCTATCTATGTACAGAACAGTATTTTGAGTGGGACCCAGGCTGTCGTGCTGGGCTGCTGCGTGGCCGTGCCTCCCACACCTGGGGTGGGCACACCCCAGCTGCAGGCAAACCCCAATGTCCCTAACATAGAGTCACAGAATGGTTTGGGTTGGAAGGGACCTTAAAGATCACCTAGTTCCAACCCCCCTGCCATGGGCAGGGACATCTCCAACTAGATCAGGTTGCTCAGAGCCCCGTCCAACCTGACCTTGAATGTTCCCAGGGATGGGGCATCTACCACCTCTCTGGGCAACCTGGGCCAGTGTTTCACCACCCTCAGCGTAAAAAATTTCTTCCTTCTACCTAGTCTGGATCTACCTTCTTTTAGTTTAAAACTGATGCCCTTGTCCTATTGCTTCAGACCCTGCTAAAAAGTCTGTCCCCATCTTTCTTATAAGCCCCGTTAAGCACTGAAAGGCCGCAATGAGGTCTCCCCAGAGCCTTCTCTTCTCCAGGCTGAACAACCCCAACTCTCTCAGCCTTTCCTCACAGCAGAGCTGTTCCACCCCCCTGATCATTTTGGTGGCCTCCTCTGGACCCGCTCCAACAGGTCCATGTCTGTCCTGTGCTGAGGACCCCCGAGCTGGGCACAGCACTGCAGGGGGGTCTCACCAGAACAGAGCAGAGGGGCAGAATCCCCTCCCTCGACCTGCTGGCCACATCTCTTCCAAATATTCTTCTCTAAGACACTGTCCTTTCCTATTAGCTTTTCTTCCTGATTTTTATTTTCTTTTATCCCACCAAGGCTGTGCAACCACCACTACTGGAGATATTCATCTGACCTGGACAAGGCTTTGAACAACAAGCTCTGACCTTCAAGGTGACCCTGCTTTGAGCAAAGGAGTTGGACGAGGGATCTCAGATGTCCAACCCTCCTAACCTCAATTCTTCAATGATTTGTGAAGGTAATCTTGTGGGGCTGGGACGTGGCAAGGAGACCACTGAGGATATGAAGGGAAACAAACAGGCAGACTTGCATTTAAATCCCTTTGAATTTCTCTGAGATGAGCCAGAAGTTCTGATTTAATTTGATTCGATTTTTTTTTCTCACTTTACAGCCTTGACTCGCAGAACTGAACTAAAACCCGTGGAACTGTTAATTGAAAACTAAGTGTCAACAGCAGTTCACTGCAGAAAGAGTTTCAATTAAAAGCAATCTCTTCTTGCCATCTGAAGTAATATTTTCCCTCCTGGCTAAATTTTAAGTGAAGCACAAAGTGGTTGCTTGTCATTGCTTTAATGGGATCTGAGCTATTGTGTGGGAAAACTTCCTTTCACTCAGAGGCCAAGGAGCTTTTAATTTATCAGCGCTGAAAGCAGAGGATTGCTTTTCGGTATGATCTGGCCGATTTGCTTTTATCTTCTGGGCTGTGTGGGCGAGGAGTGAGGTGTGCTGAAAGCCACACCGAGAAGACTATCTAAAAATGGGAGCTGGATGGGGCAGGAATCAGTGTTTCTCACTCTCTGCCCCTCCTGGACCTCCATCCGCCCCTCTCCAGGTCGGTGCTCAGCCTGGCTGCGGTATTTATCCAGGCTGGTTGGGCTGAGTGGGGATAACATATGGCCAGAAGGTCCTCAGGTGCCCACAAACCTTGGCAAGCTCCTTTTGGATTTGTGGCTGATGGATGCTGCCTGCTGCCTGACCCGCATGGGTGGACCGCCCAAGGGCATGAATGGAGGGTTCCTAAAAGAGGAGGAAGAGGTGCTAAGAGAGAGGTGAGCGATGTAAGAGGGGAGCTGGGTCTGGGGGGATGGGGAAGGCTGCCATCAAGCCTGGTGACACCTCTTGGGGAAGGAGGGCTCCTGGCAGGAGGAAGATCTTGGAGCAGTTTCCCTGACACAGTCTGGGATGGAGACCACACGGCAGTGAGTGGCATGTGATGGAGGAGCAGGGGAGGGAATTGGGATGGCGCTTGGGTGGAGGTGGGGAGTGATGATGTGGGCTGAAAGGGTGTGTGCTGATAGAGTCAGTCGCCAAAATATTTGCAGTCCCACTTTGGTGGCAAAGGAGGACATCTGCATGGCCGGGCTTGAATGCTAAGGACAGCTTTGGTGGCTGGCACTGCTGGGAGTAACTGGGGAGCAGGGGTATGTCCTCGGAGCCAGGGAGAAGAGCAGAGTCTGTAATTAAAACATCCTCACAGCCTCCAAAGACCTGGCCTTGCATCCTGCTCCCTGCAGAGCCAGCCTGGATGACCTCGCATCAATCACTTCTCCTCTTGGTCCCCAGACGCAGAGTGAGGATGTAGCAGGATGTCACCTTCCCGGCTCAGCGTAATAACTGCTAATCAAGCGTGCGGGTTATTAAGAGCATTCCCAGATTTATTTTCCTGAAAAGGTGTCTAAAACTCCCTAAAAGGAAGTGATAAAAAGCGACAGCTGAAGAATAAACTGCTCTTCATCATTGTGAAACGGAGAAAATGATCTCCCTACTGTTTTAGTGCTTTCATGTAAAAAGTGTTCGGAGAAGGTTATGGGGGCTGTGTCTTTGCAAGTCGTTCAAAAACAGCAAATCGTTTTAGGAACAAAAGTACTAAATGCTGCTTTGTGCTCCAGCTCCGTTACCCACTTTGCTTTCTGATCAGCACCCACACGTGCCTTAGCACAAAATTAAGGATGCGAGGTTCATATTGGTGCTGCTCCCGGCGATCAGCCTGGAGCTAAAGAGATTTGCAGACGCTCTTAGTTGTGTTGGGACCCACTTCTTCATGGTTTGACTCGTTCCGCTTTAGCCATTAACAGGGACGTGGGGCTGCCGATGCCTCCTGCGGGTCCCGGGGCTGAGCACGGTGCTCCCGGGCACATGGCTGAGGAGGAGCACGGGAGAGACCAGATCAAAGTTGAGGAGCCTCCAGCCCCATGGCTCATCCTCTCTTCATCTCCACCTGGGTTTTGTTCTGCATGCACAGCGTGCTTCGGGCTGGCTTCGCTCCCTCTTTTCTGGGTAGATGCAGTCAGCACGCTCAGATCTGGTGTGGCTCTGGGCATCCAAACTCGTATTTGCCATGGTGGCAGCAGAGCAAATAGCCAGTGTACGTGCAGTTATACCAGCGATAAAAGTCCTGGCAGCACCAGGAGCTATATTGGCCAAAAGAGCTGTTTGTCATTGTGGGAGGCTTTCTGGTGTACACAGAGTAGCCAGTGCTGCATAAAGTGAGAATTGCTTTGCTATAAATGTGCAATCTGGTATTTTTTTCCTTTTTGTGAGAAAGGAGATTGCCTAGGTGGGCTTGGGGGGATGTGAGAGCTAGAGCTGAAACTTGTACCCAGTGTACAGTCCTATTGCTTTTTGGTTTACACAATGGAGGAATCGCCAAATTATGAAATTGGAAATGAAAATATGAGGTCAAGCCTTAGTCTGGAAAAGAAGGTAATTTTATTCTTTTTTTTTTCACTCGGTTAACCACTTCATAAGCAAATGGGAACAGCATTTCCTCTCTCCCTTCCTCTGCTTGCCCATCTGTAAAACGAGGAGATGGCAGCTACATGTTTCTCATGCAGGTCTTGAGATCCTGCAGAGGATAAGCTACCCAAAGAACTCCGCTTTATTCCTTGCTGATCTCTATTCCAGTTATGTGTTTGGATTTTTTTCCTCCTTCTTTACTTAAAAGGTGTTCAGGACATGAGCCACACGTAACTGCCTGAGATTTATCTCTGTGAACGATGCATGCATTCAACAACACCCATAAATCACTCTTGAAGTAGGTAAAGTGTTAAGAGCAGGAGCATTTTCATTTTCTTTTGCTACAAAGCCTCCTGGAAGAGTCATGGCAGGTTGCCTTTGTGTTAAAAGACACAATGAAGTTGATAAAGAACTGCCACGCAGGGCTGATGTCAAGAGAAAATCTTTGTGAGACAGATGGGGCTTGGAGCATTGAATGTAGATAAATGATACCAGCGAAGTTCAAAAGCAATCTGAACAGACGCTGCTTGTCCTTGTGACTCATAAAGAGGATGATGATTGCTCTGGACGGTACCCTCGAGTCGCGTTTTTCATGGCAGAGCTAACACTGGTGTTTGCCACATTGGTCTGGGCAGAAAATGATGGGGAATTGGGCAACTCTCCCCAGTATGAGATGCAACCCCTGGTCCTTGGTGTTGATCTCACCTGAGCCCCTCAGGTCTCTACCTGTAAATCACAGGAGATGTTTCTGACTGTTGTTTTGGGCAAGACTGAGCAGTGGTTTATGTCCATCTGTCCAGTATTATCCTTCCAGCAGCATCCGTCCAGTATGTTCAGACACCAGTCTAGAAGCAGCGTGGCACAACAGGGAAACAGACCCTGTGCTGCAAACGTGGGCAGCAGGCGTGGGCTTTGAATTTGCGCAGAGCAAGGGGCTCTCTCTACCAAACCAGGCAGGCAATTTCCCCCATTCCCAGTAACTTCCCATCTGACTTGCAGCACCCTCTGTGTTTTGGTTTGCAAACAGGTACTCGTGATAAGGTAGCCAATGGCCAAAGGAGTTGGGAGACTTTCTCCCATGAAGCTCTCGTTAAGAGTCTGCATACAAAAGCAAAGTTAAATAGTAAGACACTTGTTCAGGAAAAAAAAACCAACCAAACAACCCAAACCCTCTCATTTTTATGTTCTGCAGGAACTCATTTCCTTACAACCTTCAGAGGACAGCAAGATATGATCCAGCTGATGATTCACTGCTCTCTGGTGCTTTCAACGTAGCAGTTCTGTCTGTGGGACCAGGGTCATGGAGGAGTAACAGAATTTGGGATTCCTTTGACTGAGCTGCTGACGATCGGGGAGCGTTGAGCTGGGTGAAGACTCCAGGTGCAGAGGGGTCACGGCCAAGCAGAGTTTCACCAGTGACATCTCATCCTCAGAAGTTTGAGCAGGTTGAGGGCACTGGGGTGTGTGTGACAAAGCATAGCTGAGAGGGGGCAGGTGCTGGGATCTGGTAGGGCTTTTAGATTGATTCAATACTATGTAGACGTGGTTGCATGTGCCTCCTTCCCAGAAGGCTTAGTCAAAAATAAAAATGATACCTGAACATCCCTCCCCCAGGGATGACCCTGCTTCCCATTGCTGGGGGACCACGTGGTGGTGTCCAGCCAGCTGCTGCCGGTGCCAGTGCTGGGAGGATGGAGAGATGGGTCAGGTCTCCTCTTCTGCCAGAGGTGAGGTGTAGGCAAGTCATGCATGGGATCCAACTCCTTAAACAATCTAAAAGCTTGGTGTCTAAGTCCAACTTCTAGAAGCAACATCTGTCTCTGTCTCCTATGGAGATAGGCGTGCAGATTAAGAGGCAAAAAGCACCTTTTAGAAGTACCAACTCTTCTTTGACTATAGCCGACAGTGCTGAATGTGGTCTAGCTTTCAAATGCCTAAAGAGAGAGGAGATGAATACTTTCTGCATAACACACCAGTTCTTACAGTTCTTGGCCTGGTGGGCAAGGACATGGTGGGTTCAGATCTTGACTTGTTGGAGAAAGCCCTAGCCATTAGGCTGTGAACCCCTATGAGGAAAGCTTCTCACCACTCTTCCTTGGGGCCATTCAGTAGCCCAGAGGACAGGACAAGAAACGGGCTGAGCGAGCTCTCCCACGGTAACTCCAGTGAACGACCACGGTGGTGTGTCTTGGTGAAGATAGGGCTGCTTGCCACTGCCTCAGATCTCTGCAGGTTGGGGCAGGTTTCTTACATTGTCCTAAAGCCACCCACCATGGGCTGCTATCAGACATGGATTTAGACTTTGCTCTAGTGTAGTGCAGTCGCTCTTAGGTTCCCTTGCTCAGGGTGATAAGAACGAGGTGGGTATTTGACCCAATACAGCTCCTGCTAACCAGGCTCTACCTAAAATTCTTTGCACCGAGGAATCGGAGGGGAAAGAAACGCTGATCCTGAGCAACCTTGTCTGGACTTGTCTGTGGTAGATCAGCTCTTGCCAGAGGCTCTTGTGCAGAGCTCACAACAGCCCTGCACATCTGCTGGCTGTGAGCATGCACACAAGAGAGACCAAAAGTGGTCGGCCTCTTCCATGAAACCTCCCAGCTGACATCCTGGGGAACTTTTAGCCCTGCTTCATTTTGAGCATTCATGAGCCTTTCAGTCACAGTGATACGCCATCAAATTTTGATGTCTAACAAAGGAACAATCGTCTCTTCACTTCCCTTTTATAGCAGCTGAGGCTTTCAGTAACATTATCCTGCCATGTTTTGACATCTGGCTTGTCAGCGAGAACATTATCTACCACAATATGTTTTTTCCATGAGCAAAACTTTGACATGAATTCACTGGCAGGCTGGCTAGATGCTGCTGTGTGCAACACCTACCGCTTCCAAATAGTAAACACGCTAAAGGAAAGTAAAGACACAGAGTTTGGAGCCTCTCTTTTATTCCCAGACAAACTGAGATGTGAAACGTTGCACCAAGTGACTGCCCTTGGACTGTGCCGTAAAATCCCAGGAATCTTATTTGTCCCTCTTTGGTGTAGTATCTGGGGACAGGGTGATTTATTTTGGTGTCACCACTACCATCACCGGCGTGGGGTCTTGCCAACATTGAGACACCCACACCACAGTATCCACAGTGCAGGGGCGTGATTTGGTTGCCTGACCATTGTGCCAGGAGATGCCCTCAGGTATCTGGGAGGCTGGCAGGTGGGACACAGGTGGGCCAGGGGGGCTTTCCAGCTAGGATTACATATCCCGGGCCAGTTGCCATCTACGAACCTTGCTGTGGCCATTGGTTTTCATCAGTGGTTTTCAACCTGTGCTCTGTGGATGCAGGGTTGTCCATGGGATATTTCCCAGTATGTGATGGATCATCAGAAGAAGGCCTGTTTGCCAACTGCTTGTCTTTCCACTGGGCAGAACTGCTTTACAAACTTCTTCAAGGATGGCACGTACCACCTAGACATCCTCCTGCCACCGTGACGTTTCCGGGACTCGCAGCCATCCGCCTCCCTCTCCAGCAGTAGCACCGCTGCCAGGAAGGATTTAAAATCTCCGGTGACTTCCATGGACTCCCAGAGCATTTCTGGCCCCCTTCCACCTCTCTCCCCACCCTGGGCCAAGTGCTGCTGACTCGGTACGTTTGGTCTGTTGCCACTTTATCCTGGAAGGCCTCGGTGGTGCTGGGATTTGCCAAGAACACGGATCTCAGGAGTGTCTCTGCCAAGCCCAGATGGTGCTGCTGCTTCCCTTCTCCTTCAAGCTCCTATCCATGCCCTGACCAGCACAGAGGGTGGGTGTCTCCAAATTCTTTTTTGAAGACTACTGTAAATTCAGGCTAATCCCCCTGGTACTCCCATAGTAAATATCAAACTTTCCCTTTGAAAAGAAACACTTGGTGCCCTCCAGAACGCAGACTCTTTCACTGCTTTGGCTGGAGAGTTACAAGGGGAAGGCTTGCCTCACCTGATTTTAAATATCTAAGCTAAATATCTAAATATCAAGCTGATCATCCAGGTCTGCCCTGTTATTCAGTGCAGAGAGATAGTTCTGGGAGGTGACTCATCTCATTTTGACATTGACTTTAGAAGGAGATGATATGCATCCCAGAAACATTTCCTCTTCTTTATTGACTGTAATGGATCTAACCTGTCATGACCAAGGACATCCCACAGCGTTGTACAGAGTCCAGCTTTCATAACTTCCCCATCCTCATACCCTTCTGCCCAAAGACCAGCACGGTGTTAGAGCTGCGCTCAGTACTGTCCCATGGCAACCTTTCCCATCAAACTGGACTATCTCGATATCTTGAGAAGGAAGTTGGTAGATGCATCTCCCCCAGGTCTGATCGCTGGGAGTGGTCCCTTTTCCAACCCTCTCCCACTTGGGAGTGTAGATGTTTAGAGGAGAATTTCAGGGCCATCATTCAAACCTCACTTGCTGTTCCCCAGATAATTTGGCTGAGCACCAGCCTCCTGCCCCATCTCCCAGATGTTGAACAACGTATGTTTGGAAGAGATGTGAGAACATGCCGTTGGAGAAACACAGGTTTTCAGACCACGCATGACAGATTCATCCCCTCCCTTTCTGCTGTTGGAAAGCGACACCCAACAGCAAGAGATGACGGAGCAGGATATGATACTGCAGCATAGTGCAGTTTGCAGTTACCGTGAGCCTTGCTTTGCTTCCCCTCTTCAGAAAGTCTCCTTGGAATTTCTATACACCGTGCCAGAAGAACAGTATGGTTCAAACTCAAAGAAGGTCACCAGCTCCTGCTTCTGTGACATTTCTTGTCACATGCAGCCACACGTGCACAGGGCTATAGTGGGCTGGTGCCAACCATAAATCACCTTGCACTATCTCCCCACTCTCAGAAAGTGCTGTAATCGGCTGAATTTTAATGGTGAGATCACAAAATTGTTCAAGCCCAAATCTGCTTAGGGCACTTTGCTTAAACCAGCTGCTGGCCTCATCTTTAATGCTTACAAATAGAGTTCGGGGCTGGATTTGTGTTTCATCTAAAAAACATGACCACAAACTGGCCATCACCGAGCTCTGCAGAGAGATGCTGGGTCACAGCTGGTAAGGACAAAATGGGAAAAAAAAAGAGTTATCAGCTATTAAATGCCAGCCTCTCGCAGCACAGCTATCTTTCTGTATGCTTCTTATTCGAATAATGAAACAATTTAACTCCTCAAGGCTCAAGAGACCTTAGGTGTACGCTGCAGGGAATATATGCTGTTTGTGCCGTGGTTTAGAAGCCTTTATTGGATGATCTGCGAGGGTCAGGTGTGGACAGCTGGGTGAAGATAACGCACAAATACACCTCTTCTGAGCTGCTCCCTCCTTCCTTGGTTCTTCGTTTTCCTATAAAAATCTCTAGATGTCAGGGATGCAAGGAAAGACTTGAGAAATATGCATTAGGACTTAGGAGTCAACGTGGCCAAGAAGCCTCCAGGAGGGAACGGCGGCAGTCAGAGCTCTCCTGAGTGTGCCGGGAGCCAGGCGGAGTTGCTCAGAGGAGGATGCTCGGCCGCACTCATCCCAGGGAGCATTATCTCCCCAATGGAGGGATGTGAAGCTGGAAAGGAATGTTATGTGCTGGGAGAGGGAGATGCTTTGCAAATGCGGTGTGGGATTTTTATTGCCGGTGGTGGGGCCAGCAGTCAGCCTTCAGCAGCACCACCGCGGTCTGCACCCTCTGTTGCAAGACCCCAAAATCTCAGCTCAAAACAGAGAGAAACCCTTTTTCTCCTCCTCCCCCTCCTCTTCAGTCTGTTGATCTGTTTGGAGCTGGGAAGGGGACGGCTTTCCCCCCGCCGTCGGGGGGGCTTGAGGCTGGCAGCAGGAAACCATCTCCTCCTGGATGGATTGTGGAGGAAAAGGTTGGGGAGCAGGATGAGAAAAAATGCTATTAAAGGCTCTGCAAGAGCAATGCCTGGAGGGAGCCCAAGGGAGCTGCTTTTACCAGCCCTGGCTGCGAGGGGCATGGGTGCCACGCTCGGGGCTGGGGACTCCCTCCAGCACCTGCCTGCAGGGACCAGAGCACTCCCCCTTTTTTTTTTTTTTTGGAGACAAATCCCTTATGCTGATATGGAGAGTTCACTATCCTGGAGCTCCTGGGACTGCGCACACCCCGACCGGCACCGCTACAAGGCACCCTTTCGGATGCAGATACCCAGAGATGTCCCTCCTGGGACACGACCCTCAGGCAGAGGATTTTCATCAGTGGGAAGGCGTGGGGCCGGCTGCGTGTTTTGCCCGTGTATCGCATTGCCCTCCAGCGTTAGCAGACAGGAATATTTTGTTCTGTCTGAAGCTTCTCCCACTCACCAGCCCCGAGTGTTTTCTCTTCCTAACGAGACGTGAGGGAAGGCAGGCCCTTTGCTGGTGCACAGAGCTATTTTTGGCTGCAGAAGGACTGACTGTAGCTCCTTCTAATTGCATAAGCATTTGTATAATTCATTGGCACTGGATTTCATCATCGGGAGCCCGGGCATACCGAATAGAAAAGGAATTGTGCGTTTCCTCTCCGTCCTTTCTTTTCTCTCCAGCGACTTTCTGCGGGCGACGGGTTTAGTGCCAGGTCAAATCTCCTCCGTCGGCAGGAAACGCTCTGTTTTATCCCTTTCCCGGTTTCTTGAGGAGTTCAGGGCAAACCCGGGAGGATCTATGAAAGCATTTCCTCCCGCAGATTGCAAAGCACATGCCTGGGAGCGTCGGAGCGGTAGCTAAAAGCCAAACAGCCGGAAAGACTCCCAAGAAAGGGCTTATAAAATGACAGGGGCGGGTTGGGCGCTGGGAATGACTCACACATCCGAAGCTTTGGGATCTCCAAACCCTTTGCAAACAACAGTGAAAAACAAACCTGTAGCCACCCTCTTCCTCCTTGGTGACACACGGGCTGGGGACACATGGTACCCGTCGATGCAGAGGAAGGGTGGCTCCGGGGAGACCTTATTGCGGCCTTTCAGTGCTTAAAGGGGCTTATAAGAAAGATGGGGACAGATTTTGTAGCAGGGACTGTAGCGACAGGACAAGGGGGAATGGTTTTAAACTAAAGGAAGGTAGATTCAGATTAGATTTAAGGAAGAAATGTTTTATGATGGAGGTGGTGAAACACTGGCACAGAGAGGTGGTAGATGCCCCACCCCGGGAACGTTCAAGGTCAGGTTGGACGGGGCTCTGAGCAACCTGATCTAGTTGGAGATGTCCCTGCCCATGGCAGGGGGGTTGGACTAGATGACCTTTAAAGGTCCCTTCCAACCCAAACTATTCTATGATTCTATGATTCTATGACTGCTAGGGAGGTTTTCAAGGAGGAAAATGTAAATCTGCCCCTGGGGAACATGAGAAACATGAATGCTCTTCGCAGGCTGGAGTCCGGCTCGTGATGACCATCTTCTGTGAGTGGTGGTGCCTGGAAGGTCTTTGGTCTCTGAAAGAGCATCCCTTTGCTCCCAGCCAGGCTATTTTCACTCCTCTCCTTTAAAACTGGTCAACAGCTTGCAAAGATAAAAGCAGAGGAGAGGGGTGAGCAGGAGGGGAACGGCAGGCACAGAAACAGCCCTTCTTTCCTTAAGAACCTGGCCAAAAAAAAAAAAAAAAATTAAAAATTAAAAAAAAAAGGGATCTGTGATCACACTGTGCTCCCAGCCCTGCTCTTAGCACCCGGCCTGCCTCCCCGTTGCTCTGCCTGCAAGAGGCAGCCTCCGCCGGCATCGCGGAGAAGCCGCACACCCGCGTGGGCTGGAGGCACGCCTGGTGCTAAAACGAGCGCCGCAGCTGCTGCCGCTGGGATATTTTTGGTCGTGTGACAAGCCGAGACCGTCTCTGCAGCGCCTGAGCACGGCGAGGTGTTGTGCTTAATTAATGAGGGGGCTCTGCTGCCATCCCTTCCCTCCGACACCTGCACCCGGGACGCGGCTGCGGCAAAGCCGAGGTTAACACAGCCCGGAGTTAACACCTCCAAAGTGATGGGGAGGCCTAAAACAACCCGCAACAGACTAAAATTAAACTGAAATAGGGCTTTGGGTAGGCTTTGGGACCGAACTGAGACGAAATCTGTGCAAGCTCTGACTTGCTTCATGCCAAAAGAGCCATGTTAGTTCAAAGTGTTCGCCTTGTTTTAAAAAATAAAAGTTTTTCAAATGCCAGAGCATTATATTTTTAGGCATCTCAGGCAAATAATTGCTGTGGAAGAGGAGACTTGCTAGCTTCATAAAGGGGAAAAAACCTACCTGCTTCTCTTCCCAGCTGCTTCCTTCTAACAATGCTGGGGAGACCTAACCATCATTAAACCCCTTTCACCAAACATACTAATTAGTGGCTTAATTACACCTGGGCCTTGATGATTTGGGTCCCTGGTTTCTCACATTTGAAACCTTAACGATCTTTTTTTTTCTTTTTTTTTTTTTTTTATAATGCACACACTGTTGCTGGAAACAGTCTCCAAAGTTTGTAATTAGCTTCCTGGAGGACGAGTCCACATTCATGGACTGAAAGGAGGTTTATTAATTGCCGGCCTCACACTTGGAGCTGAACAGGTCCCATCTGAGCTGTGCCAGGCACCAGAAAACACTGGCTTTGTAAATACCTAGGAACTGCTGTAACAGCTGGCAGAGGGCTTGCAGGGAATTGCATCTTTAATCCTCTTTTTGCCATCCCTGGACTGATTTCATCCACCTTCTGGGAGATCTTGACTAATTTAGGTGCTGCAGTGCTTTGAGCCATGGCCTTTTGTCCTCTCCGTTGCGATGCTGATGGTTTCCCCGTGGTGTTTGCTGAGGTCAGACAGAGCCCAGAGGCGTTGGATGTGCATTTGTGTGATATCCTACACAACAATTTGTCTTCTTCTCAACTGAAAATGTTGCTCTCTTCCAACTGTTTCTGCCTGCTGCTGAAGACGAGCAGATGGAAAGGTGTCTCTGTGCATGGTGTTTCTCCCTTCCCTGCTCCCTGGATTCATGGATCTTGCCTGGATTGACAGCAGGCGCTTTGTGCTGGAAACAGCTACAGGTGCAAGAAAACAAGCTCTGATCGCATGCTCACATTATCTCTAATGTTTACCAAGGATCCCATCCTGTCTAGAAGTCAACCTGGAGCTCATCTGGCAGAGGCACATCTACCACTGCATTTCCCATTCAAATTGAAAAGACATTCTCCCTGGAATACATCTAGAGCTGTATCAGCCTAGTGGGGTCCTCCAGAGGACCTTTGCTCAGTGTTGCCATGTAGCCAGGATGTGACAGGATGACTCTACCTTCACTGTCCAGCATCTTAGAAGATGAACGTTATTCCAGCCTGGACACCAGACCCTTTTGGTTCTCACAAGGAGCACAGTTCCCCACCTTGCCAGTACGGTCATGCACCTCCACCCAAATGAGAGGCATGGAGACCTCCTTTGTCCCACTAAACTTCTGGGTTTTAGTGGTGAGCACTAACCCAAATCTCTGTCCTGAGCAGAGGGTGGTGATGGATGAGGAAGCTGAAACCTGGATGAGGAGGGTTCAGCCCCTCGCCAGTGGAGTAGAGGAAAAAGGACATTTCTTTCCTTTCGCTGTAGGGTTAGCCTGGACATGGCTTTCTGCACATCTCAACAGCAGAAGCCATCATCTCCTTTTGGGCTATAGCTCTGAGCATGGCTGGGAGAGGAAAGATGGCTCAGAGATGGCGCACAGAGATGCTCTCAGGCCATTCCACATCTGGTTGTGTTTAAATGGCACTCCCTCTCTCTGACACATGAACAGGTTCACGTGTAGCCCCCCAATTTCTCTCCACACTTCTCAGCGTGTTATGACTTGCTGTCAGGTGCCAGAGCTACTATTTTGGGGGCTTTTTAACACCTTGACTGGTTTGGGTCATGCACAGGCTCATCCCTCCCTTCCCATCCCTCCTTAACCCGTTCAGGACAGCCCATAAATCTTAACTTCCCTTCCACTTGAAGGCCCTGTTTCATCCCCCCACATGCTGGGTTGGTCTGTCAGAGTAACTATCTCACAGCCCTGCAGTCCATTTTTTGGTCAGCCAAGCTCATCCATCCATCTTCCGGCAGCGCCTGCAGTGCTGAATCTCAACAACATGGCAAGGAGAAGGATCACGGCCCGAAAAGCAAGTCTCCCCCGCAGTGAAGGATTGCATCGTGCTACCAAAGAGCTTACATCCAGCCCGTGAAGTCCTGGGGGGAGCAGGACAGAGATCTAATTATCCCTCAGTCTGACGGCAGCGGGTTGGAGCCCTGCATCGTTTCTGGTCCAGCCGTTACTCTCCAGGAGTGACACCCGGCTGCAGATGTGTGATTGCCAGGGCTGAGCCACGGTTCACCCGCCTTAGCACCCACCCAAGCACAGCACCGACGGCTAAAGGAACCTCTCGAGCAACGAGCTGCTCTGTCGGCTGCTGGAGCTAATTGGGATTGAGGTGCTGAGGGAGGATTCACAGAAATGGTCCTGGCAGCAAACCTGGGGGGATGCTGACCTCCAAGAGTTAGAGATGCTGCTGGCAGAGGCTGTTGGTGTTTTCCCCCTCCACCTGCAGAGTCTCTGCTCTGTTCTCCGGAGGGCGGTGGGGACAGCGAGGAGGACATGCCACCTCCTTGTCCAGTAGAGAAGGTGGGCATCTCTGGGAATGTCTCTTTTGCTGGTATTTCTATCACTAACTTAGCCCTACCTCCTCCCATCTCATGTCTTCCAGCTCATCCCAAAGCTCCCCACCTTCTCTTTCTTATCTGATACAAGTTAGACCTTCCCGGAATGGATCTTAAGGAAAGTCACCTCCCAGCTCAGGCTGGTCCTCGCACCATTATGGGAGGAAGGAAGAGCAGATGCTCAGATAGAGCAAAAGCCAAGAGCAGGGAATTGCAGAGATCGCTACTGCCTGTTTTCCCACGCTTGCAGCCTGGATGCAGGGGTTACGTCCCGTCCCTTTGGCAGTTTGCTCCGTTGGCATTGGTATAGCTGATGAGCAGAGGGATGCTCCTCCAGAACGGGATTCCCTTGGGGTGAATAAAGCATCATGCTTTCAGGATGCTTTTCATGGGAAGACAGCAAAAGGCTCTCCTAGTGTTAAAAGTCAGGTTTGCCTGTTCGGTGGTGGTAGGGGGATGTTGAGGCATAGCGGGGGGGGAGCTAAAACTAGAGCTGAATTTTTGGATGACCCAATGGGAAGTGGATATAAACAAGCTGTCCTGGAATCTGAAGAAGGCGTAGACAAACCTATAGGTTTGTACAGGAAATTCCTGTATACAGGAAAGTACAGGAAATCTCGGAGCAAAGACAATAAAACTCATGGGAGGAGCAAGCAAGGAAGAGTAATGAGCAGCCACTTTCTCCCTAGGCAGCAGGTTTATGCTCAATTTTTTTCATTTGCAATCTTGTGAGACCAACATAATATTTCAAAGTGACTCAGGGGAATTTGTGAGGAAGATGAGAAAATCCTGGCAAGCGCAGGAACTGTTCTGCCATGTTTCTGCTTTGCCCTTGCTCCAGTGAGTCCCACGTATTTTGGGAACACCCATGTTTGATAGATGTGGTGGGAGCCTCAAATCGAGTGGAAGGCAATGCAAATTGAATTGACGCGCTCTGTGCCCACGGAGGACTTCTGAAACCAGTGAAACCTTGGGGGGGGGGAAGGAAGGGAAAGATGCAGCTGCTGATGCAGATGAGCTCAGTGAAGATGTCATTTTGATCTGTAGCAGCGCTCAGCAAAGTTGCAAACATATTCGGTGGCATGAGAGAGCAGAGATGGGGAATAGGGTGGGGAGCACAGTGGCCTCTACCCACCGAGGGGCACCTTCACCTGGAGTAATGCCTCTGCCCATGGAAATGGGCTTTACAGGGTCTATATAGGACTGGAAAGGGCTTGTTCCTGGGTGGGAGAGGTGTTACAGGAAAGGAGGCTGGAGACAGGGTTTTGCTGAGAACTGGGAGAGTGAAAAGATCTGGCTGATGTTCGGGTAAGACTGAAGATATGGCTGGGAAGGGACATCTTGCAGTAACACCCCTGTCGTGTGTGTTCATACCGATCCTGGGCTTCGTTAAGGATGAAGAGATGTCCTGTTGACTTTGGAGGCCTTGACTACACACAAGGCAAAGGGCTTTGCTGGTCCACATCTGTGAGCAGTTCTCCAAAAAGTGGTGGCCTCTGCTAACTGTGGCCCACCTCACCCCACTGTAGGTCCTGCGAGGGCTTTGAACGCTTTCTGTGTCCTGTCCACGGGTGTGGAGACATGCAGATCTCTTCAGCAGCCAGGCAGTACGGGCTCTGCAAACACAGGCAGGGTGTCCACAGGAGACGGTCATTATTCAGTCGTGTTCGATCTCCCTGTAGGAGAATGAGCAAATAGGTGGAAATCCTCCGTGATGGATGGCGGAGTCAGGAAGAGAAAATAAAAGAGACGTCCGAAGACACTCTAACAAGATTTCTGGGTCTGAGCTGGGGGACAGTCAGCAATAATCCATCCAGGCAGGATCTGATCCGGTTGGCTTATTAATAATACCTTTGCTAATTAACTGCGGTTCATTTTCCTGCCTTGTCTGTGGAGAAATCTAACAGTGCATTAGCAAACTCTCTGGCTTAATTAATCTCCTCCCTGTTTAAAGACAGCAGAGCGAGCAAGGCTTGGCTGTGTCCCCAGTCTCTCCCCATCCCAGATGTCAGAGCATAACCCAAGAGGACGGGAGGGAAATCCTTCCGTGGAAAACCCCTCTTTCCACGAGGTGCAAAGGTAATGGATGGAGGTGTGGTTGCATCCAAAAGACCTCAGCATGATTTATGGCCAAACAGAAGCTTTATACATATTTCACACAGCAAGGATGTACCTTGCAGAGAGGACAAGGTTGTATCAGATGCTGGAGCCCTTTTTTGGGGGGGGGGAAGCTGAGTGGTCCCAGTTGTCAGAAGAAAAGCAATGATCCCAGCTCTGGGTCCCCTCTCCCTCCTCCCATCCCTGCTCTCCCTTCCAATGTGCTGCGAATTCCCACCTGCAGCCTGGGACAGCCTGGCCTCAGATGAACGCTAGGGAAAGACTCTTACATAAACCTCTTCATCCATAATGGATGAACATCATCAAAATTCAACGGCAGCCTCCGGAGCCTTTCCGGTGCCTCGCCTACAAATTTCTCCGAGAGGTTAGAAAGCCCCGATTTAGCACGGCACATGGATTAGAGAGAAACCCGGGAGCTTTGGCTTCCTTATGCCTAGGGAGTCTCCATCCTCAAAGGGTCTTTTAATGTAATCAAGTCCTTTTTAAACATGAAAATGATGTTCTGGCCTGGGCATGCAAAAGTCCAGCTCTGGGCTTGTTCAGCCCTGGAGAGACTGGGTGTAAGATCGCAGCTGGGAAAGATGGTGCAAATAAAACCACCAGTGACAGGAGCTACTGGCACTTTCCCCGATGTGCCCAGCTGCTGTCTGGTCACATGGAGGTGGTTTCAGGCCTGAAATGTTCTTTTATGCTTTAGGGTGAGATTTGGGGCTGGAGGAGGACAGGGATTTCAGCGCTTCATCTTGAATTGCTCAACTTTGAGAGCACAGTGGAGAATCCCTGATTTCTCCCATCTTCAAAACTCTCTCTGTTGGTCAAGGTTTGTAGGTAGAGGTACTACCTTTTGTTCAACCAACTGTGAAAGAAATCAGACAGGCTTCTGAGTCCGTGTTTAGGTTTGAAATAGAAACAGCAGATCTCCAAACTGAGACTGTTTTGTCTGGAGATCGGTGAGAGGTTTGCACCTCTGTAGGAGCAGGTAGTTGGTACCAATGGAAGAGGGCACGGGGGGGAAAAGGGAAAAGAAAAAGGAAAATAGATAAAAGAAAAGGGATAATAGATGGGAGGGAGATTATAGTGAAGGACAAACAGCTGAGTTTGTGGCTTTTGGTATCCAGAAGTTATGAACATTAGCTCTTGAGTTCCTGAGCTTTCGAGGTGTTTTGGCTCATTGGTCCAAGCATTGGGAGGGCCAAAGGTTCCCTTTAAAACCCATCAAGGGAAGACATGTCCCTGCTGGCTCTGCAAGAGGTGGAGCAGCGGTCCAAGTCCGTGTTGTCCGCTTGGCGCTGAGGGCTGAGTCCACATTATGTCTGGCTGTGGGATGGGACACCATGGGACATCCGTGCAGCAGGAGACGAGGCCTGGCCATGTGCAGGGTGGCCTGTTTCTCCATCACTCTAAAGGCTGGGTGCGTGGCTGGGGTCTGGCAGGTCAGGAGAGCAAACAGGGTGAAAAACCCACCAAAGATGCTGTCTAGCACGCTAGTCATCTCCTGCAGGTGGATGGATACAACCTGCCCAGTTGTGAGTGGTGAACTTGGATTGAAGTAACAGAGACAAAAAGGGCCTCTCAGGCTGCGTTAGTTGCTTTTCCTCAAGATTTTTGTATCCAAGGATCCTCTCTGCCTTCTCACATCAAAATCTACTGACGATGTCACTCAGTGCTGTATCAGCCATTCCCACCTCCTATCACATACAAATAAGGCTGCACTTCTGTGGGTCTTTCATCTTTCTCCATTTTATTTGTTGATTGATTGGCCTGAATAGCACTTATTTTTGCCTTGATCTCATGGGCCACGGGTAGACAGCACTGCACACAACAGCACTCTTATTCTAGTTGATTTTTACAGATTTGCAAACAATCCCAAGACACTATATGGCAGTTCAGTGCCTGCTTAGAAATGCATGATAATGATAATTTCTGTGGATTATCCCAATTTAACATCTGCAGCGACACTGTTGACATTATGTGCCAATGGGGAGGAGAGCATAAGTTTTAACATCTATCGGTATGAAAGCTTACGAGTACCCAGGCTCCAGAGAAAAATGTGGTTTTGCTTCCAGTGATGCTGAAATTAGCTGATTAGATGAAATGAGCCTACTCATCATGGGATGAAATGTCCTACTGCCATAGCTGTGGGGCATGCTATCTCCTATACCGGATTAAAGTTGTCCATTTGTTGGTGTGTGTGGACCTGCTGCAGGTAGGTCCCTCGTTAATTCGTGTGCCTAATGGCAGTGCTTAGGTCAACACCGGGAGTCGGTAAATCCTTGCAAAGGATCTCACTTAATTTTAGCCATCCCAATGTTAGATGCATCATCTTGACTTGGCAGTGTTAGGTTAATGGTTGGACTCGATGATCTTAAGGGTCTTTTCCAACCTAAATGATTGTATGATTTTATGATTCTATCTCAGCCAGCTTTCCATGCTCCTTCTGTAGACAGTGGTACCTGCAGGTGATTCTGCCCTTGCATTTTACCTGCCTACCATAGGATGGGATGAACTGCCCCCATCAAAGCCACCTCTCCCTATAGACCATAGAGGGAATCCAGGCAACACACTGAAACTCAGCCCTTGTCCTAAATGCTGGCGTTAAGTGTGGTGTCCCCATCAGCACGAACAGCCAGAGCTTGCGCTCTGGTTGCTATCAGCATCCACTGTGCTGTTTTTGACATTTTTCAGCCTTTTCGTCTGTGATAGGCACAAAACCAGCTCCTTCAGGATGCGACGTTATTTGCACAGAGGTTTGTTGGCTGCAGACTCACTCTCCAGGACAGTTGACAAATAAATACACGAGAAGGCAAAAATCCCAACTAGGAATGACGTGAGTCAAGTCTTGTCTCATCTCACTCAAAATGCGGTTGCAATTGCCAGAGTAGCAGCTCGGATTTGTGGTGGTGCAGAATCTGACCCATTCCCTCTAGAGTCAGAGGCAACAGGAGATGCTACCAAAAGAGCTGATCCGGTTGTCAGAAACATTTCATGAATTCCTGTTAATTCACCCATCACTTCAGTTGGAAAGAGCCCTGCAAAAGCTGAAACATTTTGACAGTTGAAACATTTTAACACTCTTGCATGAAAATGCTTCAATTTTCTCATTTAAAAGTTACATTTAATTTTTTAAACTTACTTCAATTTTATTTTAAGAGATCTCTTTTGAAAAGGTACAAAGTAAAATAAAATGGTTCTTTAGATCCCAGGTGCTTTTTAAGAACATGTTTCTCAGTATCACAAATAAACAAACAATCTTTTTTTTCAAGTGTGATTACAGGCACAGCTTTGAGGACAACATTTATACCAGAAGAGAGCATCAGATCCTGTAGCAGAGTGTTACCCACCTTGGGCTTGTGGTTCGCTGTGGTCTGTAAGACATCAGAAGGTGGTCCATGAAATGATTATAAATAAACCTTTCCCCCCATGTGTTCTCTCCCAGGCAGTTGGTTTGTAATGTTACCCCCCCTGCCAGGCAGGATTGAAAGAAGGGGTCAGTGCCTAGTTAAAAGCCAAATTATAACAATAAAATTACAGTTTTGCAAACCAATTAAACTGTGTTTACCTAAAAGTCCCTTTATTTCCCACTCATCCAGCCGCCCAACAAATGAAATTCAAGCAATCTTTATTCTTTTTCCCAAAGAATAAAACAAACCATTAAACCCTGAGCTAAGATACCAACATATGCTGAGGTTACTATTGATAGGGGCAGAGCTGGACCTTAGGAGGTGTCAGCCATGGATGTAGCTACCCCAGTTTATGCCTGGTGTTCCCAAGGTGCACACATGCACCATTACAACAAAACAGACATGGTACAACACATTCACAGCCTCCCTTATTTCTTTCCATCCATTAACTTCATCGAAGCCCTTGTAGGTACTTAGTTGCACTCAGCAAAAGCTTAGTTTCTAATAGAGAGAAGAGGTGGACACCAGAAGAGCTGCTCACCACCCTGGCTTGGGGGCATGTGAAGAAAATCTGGCTGGAAAGACAACTGCTGTTGCTCTGCAAGACCCAGGCATTGAACGTGGGCACGGGGAGCCCAGAGACTAGCGCACACTGGTTATTAAAAATTCAGCATGCTGCGCAGAGCTCGGGGCTTTTAAAGCCACTTAGATCTTCCTGTGACCCTTTGTCTTCATTTTCTGGGAGCGTGCCGGTCCCCCGGGACCGATGGCAGCTCAGCATGCGGTGGTGAAGTTAAGCACTGAGGAATTTGATGACTGCAGAGAACTATGACTATCTTTGCTGCGATGATGGGTCTCATGAGACCTCTGCTAAGTTCTGCCTCCTCTGGCTGCAGAAATCCCCTCCGAGGGCAAATCTTTTCTGCAGCTTCAGCTTCCAGCTTTTATTATTTTCTAATAGCTACTCCCGAGACCAGTTCAGGATGAAACAAAGCTTGAGGATTGGGCTGAAGGCTGGGGTTCAAGAAAAGGAGCTTAAACAAGACAGGGACACTAAGGTGCTGGTGAAGAGTAAGGAAGAGGGGCCCAGGGCTCCCCCAGAGGCAGAAATCTGGGTGAAGGATTGGGAGGAGGCTGCATTTGGCCAGGCTGGAGCTAAAATGCAGAAGCTGATAGGATGCAAATGCAAAGATAGCAATGCTCATAAGGTGGTGTTGAATTTGACCATGTGGTCAGTGGTTAAGACGATGGAGATGTGGGCACAGTCCTCTGAGCCACCACAAAGCATGTCTATCACCAAGTCCAGGTGACAGAGAGACTAGGCTTGGGTAGTCAAAAAGCCTCAGTAGATCTGGGCCAGAGTTTCTGCATCCCAGGTTTCCATCTGTAAAAGGATGAAATGCTTGTGCCATTGACACTTCTTAAGAAGAGCCCAGGAGATGAATCCCAGCTGCACCGCAGGCTGAACTGAAAGCAAAGATTTGGGCTGCTAGAAGAAAAAAACAAGCAGCAAAACCCGTTATGCCCAAAACCCAGCCGAAGATGACAGTTTGTTAGATGAAATCCACTGAGGTGCTGGGAAGGAAAAATAAAGCAAAAACCAGTGCTCCGGGGCCTTTAAGATGTGTTTTTGCACAATAACTGCCTTTTGAAACGTAAAAAGGAATAACCAGATTCTCACCGGGAGCGTGTGTTATATTCACACGATGAGCTGTAGGATTCTCCCTTACCAGTCGAACTGAGATGAAAGCAAAATCGCTCGCGATCTTTATTTCAGGAAGGCAGCAGTAGTTAAGATGATTAACTGTTCCTTATGAAATACTGTCCGAAGGACTGTGCTGGTTTTATGTCCAACCCAGAAATGAGCTGGTAAGTTGTTTTCACAGACCTGGTGTGATAAAGATGGCCAAGCCGGGGGGCGGGGGACCTGAAAGATGTGCTTTGATATTATATCAAGAATTTTCATGAATAAGGAAGACCCAAAGGGAAGAGGGTTTACATTTCAAATTATGCATCGCTTGTAATGAAGATGTTATATAGTGCAATGGATCATTGATCTGTACAAATACAGCATCCATCACATCCAAACAAGGGCTGCTGAGTGCTTTGCATTTCTATGTTTGGTCTCGTTTCACCTTCTCCCTGGCTTTCTGGCTAGATTCACCATTTAAAATTGCACAAAATAGGCCAGTCTCAAATCTGCTCTCCCCATAGGTCTGCGGTTTTTAAGTCTGTAATGGCAGTTACTGAGTTAAACTCCTTTAGTGCAGAATATCTGTAAATGTTAGGAGAAATAGGGCAATCCAAGTCCTTGGAGGAAACAGCGATAATTGAGGATTTAATCCAAACTTTGTTCCGAGTCCATTGTAAGGTGTGAAAAAGGCCATGAATAAAACAATGAAGTAATTAAGCCCTAAAATAGCACTCAGCGACATCCGTGGGTATTAGCCTCGTCTCTGGAGGAGGTTCCTATGAGCACGTCTGTGTGTTTATAGGACTTGCCTCGCTTAACGCTAAAGGTAGATGCATCTGTTGGAGCTTCTGACCCTGAGCTCCCTCTGCAGTCAGTGGAGTGAAAAAGTTGCTGAAAAGACAGTTTGTTGGACTTATTCTAGACGTGTGTCTTCCTGTGCCCAGGAAATGTGGATTTGCCTTTGTTGGCTGTGGAGTGAGGCAGCGGTGGCCAGCTGAAATGGAGACACCCATACGTGCAATGGGGCAGAGGGATCCTGCCCCGCAGCAGCAGCCTCTCTGCCTGTGTTCCCAAACAGCTCTTGAGCCCCACATTTGATGGAAGGGAAGTTATGTCAAAGACATTTGTTTTGCTTCATGAAAAAAAATGATCAAAGAGAAACCTTAGTCATGCTTCCACTGAGGAGAGGATGCAGGCTGAGCTCAGCCACCCCAGACACCCAGAAATTCCTATTGGGAACACAGAAACACTTCACCCAGGTTGCTCATCTATTTCAACAAGCAAACCCAAACGTCCATGAACAGAAATCTAAAGGAAAAACAGGGTTTTTTTTTTCATGGTGCACACAGAATGATGTATTTTCAACCTAAGAACCGATGAAGTGTTTGCTATCATACAGTTGCATCATGGCTGAAGAGCCCAGCTGGTGGGATCTTGTCCAAGAGAAAAAAAAGGTTGAAGAAGTGAGAATCCTGAATGCAGACTGGGGAAGGACTGTGGTTTGGTCCTATCTCTGTAAAAACAAAAAACAGTAGAGGGGTGAAAACTCAGCCACAGTGTATTTGTTTCTCTGAATAGAGGTGTTATCATGCCATTTGAGATGACCTGGGATACCTGAGCCATCTATAGGCAGCTACAACAGAGGATTTGAAGGAAACTCTCAGCCTTATCAAGATGTTGCTGGAGGTCAGCTGGGATAACCCAGAGCGTTTCCCATGGCTCTGTGTTTAGAGAGCTGAACCCACTCTCAGTGACTGCTTATTGTTGGAGCTAATTTTCATCCTTCTTTTTATGATTAGGGAGTGCAAGGCTTTGTAGGAATTTGAGATAGCATGATGTGATTGGCAGGACGTGGGAGACGTGAATCCGTAAATCTGTGCCTAGACATAATTGCTCGAGGGAGTTTTTTTCCTTAGCTCAATCCCAATGAACATATATCACAGCATTTCTGGGTGGGCCCCTTGAGGACTTGAGAAAATCACTTGCTGTGGGAAAACACACAGGGACCAGGAATCATGCTGGAAATGCAGATTCTTTGCTGGGGGACAGAAACAAGGTCCTGCGGCAGAATGAGCTGTATTGGCGCATACTAGATATGGTTGCATCTTTTGAAGGGAGCCTAAACGTAGGTGTTTGGGGTGAAGGACGCCCAAGTCAAAGGAGACAAACCCCTCTGGAGGGTGACTCTTCCCCTTTCTTCTCAGGGTTTATCTTTGGATGGTGTGATTACCCCCGGAGGTGCCCGCTCCTCCTGTGCTGGAGGTGATGGGCTGCTCCCTCCAGGACCCGTGCTTGCAGTCTGTCCCTGGGTACCAGCTGGTTCCCTGTACCAGCGCATGGCCTTGGCCATGATATGCCAACATCTACATGGGTCAAACTCCTCTGTGAACATGGCAACTCATCATCACCAGCCACTACCAAATTGTTCTTCACCAGGGAGCTCTATCTCTAAAACAAATACCTGGGGAGGAGCGGGGAGGTCTAGGCTCAGTCCTTCTTTGGGGAACACTGCAAAGCCTACAAACTTATGAAACCTCTTGATCTCATGTGAGAGATGCAAAATGAATTCTTGAAGATGTGCAAAATTGTAAGGTAAAACCATGCTAATGCCAAATTGGGCCATGATGAAGGTCAGAATTGTCCATGATCTGGCAGTGACCAACAGATGATTGAGGAAGAATATCAGCATGTGGTATGAATAGTGGAGTCCTTCCTCAGAAACCCTTCAAGCTTTGGCAAATTCAGTTAAGGAAGAATAAGGCAAACTGGAGCAAAGTTAAGGACGCAAAAATGCATTTGTCCATGTATTAATCCCACCTGCCCGACCCCATCCTCATCCTATCCCCAGCACATGGCAGTGCAAGACCCGACAAGTAGTATTGCCAAAATGCAGCAACAAGGGACTCTCAAGAGACTTCTTTCACAAATGGGAAGCTGTCATGAAGGTGGCCCTACTTGTTGGATTGTAGGCTGGTTTTCAAGTGTCCAAGGATGTGTTTGAACATTGGGGTGAAGACAGGAACTGTGGAGCAAGCCACTGTTCTTGAGCTGTTGCTGTTGCATAGAGACTTTGAATATTTGGCAAAGCTGAGGTGGTTAGTCCCAAAACATGAAGAAACATCTTACCAGCTGTTTTCAGCTTCCTTAGCTGGGCTGGAGACATAGCCTTGTCCTTGCACAGCCATGGCAGAGCTATAAATAAATCTTTCTAGACAAGCAAAAAAAGGTTCCCTCCCTTATTTTTGCCTTCCTCCCTGTAGCATTAGTTGTCTGAGACGTGGGTTGCTGTGTTGTTGTTTTTGTTGTGTTTTTGTTTGCAGACCCAAACCCTCAGAGGCCAACTTTGCACTGTAGCAAGCAAAATCCAGCTGACAGGTAAAGACAGGCCTGGAGAGGCGAGCTGGGTCATACGGGCTCATATGACTCATATTTTGAGAAGCAAAAAATCTTCCTCTCCCACTCCTTTCCCATCTCGTCCTTGCAACAAAACACATTCCCCGACATCAAAATAGTCCCAAGAAGTCTCTTGTCAGAGCCACTCACGTTAATCACGGATGTATTTCCCATTGCCTGTCTCCGCAGAGATACTCTGAAAGGGCAGAGCTCTACGGACAGCGCCGCAAAGTGCCGGGAGATGTCTGAAGTGGTGGGAAGCGTCTGCCGCTGGAGATTTGTCTGGGTGCCCTGGTGATTAACGATGGGATGGGAGGAGAAGACGAGGTCTCTGGAAAAACATCGTACGGCTTCGTAAATGCAGAGAGGGGCAAGCCTGTGGCATGGTAAAACTGTGTGTATGGTTAACAGGGTAGCCCTTTGTGTCCACGTTTTGGATGCCTACGTGTCTGGGTCTGAAAGCTGAGCAACCCCGATTTCTATAGGTTTTTTCAGCTAAGGATTACACTGGATACCCAACTTCATCCCCCTCCTCTTCTCTCCCTGCAGATAATTTCAAACATTTTGGATCCTGGGTGCTGGGGCTGAAATATGAATGTCCAGTTCAAACAATGGTCCTCTAGCCAAGCCCTGTGGTCCCTGGTGAAGGTTGCTGACCACTAAAGAGACATAATCATGCTAGCATCAGAGAAGCATCTCATATATCATCACAACAATCTTTTCTAGCCTAAACTTCATCTGTCTGCCCACAAACTCCAAGTTTACAGCATTTCACCCAGTAGTTTTAACGCATGGTGTTATTTTAATACAAACCACGCATCTCACGTGTTTCTGATTTCCACAAGCAACGGGGACATTTCTTGGGCATTGGTTGAGTTGGATGAGCAATTGCCAACATCGTCCATACAAAGAAAAGTACGTCTGCGGCAGAAATAAAGCTGTGATGGATGTGGTGTGATCTCAGAGAATGGAGGTACCGTTTGGGGTAAGATAGCTGGAGGAACAGGGACCACCAAGCAGAGAGCAGCAATTGGAGAGGACAGCGAGCAGGTAGGTTGGTGGTGGAGCTGGGCTGGGTACGGCTGTGAAGGGAGCTGTGCATGCGGGAGAGAGCTCCGGGTTGGAAACTAGAGACCAGGAGGAGAGTCAGCTTCAGCAGGACCCAGAGGAGGGAAAGGGGGGAAAAATGGGGGAAAAATGGAGGCTTGGAGCATTGATAGAAAAACCTGACTTTGTCCCGGCTCCTTCACAACCAGGGAAACTTTTCATCCCTATTTTGCTTGTGTGCAAATTTCTGAAAGACCTCTTCTAATAGCTAATTTATCCCACTCCAGAAGAGACAGTGAGATCCTGAATATTGGTTAAGTGCTTGATCAGGACGGGCTACCATCCATGGCCAAGCTTGCAAGAGGGCTTGCAAAACTTTTCTTTGCAATATGCTTTGAGGTCCCTGGATGGAAAAGGCCAGGCTGAAGATGCTAAATGTACCTGGTGGGCCACTGATGTGGAGTATGAACTCAACTCTTGCTGTTGTGGCTGATTTGTTAGCTGAGATTTCAAGCCCAAAGCTTGGCTTTTTTCAGTCCAGTAAAGAGAAGGTGGCCACAACTTGCGGCCACGCTCTGTAAAGCATCAGAAACTTAAAGTAAGAATTTGGGCTTAAAAATTTCATAAATAGCTGCTCTCAGACACAGATAAGCAGCTGAAATCTTGCTCAAGCAGCTCCAAAAATACACGGCTTCTTCTTCAGCTCAAGAGAAAATCAACAACAGATATGCGTGAGTAAATTAATTTTTACCACTTGCAAAGCCCAGGTGATGGATAATTACGCACACAAAAGCAGAACCACTAACAAGATAAAGGAGGGGTCTCCCCAGGCTTTTGGCCAGGCTTCCCATGCTGCCGATGTTTTCCTTGGCATTTCTGCTGGAGTTAAACTGCTCCAGGGAAAGTGCTGGCAGCTTTCCCAAACCAATCCCCCTGGGACAGTTGCGTGCTGTTGCTCATCCCTGCCACATGCAATGCCCATCTCTTGGGTTCTGGGAGGCAATGGTTGGGTGATCTTCAGGTCACCTTCTTCCAGGTGCTGGTCCATTGCTGAGCCCTGGAGACACTATGACTTCTTATCTTAGCAACAGAAAGAATCAAATCAGCCTGCAGCCGTGGGTGAAAGCCTTCGCAGACCCTTACACATGGCTCTGTCTGCCGCTCTTCAAAAGCCCGTGAAGCCTAAGGCATGGTTATCCCAGGCAGATCTTACTGATCTTTCCCTAAGCCTCCTCTCTTCACCCTCGGCAGCACTCTCCTCTTTCAAAAGGGAGGGAAATAAGGAAGTGCAGAAAGTTAACAGCTTTGGGAGCACCAAGCCAGCTGGGTGTGGGTTGCCAGGGCTCTGCACCATGCTCAGAGCAGCAAGGACCCTCTCTTCCGTGTCCCCATAGGGTCTGTGCTACCCAGGTCACCCCAGACCTGGACCCTGACTCAATGCTCCTACGTACGCTGCTTTTCATTTGCCAAAGCACAGGCATCTGTCCTGCACTGCAGTCGTTCCAAGGTGGTAGGGCTGTGGGATCTCTCTTGTGGCTGATGGATATTCATGCTCCACCCAATGGCGGTGCCCACAAGGCCACAGCAGCCTTGTCCCACCATGACAAAAGGGACCATCCCTGCCCAGCCATGGTGCAGGACCTGTTAGCAAAGTTACCTGCTGAATTATGCAGCCTCTGCTCCGGTGCCATCAACAGCTCAGAAGGATGCGATAATTTTCCCTTTCTGCCCAGCGTCACACCTTGGGGCCCAGGTTTCCAAAGCACTGAACATCTGCCGAGCCTATTGGCGTCAGTGGGAGCTGCTGGCACGTATCCCCATCAAAAATTGAGCCCATTTAACATGACTCAGCTGAAATATAAAATTAGCCAGAAAGGTAGGACTGAGTTGGAAGATTCGAGCTGTTCTGCCTTGATATTAATTCTGGCCACGCATATCCTTGCAACGTTACAAATGCTATTTTACAGATGTCTCTGTGGCAAGCAGACACATACGCATCTTATTTTCACTGTAGTACAACAGGCAGAGGGAAAAGCTGGGTCATACTGTCCCCCAAAAGAAAAGGTTGGCTTCCAGATGACTCAGGAATGTCCTAGAGATCAGCTTTATCTCTTTATTTATCTATTCCGGCTGGCATCCATGAATCACTGCTAATAGCAAAGGGTTGCATAATTGTAAGGAGGATGCTTTTGTGATGCCTCTGGCCAGGGAAAATACATCTATTTTGGCTTGTGTCTATTAATAGGTACCCTGCTCTGATGCGCTTCATTTGCAAACCACAGATACTACTGAAAATAAGATATGATTGGCAGGTACAACCTGATTAGCATATACAAATTGCTGTGGCCTTTCTCCAAGCAATCATTTGTACAAATTGTTTCCTCTGTCTCCTATCTGAAAAGAAAGAGAGCTATTAGGTAAGTTGAGACTTTAAAAGAGTCAGCACAAGGCTAATGCTCATGCCATCTCATTTCACACCCTTTGGAATGTTCAGCTTTTTCTGAACCATGTCTTTTTTCCCTTCCTTAAGAAAAAGACCAAAAACCATGGGCTTCGGGTGAAGAGACGTCTTTTTCCCCTGAAGAAAATCCTTGCTTTTTTCTGTTTTTCACAGCTTTTTTTTCTTACAGCAGCTGTTCCTAAAATATTTGCTCATTGTGGTTTTCAAACAGATGAAAGATTTCTATAACAGTTTAGAATATATATTTTTTTAAACCACATCAAAATAGAAGAAGTGGCTTGCAAGAGAAAGAAAAACCTCACCTGATGAAAAGTGCTTCAGGGCAGGCTGGGATTATATCCCTCCCTCCATAGTCAAGCCAGGAATAGGTCTCGTGACATTTTTGGACTGAGTATATTACTGCACGCTCCTCTTAAGATGTTTGATAGCACCAATCATGGAGGTTCAAACCATGAGTCAAATATGCCAAACAGCCGAGAGCGGCTCCAAAGATGTGCAACCCCTCCCAGACACAGCAATAATTTGGCTTTTTTACTTTGCTTTGTGCACATTGGACCTGGAGATGGTGTTGCACCCTTCCCTGTAATCAAGAGCACTCTGCTGTTATTTTCATGGTAGTGAAGTTTCCCATGACTCCAGGGGCTTAAGACCTTCAAGACCTTCCTGGTCTCTGTAGGCAATACGAGGGTCAGCTGGAGAGTCAATGGGTCACCGAGTCCTTTTGAGTGCGGACGTCACTCCAGAAATTTTATCCTACCCAATTTAATTACAATAACAGCAGCACTTTGCAGAACAGCCCATCCAAATTTCATAGGCTTTTGAATCGATAATTAGGCATCTTAACGTCAGTTATGAATACCAGGCTGAGTTCTGGCTGCAACCTTAATTAAAAACATCTCGTAGTAGGATAAATAAATAATTCCCTTTTAAGTTTGAGGCCATTTTGTGCTTCAGACCTTGCCGGGCTGCAGGAGGGTTGGTGTGTGGGAGAGGCGTGATAGCTCTGCCTCAATGAGATAAGCGGTGGAGAGGCAGTATGCATCCTCCGACGCGGTCCTAACCACTACCCTTTCTGGGCTCTGCAAACTTTCTGGCCAGAATCGCTTTGCTTTTTCTATGCTGCCTCAGAGCTAATTTTTTTCTCTCCTGGTTTGTTCTCTGAGGGCTTAAATAAATAGAGTGTGAGTGGGTGGGTGGGTGAGAGGAGGAAGCAATGTTGGGAAGCCAAGCTGAGCATGTCACTTGGTGCAGGAACGTTGTGTGGTGCTGCCTGTCCAAAAATCATGGGTCATTCTCCAACCCCAACACTACACAGGAAGGGATGGGTCACAGATTTGCTCCTTGGCTTCCTGGCCAAAATCAGTGCAGAGCTGATGCCGAAATAGCACACGGACATTGTGGGTCCTCCTGAAGGGCTCTTTCTGGCCATGACATTTTTGCCAATAACCCAGCCAACAATACAAAATCCTTGACAGTGGTGTTTTCAGCTGAGAAGATGATTACTGGTGTAACGCGTAATGAGGCAGGGCGCATAATATCACAGTGAGTCACAGAGGTGAAGGTATTTCAGACTTTATTTTGGGAAGAAAAGAAGAGGTTTTAGAGACCGCGATTGAAAATGGTCTTGGAACCAGTGTGCATTTGTCAGTTCAGATCGAGCTGGGAGGCAAAGCAGGACCTCCAAACTGAGGTTCCTTAAGGAGCAGCACTGAGAAACTCAAGTCAGGGAGACCATAAGCAGGTTTTCAAAATGCTTTACTGCATGTTGGAAAATCTCTAAAATGTGTACCTGAGTGACAGGTCCAGACTTCACTGGACAAACTGGAGCTTTGAGAAGATAATTGGGAATATAAGGAATATGGGGATAGGGAAAATAAGTGGTAGTGCCCAAGTGGAGATGAAGAAGGGATGTATGGCCCAAAGAAACACTCAGTATTGTCTCTCTTTCTGAAACCTGGGGAAAATGTGGGTAATGAAATGGGAATTACTAATCTGAGGGTGAAGTCAGCTCTGTCTGGGATAGATAACCCTGTTCTTGAGTACTGAAACACCCAAAATCCTTGACAGCATGTGAAGTTGAATTAAAGTCAAACACAGCGATGAGGTATGACTGGAGAACAGCAAGTAGCATTTCTGTCTAAGGGATGGAAAAAAATGATCCATGCAGCTACAGGCCTGCTAGTCTGACCTTAGTCTCTCATGAAGAATGTTCAGACTGGAAGAGGTGGTGGTGTTGGGAAGAAGGACAGAGAAGAGACCTCAAGAGAAGCAACTGCTCAGCCCCAGCTTTGGTCCAGCACAAGATGGGTTGAACATGAGGAGGAAGATTTCCATCACGCATTGCTGACAGCGCTGTCACCAGAGTGGTGTGAAGCAATCGAGTATTGGGTGCGTACTCCACAGCATCAGCAGTCTGTGGTTCCAGAAACCTGGTGCTGCAGTGAAAATGGTAGTTGGACAAAACATCATTCTTCTGCATGGAAGAGGAAAAGCCACGATGACATACCATGTGCTGCAGGAAAAGAGAAGAAATGAGAGCTGTTGCCACAGTCCAAGGGACACCTTTTAGAGAAAACATGCAGTTATCCTAGGAAATCCATCACTCTCTGTGCTACACCAGGAACCACAAGGGTCCTCCTGATCCCTATGGAAAGCTCATTTCCAGTCATAAAATAGCAACTGGTTAATGCTGGAGTTCTTGAGCAATATACGCAAAGCAGGAATGTAAATGCTGTTTTCCACAACTGCTCGGTGCACTCTTCCCCACAACCCCTCTTCATTACAGTCATAATCAGTGGGCAAAAATGCACCTTTTCCTGCAGCCAAGTGATGCAGCGAAGAATTAGTACAGGTCCAATGTAACAAACACAATCCACAAGTTGTGATCAGGTTCCCTTTCAACCTCTGCAGGTGGGACCCACAAATCAAACACTCAAAATCTCGGAATCACACAGGTTTTAGCTCTTGGCTCCATCAGTATCGGACTCCAGGACAAGGATGGTTGAAAAGTGCTGAGACAGGAGCTTCCCAGTGCCCTGGGAGTACGAGCAAAGCATGATCCCTTGCTCACCCAACCCATCCCTCCGACACCTCGCCTGGGTGCACACCATCCCTTGCCATCTAGCTATAGAGCTGAGCAAATCTCTGAAGGAAGGCATTTCCCATCCTTGACATGCTGATTAATATGGAGCACGGTATCTGTGTGTTTTGCTGGCCATGGGATCGGTGGGAGCAGGACTTCTCCTCCCCCGCAGCCAGAGGGATTGGCAAAGGTTGGGAGCGTGCACATTGATGCTTTGTGCCAGGAACCTAAAGGGACCAGTATCATTTTAAGCCTTTCCTGTGGATTGAAAGTGCACGCTTATTCCCCTGCCATATTTAATACCTTGCTATGGATCCTGAGGAATATCTGCCCGCTTGATCATTGTAATTAATAATAACACCACGCTGCAGGGAAAAAAAGACTTGTCTAAATGCTTTCAATTGTTCATGGCTCAGACCTTAAGGTTTAATCCATCCTATTCCCTCCTTGTTAATTAAAGGCACTCGGTCTCTCGTTGTGCCAGCCAGATTAAGAAGAGGAGGTGCAGAGCAGCTGTTACTGCCGCAGGGAAATTGTATAAAAGTTATATCAGCCCTGGACACCCTGGGAACAGGGATGGCTGCGGACAGTAGTTTGCTTCATCTGAGAGCAAAGATGGAAAATGTGCAACATGGTGATAAACTCCCTTCCCGTGCTTCTTAAGTCCTTTACAACCCAGGGATTATGGCTATAGCTTGATTTCTGCTCCGATTCCTTGATAGCCAGGAATTATTTATTTTGCAGCTGTCAGGCTGTATTTGCCTCATGCAGCGCTTTTTCTATTTCATCTGTCTCGGATATCCTGGGGTTTTATACCTGAGTTTATGTTGTTTGTGGCTCTCTTAGAAATACAATGAAGCCAAAAAATAATTGTGTTTATTACAACTCATATTGAAGTTTTTCTGCCAGGAGGTAGCAGAGTTCAGGACCTGGTGGGAGGCTTTCCAGGCAGAAAAAGGGTGAAGTGACAAAAATCAATACATTTTGAAGCATAGGTCATTTACTTGCAGCCGTAACCTCCCAGATCTAGGAAGAATCCTTCCTGGGACCCACTCAAAATAGCATGAATTCATATTCATTAATTTATTTAGCAAGATCAGGGTGGAAAATAAAGTCACCTTCAGTTGACAGCATCTTCCCTGCCCCCATTCAGTATAACCTTAGATATTTTTAGTCCTCCCAACCTTGTAGTAGTTTTGTGCAGGAGCCAAGATGCTGTTGAGTAATGGAAGGTTTAGTCAATCCCCTCCAGGGAATACATGTAAATAAGGAAGGTTTGGCATGGGGATGAAATGATGGCACGTTCCTTGGGCAGTGCACAGAAAAGAAAAAAAATCCCAATCAAAGAAATTTTCTCTGCTTGAAAAAAATAGTGCTTTCATGTTAGGCTGAAAATATCCTCCTGGTACTTTCATATCTCCAAAGTAGCTTGGAAATGAAAGCAGCTGTGCAGAAAGGGCTTCCGAGGAGAATTTGTAGCAGTCTGAATTATCTCCCTCGGTCCTGGCTGGATTCAGGCAAAATTTGGAATTTTTTTGCTGAAGAAGTTAAATTCTGCTCAGGGATTTGAACCTGCCTTCCTCTCCCCAGGCCCCTGCTGCCGTGGGAGAACCACACGCCCTTTCCCCTTTAAAAGCAAAACAAACCAGACACACAAAAATCGATTCATCTTTTGCCACTTGGAGGATAAAGAGAAATTTAAAATCTCTGCACGTTTCCCAAGATGCCACTTCTCCAGCGTTACTTCCTTCCCTGCAGCAACTGCTGCTTATAACTAACTCAAAACAGCAAGAGCCAAAGTTTATCAGTGGTTAATCCTGTTAGAGCGGACACGAGCTGAGGGATAAAGTGGGTTTCTCTCCTCCACCAGCCACTGTGCCTGCCAAGTCCCAGGACGCTGTCATCTCTAAGGCCCTTTTTCTTGGCTGCGATATTTTGGTGAAAACTTGGTGGTCCACCAGGTTCAGAAGTTCCACGATAGGCAGATGAACAGAGATTTCACCCAAACTTCATGTCTTCATTTCTTTGTGAAGGAGGAAACAAAAAATGGTCAATGTTTGCACTGGTTTGAGCTGATCTGAGCGCACATCTGGAATACTGCCTATGCCTACAACCAGCCAGTGCCTACGAGTCCACAGTTTGCTTTGCTTTGGCTTCATTATTCCACATAAATAGCTTTGGCTTGGAGAAGACCTTTCTTGCCAAGAGCTCAACTGTGGATACATGCATAGCCTTTATCATAATAGGGCAGCCCCACCATCTTTCTCTCCATTGCTTCTCTCCCTTGTCTCTCTCCATTGCTTCTCTTATATCTCCCTTCCGGCAACAATCACATGGCAGCTCACAATTCCCTTCACCTGTTTCTGCTCTTGAATCAGCTGGTACTCATTAGGCCACCTCTTAATTCTTCTCCACACTCAACCATGATTTGATGCTGTATACCGCATTTTAAGTTCATGCCAGCCTTCAAAAATATATGTTTTGAGTGAAATCT
The DNA here is from genome assembly GCF_964195595.1 of Calonectris borealis. Classification (NCBI taxonomy): domain Eukaryota; kingdom Metazoa; phylum Chordata; class Aves; order Procellariiformes; family Procellariidae; genus Calonectris; species Calonectris borealis. The sequence continues at coordinate 3,159,707 of NC_134315.1, read as the reverse complement.
CATGAGTACAATAGTCCTATTCAAGGTGTTTTTCAGGCCGGCATTTTGCAAATCATGTGCAAGGCAAATACGGAGATCCTTGAACCAAACAAGTGGTGAACATACCCCAGGGGGAGACCTGGAGAGAGCAAGGAGTTCAGCAGAGCTGCTATGGTGGAACAGTAGGTAATTGGGAAAGTCAGGGTCCTGCTGAAGAGCTTTTTAAATTGTCCACAGGTCACAAAGAAGCTCTTTCTCTGGTCCATAGAAATCCAGGAAGAAAATGAGAAAGATTTTCTTTTTTTTAAGCTGCTTTTCCAGGATGACGACCTACTTGATCTCAGCGTGCCAAAAGAAAAGGAAAAAACTAAGAAAGCCTCCCCAGGCTAAACCTCCTCCAGGCTAAAAGTTAAGGGTTGGTGGCTTTTTAAGATGAAGGCAGGGGTGAGTTATCCTCTACCCAAGTGTTAGGGACATTCCTGTGCGAGGGAAGGCTTTGCTACCTGCTCATGTATGAGCTGTCTGCAGCTAATCGGGACCTCCAACCCTTTGAACCCCCAGTCCCACTGTCCCACCACATCCTCAGATCCACCACATCCCAGCAGATGATGCTTCTCAGGGGGGCTATAACAACGTACCCACATGTGGCATGGGAGGACAGATGGAAACCCACCTACAACCCCAGACCCAACAGCGAGCTAAAGCAGCTTCTCTTGTGAAACTCATCAGTGCCTGTGCCTTAACGTGCTGCTTGGCGATTCGTGCCCCATCCGGCACCACGCCGCGCATGCGATTCATCGCCGGCACTCCTGTGTTTTTAGTGTGCCGTGAAAGGCAGATGTTACAATCAAACAGCCCCACTAAAGCCCCCAAGACTTGAGCGTCTGCAGTCATTATAGCACCAGGAATGCATTTTGCACAGCTGTTTTAGTCTGTTATAGGGTGGGAAAGAGATTGAGGAGAAAGGAGGATTTCTTTAAGGGGTTTTGGGTGCGAGGGAAAGGCGTGCAGAATTTAAGAGACAAACAAGGGTCATGCACGTGTGTGTGAGAGGGCTTCAGGAGGGAGCTGCAGTCATCACTTGGGCATTGTAATGAGATCGGGCAGTTGACCCCGTCAGCTCCCGTGATGGAAGATGCCTGCCTCTTTCTCCATTGCTCTGGGAATGCCCATGACAGGACACGGGTCCCCCTCCAGTGCTGTCCAGCATGGATATCTGGGAGGGGGAAGAAGGTTGTGAAGCCTCTGTGAACTGCATGGACTCCGGCCGGTGAGAAGAGGAACTGGGACATGACAATTTGGTGCTGAGCTGGTCCACCTGCCTTGGACCAAGGATAGGTGAGCTGGGATGCAGCCTTGGAAGAGATTCGGGTCCCATGTAGGGATGCTAAAGGTACAGAGCAGGACAGTTCAGATCCTGTGTAAGGTTGCCAGAGGAGGCAACGCTACTGAGTAAAGGGAAAAGATTCAATTTCTTAAATGAGTTCAGTAAGCTCTGGCTTGCTTTGGCACCGTGGTCCCGGGCTCCCAGTGATGTGGGAATCCCCAGAGCATGAGATGCCGATGAAGCAAGGACAGGAGAAGTCTCACCACCATCATGCAATTCTCCTCAGGCCTCTTCTGCATTTGGCTTATTCTCTCCGCTGGAAATATTCCCAGGGAAAGGAAAAATGTCCTTCTTTAGGACAAACTCTCCCCTTGCAAGACAGCAAAGCGCTGCAGGACAGGGAATCAGTCGGAGGAGCCGGGTGCTGTTGCGCTTGAAGAGAGCTCGCAGCGCCTGGGGCTTGCGAAGGAGAGACGACTCTGCTACGCATCGGCTTCGGGAACTGCTGAGCATCCCTGCCCCTTTGCTGCTCTTCTGAGGGTCGTCGGTAGCACAGGATGGAGATTGCAATTTTCGGGTGGAAATTCAGAGCAAGGTTTTGCTGTGGAGTGATGAAAAGTAAAAATTTCCCTGCAGAATGAATGTCCCGGGGAGAGGCCGGTTTGGAAATGCCTTTGAACTATTCTATTCTGATATACAGAATAGAAGATATAGCAGATATACCCTAATATAAGAATACTGGCATCAAATGAGTATGATAAAACCCAGAAGCAAGTAACTTCCAAACAGGGGTTGTCCCTCTTTCATTTTATAGGGCCAAACATTTCCAGGGGAAAGCCATCCTTTTTGATTACCCTCCCCACAACGAACATCCGCAGCATTTCCCTTGAAACAGTGACAAACCCAAACCATTCCCAAAGGGAAACCACTTCAGGAAATACATTTTCAAGCAGCTTTAGCTAGGAAGCCCAACGAGCCGACTCAGCTCCATCACATGTAGCCCCCGGCGCTGAAACACACCGCGAGGTCCCAGCGCTGGGTAATTAGGAGAACATACACTGGAATCAAGCCCAGTGAAAGCAAACATGTGCTCCTTAAGTATATTGACATCTATTACGGTAAAACTCCCTTTTCTTGTCTCTTGGTCCTTTTTTCCACATTTCTGCTCCCCAGCAGTATGGCCTGGAGGCAGGAAGGGGTTGCTGAGGCAGTTGTCGTTTTTTCAGCAAGCTGAAAGAAGGTGAGCTGTTATTTTATACATGCAGATGCACATACTTGCTCTGCGGCCCAGGAGGAGAAGAGAGGTGGACGAAGATAAAATTGGAAGTAAATCCTGTCAGCAACTCAGCCACCGTGACAGGAGAAGGTTGTCTCAAGCATTTAACAGAAGCAACCAAAGGCAAGACCTAGAGAAAATGGGATCATTGGGCATTTCAGCAATTCCTGGATCTCTAGATCAGGCAGCTGGTAGGACCAGCCATTCTGGAGGGTGGTCTTCTGGTCCACCAGTCCTCTCCTAAGTTACTGGAAGTGCTGATATACACTTTAAATTGTCCAGACATCTGCTGGTAAAGCAATCCAGGAGGCTGTGACAAAATCCTCCTTTCCGATCTCCAGGCCAAATGGTGGAGACATTGGGACTGGCGTCTGTTGGCTTCTTCTCCTGCAGGGTGGAGGCCAGTGACCCAGTCTCTGCTACGAGACATGGAGGACTGCCACGGACTTCACACTGGACCAGTCTTGGACACAGTTTAATGTCCAGACCTGGGTCCCTTCCATTGAAATAGACCTCAAGAAACTGGACAGTGTGTCCAAATGGGAAGAAGACGGATACATCTAGAGAGCACAAAGCATGAGGAAGGTTAAAATGAACTCAGCTAACTTATTTTGTAAGGTACAGGACCAGGAGGTAAGGAAAAGATCAGGTTCCCAGTAGCTAAAGCCTTGTGACATGTAGGACTGACTGAATGCTCTTGACATCCACTAAGGAAGGGCAGGACAGAAAAAAAAAAAAACGGAAAATAAAAAGAAAAAGAAGGATTTAGTTTGGTAGTTAGGAAGCACTAAAGGCTGGAAAAATGCTTGGAACTTGCTGTGAATATTTAAAGCCCTCTCTGGGAGCAGGGATGAGAAATAGGTTTGAAAAAACCTACAAAGGAAGGTCTAAGAATTGGTCCTGCTTCTGAGCAGATGCTACAGACCTTTCTTGCAGTTCTACATATCTCTCGTGGTGAACACTACTATCGAACAAGCTTCTCATACGGTCACCAGTCTCCATTGAAATGGGTGCCTTTCCTCCTTCTGCCCCATTTCAATCCCAGCCATACGCAGTTCATGTAAGCCCATGGGATCACCTTGTTGGGACATCCTTTAGACCCATGACAGCGGTTCTGCTCTCAGGATGGTGTTGCTCTCCCCAGTCCTTCTCCACTTGCTGGCAAAGCATTTACTGATATCTCTGCCCCTGCCCATGCTTTTAACGTCGGGAGGAGCCTTCAAACTTTTCCAGGGCACTTTCAACAGATGCATCCTGTTGGTGACCAAACCTTTCGCATGATGCTAGTTTTGAGCAATCATGCTACGTAGTCAAAATTACAGGACAAACGCTGCTGGCTTTCAGCTCGTGGAGGAGCATCTCCATCCCAGCAAGAAACCAGAGTGAACAGATGTCTCTTTTGGGCTGTCCAGATGGCTGAGTAGCTGCAAAAGGCATAAGAAGGATCATAGCCTATGGCAGCTTTCAAGTGGCCAAACTGATCTGGAGTGAGCAACGACCTTCATAAACCCACTTAATGAAAAATACATCCTTGCAGCAGGGTGAAGAGGAGGAGGAATCTCTTTCTCTGAATCTCTTATGCCACAGATATTTCAGCCGTGCAAACATTTTAAAGTGAGACCAGCGGGCAGTTAGGTCCCGCCACTGGAAAATCCACTTTTCCACCCCGATTTTTTGCTTTCTGGGCAGCTTGCCAATGGGTACCTGGCAGCCAGCTTGCAGGGTGCTGCTCCTAATTACATTAGAGGAAAAGCACTTCCTTGGGACATTGCAAATAAAGGAGAATGTGGGCTGATCTTGCTAAGGGAGGTGAGCAAAAATCCCACCCGATGTTAGATATGTGAAAATTATCACTGCAGAAATGGCATCTTTGGTGTCCAAATGCTTATTAGATTGAGTAAAAAGAGGGTCTGGAGACATTCAAAGAGACAATGGATGAAAGGGACCTCTGAAGTCTTGGATCTAACCTCCTGCTCAAAGCAGGACTATCCCCAATGCTGAATCATGTTGATAAGGGCTTTGTCTGTCCCAGTCTTAAAAACCTCCAAGGTTGGACAACCCACGAGCTTTCTTTTCCAAGTCCGCTCCACATCCATCGCTCTGTCTTGCTGTTTCTCCCATTAGGTAAGAAGTTCTTGGAGCCTGGAGCTTTTCTGTCTTTGCAGCATTGCTGCAGAGGAGCTCCGGTCTTAGCTGGCTTGTTGGGGGTCTGGTGCGAGCACACAGGATAGCACAGTGCGGGCGTTATCAGGGCGTTTGGAGGTTTTGATTCAGAGGTGTGTTGTGTCATGAAATAATCCAAAAGGCATTTCAAAAATACACATAAACAGAGCTTTGGGATCTCCTAAATTGTGTGTTTAAATGTCTTCCACATAAAATATTCCTCATTAAAAAATCATTTCAAGTTGTTTTCTCTGGAAGCTTTTGAATGTAAACTTTCTTTGATGTAAACCAGCATTTTCCATGGGAAAAATCCAAGCATTTCAGTGAAAGATGTCCAGCCATCTCACGTGTCAAATCTCATCTAAATGGTTCATGTGCAATAAAGTGCACGCTCATCTGCAGTGAAATGCATGTAACTGAATTAGCTTTTGCAGAAAAGAAAGGACTGGTTAAGTACACTGAAATTACGTTGGCTTCTGTGGAGGACTCTTGACTATCAGAGTGGACGTGCAGAGTAAAGTTGCTCCCTGGGAAACATCAAATGCTTTTTTGCTGGGCTCCTAATCCAACCAGGACAGGGCTCCCGATGGTGAGTTAGGATTCTTACTACTGAAAAGAATAAAGAGGTGCATGAAATGGAAAATAGAAGATTGTCCTTTTCCAGAGAGGAGGGAAGAACCTCGGAAGGTCTGGGCTTGCACAACTTGCCAGTCGGAAGCGAAGCCACCGCATGAGTCTTATCTGATGTGAGCAGATTCGTCCTACTGCTGCACTTAAAAGGCACACGGAAAAACCTTAGTCTGGTCACTCCTGTTTTAAATTATGCATCCTCCATCTGCTGACTCGAGCACAGACGTGCTTACAGTAACCGCCGCGCTTCTTAAAACAGCCACCCTGCCGCAAGGGCTGCTTATGGAGAGGTTTTACACATCCCTGACCTCCCCAGTCCAAGCTCTCTCAGCTTCTATCTCTTGCTGATGTCCCTGCAGGTGAAGGTTTGGTGTCAGCTGGAGGAAAGTGAGTGGTTCAGGTTTGGCCAGCTCTGGGCACAGGTCAGGCAGGCCAATATCCCATCATGCCAATGAAAACTGCTCCCTCTTTCAATCCATTGTTAGGAATTTTACATCCTTTGCTTTGACTGCTCCAAGAGACCTCATCTGCATGGAGACTGTCTACACATGACACCTGAAAACCTCCCTGAGGGACAAGAACCCAAACTTGAGCCCTGGATTGATTTTAATTTTGGAAAGCTCTAACCCCTGGACCACAGCACTCCTTACGACAGGTCTTGGCACCCTCAGGAGGCCACTGCAGCCAAGCCTGGTTTCCCACCAGTTCAGAGCAGCCCCAGGTGCAGGTGCAAGCATGTTGGCCCAGCATCAACCTAGAACAGAGCCAAGGGTTGGTTAGATGGGGACTCACGCTGCCATGCTCAGGTCACTTCCAGACAACGCTCGCATCCCTGCCAGATGTGCTCCACCACATTGAACACGTTGAATTCTTTGCCTCGTTCCTCGGACTCTAAATCAATTCTGTCAGCTCCTTAATTATTTTAATTTTTCTTCATTCTCCAAATCCCTCAAATATATTTTATATATAGGGTACAGGCTTAAAAAAGAAAGCTACCGCTGTGCCCTTGCCTCTGAAATATTACCACAGAAATGTATGTATTTCATCTCTGCCTTTCATTTTTCCAGACATTTTTTTGCTTTGAAGAAGCTTGAAACAGTAATAGGCCGATGGCTACACTCCAACTCTATTGATTAACAGCGAGTGGTCAAGCTCTTCAGTGCCTGAGAATATATCCAGAAATGGGGGCAGGTGAATTATTGCATTTTCCCACAGAAGGAAGGAGGGAGGGAGGATAAGACCTACAATAGGGAGTTCGAAAGACCAGCCTACCCCATCTCCAGATCCCCCTTGGCATGAAGTGCTAATCTGAGGGAGAACCAATGATTGGTTTAGTGGCTCAGCACAGCACAGGGCTAAATCATTTACAAATATTGCGACTCTAAATTGTCTCTACTTTAACAAGAGGAGAGCAGAGAAGGAAAGCAAGTGGGAACACTTTTCCACAGTTTTATGGAAGAAGTCGGTGCTGAGAATAGAAATCTCTTCCCAGCCATTACAGTCCTCACCAATGGTCTCATTATCAGTGCATTTTAGGAGAAAAGGCAAAGAGTCCTCAAGACAAAGGAAGCATTGCAGGCTGCAAGATTTGAAGAAGCCCAAGGGCTGCAAAGAGGTTGTCCTGATGGACAACGGGACAGAGGCCCCGTGTCTGTAGCTTCGACTTCCTCATGGAAGGATTCCTCTTTACAAACTTGGAAGCTCCTGGAACCACTGGACTACACCCTAACAAGACCACAGGGTCATAGTATAGAATCGTACGGTAATTCAGGTTGGAAGGGACCTCAGGAGGTCTCTAGTCCAACCTCCTGCTCAAAGTAGAGTCAGCTGTGTGGCTGGACCAGGTTGCTCAGGGCTTTATCTTGTCTGGTCTTGAAAACATTCAAGGTTAGAGATGGCACAAGTTCTCTGGGCAACATGTTCCACTTCTTGACTGTCCTCATGTGGGAAATGTTTCTCATCCAATATCTAGTCTTAACTTTTCTTTTTTGACTCAAAGGAATCGCTGGTGAGTACGAATGCAAAGAGGACACCACCAAAGCTGGACTTTTCAGAGTAGGATAAACTTGGTAATGCTGTACTCTCTTCAAAAAAGAGGCAGGTTTGGGGTGGGATCACAGTCTATGGATTCCTCCAAACTTGAGGCAAGGAAAAGGAGCAAAACTTGGATGCAACCAGAAAGGAGACCTCACTCTCAGATTCCACCATGTCCCCCTGCATCCCTCCATCCCATTCATCGTCTGGGAGAGGTACGAGTTTGCACCAAACGTCAGAGAATCCATTTTGCCTTCAAAAAGATGGGGAGAATTTTTGAAATCATGGCTTCTCCTGAGATGGAAAAGCATTTTCTCCTTTTCCCTTGAATTCAAGGCCTGTCCTAAGAATGAAAAACAGTTGAAGGCAGAAGCCATGGGTGATGATGAGCAACAGATCACTCCAGCTTGGAAGATGAGTCAGTGAGAAGTCAGAAGAGTTTGCAGCTTCTCTGCTGTACCTGATGCTGTGGTTGGTGCTGGAGAGTATTTCTGAACTATATTTCAACTGGACATCCAAGTGAAGTTTTCATTTGGATGTCAGGTGCTGCAAGACCAGCCTCCAAGGCCATCCAGAGCGTAACAAAACTGCCATTTCCAATCCTCGTGCAGTTAATAGTGAGTGATGCTTGCTTTTCTGATGCATATCGTGAAACTCAGATCCTGACAGGATTAATGCACTGTAAAAAGTCTCAAGACCTTCAGTGAGACAGGGGACTCTTTTAACAAATCAACTTTGTGAGCCCATTTGTGGCCAGTTTTGGAAGAATCAGAAATCATTCAATGAAAAGATGTTTAGCGAAGAAAAATAGTAACAACAACAAAACGAATAAGCAACTGTAGAAAGTAAGCTATGAAGAAATTTTTTCATCTGCAAATATGCTTAAGTCAATAGCTGGATGAGAAGTACTAATATTAACACATATTTGAAAGCCGTGAAGTCCAAAGGAAAACAAATCTTTGGGGATAATAAACTAAAGGAGGTGACTCTATGTCCAGGCAACTAAAACACTACAAGAAAACACAGAAGTAAAGGCACATTCTTTTTCTTTCTACTTATTTTTTTTATAGAATGAGATTTAATTTATACTATCCCCATTAAATTCAAGAGAATTTGCCGAGGGGGTTTCATCTGTTCTGCAGGGATCTAAACTACCGTTTCAAGGTATGATGTTTCCCAAAACCTTTTTGCAGTGGGAACAATGCACCTTCTTGGAGAGTGGGGATCTGAGCATTGTTGTGACAGAGAGCAATTCGGTCTTGCAAACCGTTCTGACCCCTATCTTGCCTTGTTCCCCCTCAATTCTGTATTTGCACATCTTCTTTTCTTCCTGCACATTTGAATTTAATAACTATCATTTTAAGAATTGTGAAAGGACTATCTATTGAATAGCTGTAGCTTAAGTAGCTTTCCTAGTAGCAAAACAGTTTAATTTTGTTAATATTGGTAGCTATAGAAATCAATATCTGCCATAGCTCTACGTCATCGGTTTTGGCTCTACCCTCCCCAGGAGGGCATCTGCTCGTTTCCCACAGGTACTGATATCACAGTGAGATCAGGGACTTAAATACTCACTCGAGCGTGGGGTAACTCTCCTCTCTTCACTTCTGTCCATCGATTTCAACATGAGTTGCTCAAACCCCCATGAAGCCCTTGAGAATTCCTCATGATAGACCTAGGACTCAGCTCATATTAAAACAGACTAAGGGTAAGCAATAAGTAACAATAAACTATAGCTGTGCAGCTCTAACATCAGCAGTTGAGAAGCATCCCAGAGTACAATTTCATTGATTTTAGTGGAATTATGTCATGCCTTAATTTGAGCCAAAACCACGATACATATTTCAGTGCTCCTGAAAACCCTTTTGGAATTTATTCTCCAATGGAGGTTCCATTAAAATAAAAAGACGCCCATTTTAACCATTGATCAGAATATACTGTAACACATGCGAGCGGGGAGATTACAGAAGACCTCGTAGAAGATTGATCTTTTGATATGTGGCAGAAAGATTGCTGGAAACAAGGGAACAATTCAAGAGTTATTTGCTGAGGGCACCCGGGGGCATTAAAATCACTGCATTATGGCAGGCTTGGACTGTTGCTGTGCCCTTTATATATAGCTGAGATAGACCTGCAAAAGAAGCTCCTCTCAAGAAATAGATACAATATTTTTGCAGCCGATGACAAGAGAGCTTTGACAAATTTTAGATCAGCTCACTTGGAGGGAACAAAGGCTGCTGAAGTGAGTCAAGTTCACTCTTCAGTAGTCATGACAACACTTTCAAGAACTCACAGTTTAGGGAAGAAGGAAAGGAAATAAATACTGATTGGTGACACAAAGCGATCCATTATTGCTCTGTACATTATCTCTAACCATCTGGACAGCTCTGGAGTGAAGAAACCAATGCTTGGTGGCATCCCGGAGGCCAGGCAGGATGCGGTATATCACACCGATGTCAAAGCTCAGGCAAAGGTAGCATCGTTGTGCCGTAGGCAGTGTGGAGGGTCCTGGGGTCAGAGCCCAGGATGCTGCAGACTCATCATGCATGTCCTTGGAAAGCAGTGGAAGAAGTTAGGACCAGCTCCCTCCAGCTCTTCACTCGGACCTTTCTGGGAGATATTGTGGCTTCATCCCTGGAAGTGCTTAAAAGACGTGTAGATGAGGCCCTTAGGGACATGGTGTAGTGGGCATGGTGGTGTTGGGTTGACGGTTGGACTCGATGATCTTAGAGGTCTTTTCCAACCTTAACGATTCTATGATTCTATGATTCTATGACTACATCAGAGGAACAAAATGGCCATCCTGAGATGCCTCAGGGCAAAGTCTGGGGGTAGGTTTGAGCTGCTGCAGGAGGTGAATTAAGCAGGGCAGTCAGACTTCACCCCGGAGAGGATGATGGGATGTCCAGCATGCTCCGTCCTGCTGGCCCCTTGTCCAGCCACGGCACGGTTACAAACATCTGGAGGACAGTAATATCATAAATGGCTGCAACTACTTGTTAAATGGAAGCGTATCTTTGCAAGCGCTTGCCTTGCAAGTCACATCTGCTCTTTGAAAGTCTGTTTCCCTTCTTTCCATTCCCCCAGGAAGTTTGCTAGCGCTTTATTAGTTTTTTTCTTCTTTTTTTTTTTCTTCTTCATCTTTTTGGATGTAGTAGCTCCCCTCCAGCTATATCTCTTCTTTGCTTCTCATCCAGACAGCTTCTGCCACTGCTAATACCCATCTGGACTATGGGAAACCAGAACCCTCGCTGGACGGTAATGGGCCAGTGGAAGCCTCAGAGTCTCCACGGCAGGGGAAAAAGGGATTACAATCGATAGCTGCTGTGCCCAGGCTCCCTTTGCAACCCCCAAATGAGCTCGACAGGGCACAAGACAGGTTAACGTCCCCTCTGCTCTCCTGGAAATGTGTCTTATCCCAGCCAGAGGGGCAGGCATAGTAAAGCCATTGTTCTCTTCTGGCCAGTTTCATTAAAGAAAAAAAAAAAAAAGAGTGACAAGTGTGGGATTGCTGGGGACCACAGTGCAGCAATTACCTGCTCCTTAGGAGTGGAGCTGAAGGCATCTACATCTGTTCCCAGAGCCTCCTGAGAGTCTCCTCAGATGGCAAGGTTCAAAGAGACCTGGAGGCTGAGCCCTGTTCCACAGAGGTTAAGAGATTTCATCCCTCATGAACAAGATTCATCTGGTAGATGAAAATACAGACGTCCAGTAAGCGATTGAGCACATCCTGAGAGAGCTTGAGTTGTTTGCCCACACAGGTGTGTAGGGTACCACCACATCTGCAAAGGGCTGGCAGATGTGACACCACCTCTGGGAGGGTGGCGAAGGGAAAGCAGGGGAGTTACCCTAGAGCATCTCAAATACTGCTTCTTCCTGCACATTCGCACAGCCCCAGGACTGGCTGCTCAGCCTGCGAGCATGGGTACCCACATCTTCTGTCCCTGGTCTCCTGCTAGGCCAGCACTTCACATCTGTCCATGCCAATCCACTGTCATATGCCTTTGCATTTACTCCAAAAAGCCATACTGGTGTCCTGGGTTTTGGGAGTAGAGTGGACTGCCAACCCATACAAGTAAATGCCTCCTTTACCTGCATGCCAGCCTCCCCCTCACGTCTTCTGGCAGCTCACAGACCCAAAGCTGACCCAAACCCCTAAACTCTGGAACAGGTCACAAACACAACACCACCGCATTAGTTTCCACAGAAACTTCTCAGCTCCTCTGCCCTGCCCCAGTGCAACGCTGAGATCTCCTTTCCTTTTGTTGGAAACTCTCCAGATGTAACTGCAATTTCTGTAGACATAAATTGTATTTACTATTTTATTGATTTACAACATGACATTTTCCCTAATTCCAAAGTATCTACTAGCACTGGCAAGCAAACAAAACCCACTTCTCCTGACAAGTCAACAAAGTTGGCTATGCATGGGGGTAACGCTCATCACCACATCAAGAACTTAGGGGAGGATTATTGCCTTCAACTGTGCAGGAATCTGTGCTTTCAACAAGGAGTTTTGTTCCAGATAGGATCAACTTTCCAAACTTACCCATGAACAAAAATGCAAGTTTTCCATCAGACCAATGAAAAATTCTTCCACTTCACTCAAACGAAAGGTTTCGTTTCAATTTCAGTCTTTTTATAATTTGCTTTTTATCATATAGAAAGAAAACACGGTAAGAGCGCTGGTTTGCAGTTCTCTGGGTTTAACATAATATGCAGCAATAAGAAAATAGCCTTTTAAAGGAAAGGCATCCTATTAAAGGAAAGGCGTAGTTACAAGCATTATAAGGTCTCTATTGATACCATAAAGGTCAAACACCTTCAGAACCACATTGTTTTCCAAGAAGTGGTGATTAATAGCTATTACGAGCAGCACTGGAGAGTATGGCCGTATCGTACAGGGAGAGAAGGAGGGGGAGAGTATGTGAGTTTTAGGGCTGGTGCAGTCACAAGCACTCTCTGGGTAGCCTTCAGGTTCATTATCCCATCCACCAGCATTTGGAAGGTCTCCTAATGAGTCAATCTTTCAGCAGATCATCCTGAGGCACTGGAGCTGCAAATGCTTAAAGTTGAGTCACTTTGTCATCATGAAAAGCTTTCACCACGTGCCCCTGGAGTACTGAGAGGCTCGCGGGATGGCCTGACCCACTGGTGGCACAGCCATGACCTCCAGTAACCATTAAAGACACCTCAGCAGCTAGCTCACAATAGGTGTCAACATGTAGACCCCCTAAATGGAGGTTTTTTCAGCTTTAGGTATCTCCCACTCATTCGTATCTCGGCAAGCCTGAGAAAGAGATGGGTTTTAGTCCTGTGGAGCAATTACCCAGAGGCCAGCTTCACCAGGCTGTGCTTAAGGACTTCAGGCACTGGGGCTACAGGAGAGAATTTGCACCCAGAGAGCCCTGAGGTTGTTTTACCTGGAAAGCAGCATAACTGGCACTAGTTCAGGGCTGCCTGAGGTAACCCAGCTGTCCTCTTGCTCCACTCCACTGTCCCTGGGAACAATCCCAGTCCTGTAAGTTAAAGAGGAGAACAAAAAAGTGCATTCTGTTTTCCTATCATCAGTACCATTGCCATTTGGGTATTTGCTTGGAGCTGCACAGCACATGGAGATGGAGATAGACTGGGTCAGCTTCATGGGACTGCTCTTTTATTAAACACCACCTAATGAAGAAAAACCTTAATTTCTTTGAAATCGGCTTTTCGGGGGCAACGAACCATTTCCCACATTAGACCTTTTCACACCTTTCCTTGACTTCCCGCATGCTTAGACCACTGACAAAACTTGTTGCGGTAAGCATTCACTCATACACTGGTTTGGAAGAGGGGGCATTTCTGGAGCCTTGACTTTTCTGATACTTTTATTTAGGGAACTGGGTGAAACCTTTAGATGTGGAGCTAGCAGCCTAAAACCTGCCAAACTTCTCCGAAAATCTAAATAGAATAAGGAAAGAACTGCTTTTCTCTAGTTTGGAGGCACAGCAATAATAAAGACTAGACGAAAGCAGGAGTTAGCTCTGCTTATGCCTTTGCTGCAGGAGGATGAGGTGGTGAGTCCACAGGTTTGATTTGCACCGTGTCAAAACCCTGCAGAACGGAGTTGCACAAAGCTAAGCCCCACGCATGTAACTTCCACGTGTGGGTCTCACTCGGCATGTTTAACAGTACGTAAAATATTTCCACCTAGAGCAAGTGGTGGACAGGAAGACTTGAGCCTTTTAGCCACAACTGCTCATTATTTCATCTGCTTTCATCAAATCCCCTTGCCCAGCAGTTGTGGCTTCCAGCCTCAGATGTCTCCAGTGCTTTTGGGTGCCTTGTTTTTGCTAGAAAAATAACATAGCAGTGAGAATGTGGGAACTCATTGCGGGACGCTTCCCATGTTTCAGAAAGCGTGACCCATCCACACACTGCGGGTTGGAAACCAGCTCTTTAAAGAAAATACTCCCAGTCCTTGAAATCCCTCCCTGCGCCCAGGGCTTTGCAAACCTCCACTTACTTTTGGCATCCGTCTCTAGATTGTGTCACTTGCCAGCTTAGTTAAGAAGCTGATTTGAATATTGTTTTATCACACTGTGCTTCGCAGACAGCATTGAGTCAGCTCAAAACCAGCGCAGTGTGTACTGGCTCCCAGTTAATTATAGTCATAAAACATAATTTACTCCAGTGAAAGGAAATACTTTGAATCTGGAGGGCTCTTTGCTGCAGACGCCAGTTCCTGCGAAGGGTTTTGCTTTCCCCTGTTATCACACGGGGCACGATGCTAGAGAGCGAGTTTTCTGACTGTGGGATTACAGTCGTTGGAGACCAGACTACCCCCGGTGCATGGGCCATCACAGCGAGGATGTTTTGCAGATAATTTTTTCCAAAGAGCATTAATACAGCCGTCGGGAAAGAAAGAAAGAAACTGTACCCTTAGAAAATAACAGCCTGTCTCTTGCTTGGCATTTCTTGGCATTCCTCCCTTCAGCGGGGTCTGGCTTGGTCCCTAGAGGAGTCCATTCGCTGGGTTGGTGTTTCCATTTCGGCTCTCCAGGCAGCAGACTAGTCACAGTGCTAATGCCCTCATCGAGAATTTGTTTTCCCAAAGGCCAGACGCTTGCAGTGTGCCTCCCTCTCAAACCACTCACAGTGCGAGGAGCTGCCTCCTGGTCGTTGTCCCTGCCTCGATGTCGCAGGAAAAGTTATCTCCATCGTAGGGATCACCTCTTAAACCCATCTACTAAATCCATCTCCTTAAAACACTGGATGGTCCGAGAGGTGAAGGCAGAGACAAGGGGAAATCGGGGCCCTCCTCACTGTAGACTCAGAGTTATTCTGGGAACATTTGCACGTGTGAAAGTCTCTCTCCCATTGTCCAGGAGAGGGTTTCTGGCCAGAAACCAGGTCTGAGGTTTACACAAGAGGGTCAGGGTTGCACGGCTCAACATTTTCTTACCAAGAGCTTGCCTTGGATGAGTGCCCAAATACAGAGGCAGCTGGGGAAGGAGCATGGCTGAGGACAAATGGTGGAGCTGCAGCAACAGCAACCCACCCTCTCCTTCAAGCTGTCATGAGTGTTTAAAATTGGTGGGAGAAGAGCAGGTACAAGCTGGAATATCCCGGGAAGGTCCGGTGGGAACAGCTATTGCTGATGAGCACTGGTAGGGCTAACCTTGGAGGGGGCAACTTTGTTCCTAGCAGTGTTTGAGACATCTGGGAAGGGCAAGAGCAAGGTGGAAATGCTTTGCTGATAGAATAGCACAGAACCAAATCCCCTGCCCTCACCTCTTTCCTTGCTTCTCACTACTGAACAAAAAAGCATCTCGTCCACCTGTTTTTTAGCAGATCTGGCATGAAATGTAGGTGCTCTCAGGTTTCTTCCCACCAGAGTACCCGCAAAGCAGTGGGGAGGGAGGCAAGTGAGGATATGTTTTAATTTGTCTGGCCAGATGTTCTCCTTGACATTGCAATGGTGAACTTGATCCTATCTAAACATTTCTCCCAGTTCCCTCCCTAGTCTTGCTCCAGCACTGATGCAGGGGCAATGAGAGGGAAAGCAGCTCTTCTGGGTCTGTCTGATAGATGGATACTGGGTAGAAATGAAAGGCTGGTCTGAACAGGCTGCCCAGGGAAGTGGTGGAGTCACCATCCCTGGAGGTATTTAAAAGACGTGTAGTTGTGGCGCTTAGGGACATGGTTTAGTGGGCATGGTGGTGTTGGGTTGATGGTTGGACTGGATGACCTTAGAGGTCTTTTCCAACCTTAATGATTCTATGATTCTGTGAACTCCCAGCCTCCTGGTTGCCTCCCTTCAAAGCACTGTCTGTGCTGAAGAGTGGAGGTGACAAGTCTTGGCCAGATCCGAAGGAGGACATGGAGGGTGCGTGGTGAGTCTGTGATGTCCTGATACAGCTGCGCATGCCTTGCTCCTGCCTCCAGATCCCCTACTCCCCTCCACTCCTCATGATTAAGTTATTAATAATATGGAAAGGAAATACTCAGGTATATATACCAGCAGAGGGTGTGCAACATAACTGCCCCAAACTGACATCTCTCAGGAGTCAGACTCCCTGGGGAAACTGAGGCACTGGGTGCACTAGGGACGTGACCCCAAATCTCAGTAAACCCTTAAGAGGTCCCAAAGAGAAACCAGCACTTGTGGCTCCAGCAAGCACCTTTAAGTTTTAGTCAAGTGCTAACCAACCAGAAATATGGTCCTCTTCTTTCTCACCGACACATGACCGAGTCCCACAGCATCTCTCCAAGGAGACATCCAGCATGCCAGCGTGTCCCCTGGGTGTCTCTGGTCAGCCTCGCTGGGGTCGTGAGCAGCAGGGTAATAAAAGCACTTAGAAGAGCAATGCCCGTCACATTCAGTATTTTATCAGGCTTCCACTTCTCTTTTTTAATGTACTCTTAGGAGATGGGAAGCGTTGCTCCAGGTTTGGGCAGAAAGGATCCCAAAGGGAAAGAAAAATCACCCACAAGCCTTGGGGGCATAGGCAGATACGTGCAGAAACAAACCAGGGGAAAACCAAAAATGCCCTTAAAATGTTGTTTTGTTTCTCTTGTCGTTGCTTATTTTACTGCAGAGGAGTTTGAAGTTCTCCGTTTCCTGGGTGTGTTACAGGAGCAGCAGAGTTGAGACACAAGCTTTTAATGAAGTTTATGTAAATTTGGGTATGTTTATATTTAGCAAAACAGATTTAGGAGTACTAATAAAGCAGCAGATGAGGCGTAGAAAAGAGCTGGTGCAGGTTTCCACCACTGTTATTTTTTAGCTTCCTCCCACCGTTCCCAATGAAAAGAGTCTGCTTCTGTTGCCAGTTTCCCTTCAAGCAAGTGCTTTTGAAAACCCGTTTATCCCTAAGAGCTGAGGCATCTCACCAAGTTGCAGTTCAGTTGCACCACATCACCTTTCTTCCGTGAGCAACCAGGGGCAATTCAGCCTATATTTGCTTTCCCTTAAAGCGAATTAAATTTTCCCAACTCCGCTGACCGATCTTTGTTCACTAACATGGGAGCATTGAGACAGGCCAAAGCAAGGCCAGGCTTTTCGTTATTTGTAGCCAGACTGAAGCTGAAGCAGCCTTTTCCTTTGGAAGAAAGGTGAGGGTTGGCACGGATGTGCCGGGCTCGGATGCCGAGGTCTGCACCGTGGATGCCGAGGATGCAGGATGAGCCTCAGCCCTGGGGATGTGGGTGGAGGAGGAGGCAGAGCTGGCACTGCCCAGTGATGGTTGGTGACGGATCCTGTGCTTGTGGCTAAGAGGAGAAGAGCAGGGGCCACCAACAGAGACCTGTGACCATCATCCCTTCTGATGCCACCACCTGTCCTCTGAGAAAGCAGCACGTCCATCTTTGAAGACCATGGTGATTGATACATAGAGAAGCAGGAAAATTTGTGGGTGCCAAGTGAGGACAAAGAGTGTGATGGGTCTCCAGGTCCTTATTGATTGAGTGGGAAGACTGGCTAATTAACCATGACTATTAACCTAAGAGCAGACATGTGGTGCATTGCCCCCTGTCCATCCGCACATCGCTGTACGGTGCTGACAAGCGCTTTGATTTTGCAAAGCGAGTGTGCTTGGAAGGGCAGGGATGAAGAAGGAATGAAGCAAGACCCCACGACCTCCAACGACCTGAGGGCTGAGCCAGAGCTGTCCATCTGCATCCCAGAAACACCGCTGCGAGGGTCAGAGGGATGTCGCGGGGACGATGGGTTTCATCCTGCCTCATATCTCAGCCAGCCAAGGCCTCCACAGCCACACTTGGGTCTACCTGGACATCCGCTTACAGATGGGGAAAGCCAAGGGGCAGAGACAAGTGACTCGGCAACTCCTTGGAAGAAGATGCTTGGGAACCCCACCTCTCCTGACACCCTGCCGCAACCTCTTTAAAATATTTTCTGCTCACCCCAGGAGTGTTTATATTAAGAAATGAGCCAGATTTGGGCCTTGTCGGCATTATGCATTGCTATGGCAATAACCTCCAATGGGGTTTCCAAGGAGGGGAGGGTGGTCCCAGGCCTCATTTTGAGCAAACCTGTCCTTATCAGAAACGAGCAGAAGTCCTTTGCGCATGCAGGGGAGTTCACATGGAACACAGCTGCCAGTCGCAGAGATGAACCCAATGAGATTTACAGGCTTATGCTGGATGACTGATGCTCTCTGGGCTTCATCCAGCCTATCTGGACCATTCATCCAGCCTGCTGGCTCCCTCCCTGCCCCTGGGGTCCCTCGTTGTGACCACAAAACTGCTCCATTTAGCGAAGGAGAATCTTTGATACCAGAGATTTCTATATTTGTCAGAGGTCAACTGAAACGGAAGGTAATGCAAATTATTACAAGCTACTAGGCAAAAGATGCTGCAGAAATACCAAGAAATTTTCCTATCTATGCCACCTTCACGTTTCTCATTTCCCTAACAAAAGGGACAGGTTCTAAATTTAGGACCGGCATGGCCAAAGCTTAGGTTTGAGATGGGACTTCCCCACGACCCCACAGCTCCCCCAAATGAAACAAAGCGATGAGGTTCAGGTGGCGATAACAAAACAGCAAAACCCCCACACTGTTCCCTGTCTGCCTCTTACATCGTTGCGAGGCCAGATTCCTGCCAGACGGATGGAATGGGAGCCTCGCTTCTTGTCTGCGTGATTTAACGGGCAGCAGACACGCCGCATGAGGAAAACCACAGCCACTTTCCTTCAGCTCAGTCTGGGTCTCAGGTTTTCCTCAGGGAGCCCATTTCTACAACAGGCAGAGAGTCCTGAAAAACATGAAAACCCCCATAGATTGGCAAGCGCTCATGATATTTGTTTTTTTTTTACAGGAAACAACCATCTGTTTTACCAACATCCATCAGTGCTTTAATGCACACCAGGGAGAAGCTGTGTGTGAGTAAATCAACACCAGCGAGCTGAGGATTGTATCCAGATTTTGGCTGCAAGGCTCTGACACCAGGAGAAAGGAAATGTGATCCACCGAGATCCATTAATTAGGTTAATTAGGCAGGCATGCTAATCAGGGAGTTTTGTTTCTGGCAGGGCTTTGGGTCATGCCGTAGATGTTGGGGGCATCTGAGACCATGTCCTCCCAGGGAGGACTTCAAAGACCCGGTTCAGTGCTGCAGAAGCGGTCCCTTAATGGTTTTTATCTGGTCACCTCCTCTTTGCCTCTGTTTTCCCCCAGCTCATCTGGGGTGAACCAACAGTCCGGCTGGATCAATCATTCTGATGGAGCTGTCAGACATCCAGAAACCACCAAGAGCCTCTTCAGGGCATCTTCTTTGCCACGGACATGGACTCATGGTATTTGCAGGCATCCCAGTTTCTGACCAGTGTTTCCCTGGAGGAAGGGACAGCCCAAAGGAGTCAGGTGGAGCTGGGTGGGCATCTGGAGGAGACATCTTGGAAATGGGGGGGGGTTCTTACTTAATCAAAGATATCTTTGGAGGAAATGGGCTTTTCCAGACCACTGGCACTCAAATGCAGTCTCAGGCGCCTGAGTGGTCCCATTGTGTGTGGTGAGACAGGGATGGGAAACCAAAAGCCTCTCAGGACAGACGGATTCACAGCATTTTGACTAAATGCTGAACCTCACTCGAATTTGCAGCTGCAGCTTCTTTTCTCTTCAACCTGAAATGAATCTAAATATCCCTAACTTAAGGTGCTGGAGGAGGAGAACATTCCTGGAAAAAAAAGTGTTCAGTCCAGGAACCAGCTGTGATTGCTAAATTAGGAGATTTAGACACATGGAAAAAAAAGCAAGAAGGCGGACTGAAAAGCTAAAAATACAGCCCGAAACACGGAGTCTGCCTAAGAGCTGCATTTTCATCCTGCTTTACTGTGGGCCCATCCAACCCAAGGAAGAAGGGGACTGCAACCACAGACCAGACCCACAATGTTAATACCTACATAAAAGATGTAAGACAGCAGGAGGCAGCCCAAAGCTCTCCCCTTAGGTATCACACCTGAGCTTTCGCAAAATGACAAGCATGAGCAAGCCGTATCTGGGATAACGTGTGATTAGAAAATGCAAGAGGGGCTGAACGCAGCTGCTGGCTCCTGCTGTCTCACGGCTGCCCAGGGCCAGCCCTTGCGTCTGCCAAATTAAAAGGGGCTGCTTGAGGTACCCCAGGAAAATGTTATCCTTGCCCTAGGGCAAGGACCGGATGCACAGAAGGTGCTGCTTAGAAAGGAGATGTTTTCCTCCCCTCCTGTTGGTCATCAGCCTCAGCACAAGTTGATTATCCCACTAATTGCTGACCAGATATCAGTGTGATGCTGAGCTACCAAAATGCATAAGGGCTCCTTCAGCTGAAGGCTGGAGACATCCCACCTAGTGCCCTTTGCCAGCCAGTTGTGGTGGTCCAGAAGGGAAGGAGCTGGGGGAACTGGTGCGTATATTGACCAGGGGATGCCGCAGATCACTGCGTCCAGCTCCTGATGTGTCGGTGAGTCTTGTTAATCCAAGTTTACATTTTAAAGAGAGAATAGGAACTTCCAGGCAAGAGGATTTATACGCAAGGACTTAATGGTTAAATTTATTCATGGCTAAGCTGAAGAGCCCAAAGTTATTAAAGCATGAAATTGTGCCAGTCAATTAAAGCGTCAATCATAGCCAGCCTCATTTAGGCGAGCTGCTTTAATCCCAAGAAAGGAACATTTTTTTGGCCCTGTGAGAGAGCACATTGACTTGAAGTCAGTTTTAGTGAAATAGCTGTTCCTCAGTTATTGTTCAAAGATTTGCCAATTTTTTTTTTTTCATCATTATTTATTATTTTCTGCTGTGCTTCTTCCAAGGTGACTTGTGTTATGCTCAAGTAGAGACACAGATGCAATTTGGGCTGGAGATGGAATAACTCTAGTGGGCTACACAGCAAACAAACATCAAAAAAAACCAAATGAAAACTGATCAAAGAGACATTTAAACTGGCAAATATCAGAGTTCTGGGACGTCCTTTGCTTTTAAGCTTATAATGGATTCGTCTTTTGTTTTTAAAACTCAGCAATTAGATTATTCTGCTTGTCACTTCGTGCAATGTGTTTGTTTTATTTGTTTTTAAAGCCTTTTTTTCCCTCTGGGCTGAAATCCCACAATGCTTACTGCATTGGTGGTATGTTTTTAACAAACGATGACTTTCCTTTGGCCCTAGGTATAGCACAGCTATATACAGCAAGTCACATACCTGATCATAATGAATGTATAGTCAGGAGAAACATCTCCAGAGGTGGTTTACCTGGAGACGGATGTAAACCTAGGTGCCAAATATGATCTTTTATTCCTTCTCCACCAAAGCTCGTGAAACAGGGACAAAACAATCTCAGGGTTGGAGGGGAAACAGGAGCTCAGGGAGTCCAAAGACTTGGCCAGGCTTGCACTGTAAGTCATAGGTGGAGCTTGGTAGAGAGTCCATGTGTCCTGCTGACACATTTGTACACTTCATTCCCATTGATGACCAGCAGCAGGTATTTCACTTCAGCTAGAGGTATTTTGGAGGTGGGAGCAGCTTTGGTGTGAGAAGTAGTGGTGTGAGAGGTGGCAAGGTCGGTGGGAGGAGGAGGTGGTGGCTGACCTGGCTTTGCACCATTCCCCTTCCTGCAGAAGGGCCCTTCCAGTGCCAATCCCGGCTGTGACATCAGCCAAGGGAAAGGGAAAGCTTTGAGTGATTTAAGAATGAAATTCAGGCTGCAAGGGAGCTCCGGACCCCTCTCTGACTGCAGTGCATCACGCAAGCTTTGTGGTTATTCCTGCACCAGCACAGCTTCCCATGGTGAAAGCTCTGGGTGCACCCTTATCCTGTGGTAGGAGCGAGGTTGCTGACTGCAGGACAGGCTGGCTTATATTTAGTATGGGGCCAGCACACGTGGGTAAGAAACCACTGGGTAGAGAGAAGGGCAACGAAGCTGGTGAAGGGCCTGGAGCACAAGTCTGATGGGGAGCGGCTGAGGGAACTGGGGGTGTTCAGCCTGGAGAAGAGGAGGCTGAGGGGAGACCTCATCGCACTCTACAACTACCTGAAAGGAGGTTGTAGCGAGGTGGGGGTTGGTCTCTTCTCCCAAGTAACAGCGATAGGACGAGAGGAAATGGCCTCAAGTTGTGCCAAGGGAGGTTTAGATTGGGCATTAGGAAAAATGTCTTCACCGAAAAGGTTGTCAAGCATTGGAAGAGGCTGCCCAGGGAAGTGGTGGAGTCACCATCCCTGGAGGTATTTAAAAGACGTGTAGATGAGGCGCTTAGTGACATGGTGTAGTGGGCATGGTGTGTTGGGTTGATGGTTGGACTCGATGATCTTAGAGGTCTTTTCCAACCTTAATGATTCTATGATTCTATGGATATGCATTAAAGAGCTGTCATGTCATATCTGGGGAATTCAGGAATGGGCATTAAACAGAGACCTTTAACATTGGGAGTCTGGGTTTTTCTGCAGTGGAGAAGAGGACAGCTGGCCACAGGCTGTTCTGCAGCCGTTGGCCTCAGGGCCAGAGGGCGGTTTGAGATAAGTTTGATTTCCCAGCATACATGGAGCCTTTAGGTCTATTCTGGAGGTTGCAAACACTTCTCAATCTCAAGGCGCCTCCTTAGAGAGCCCATGGCTAACACACACATCTCTTGCAG
Source organism: Calonectris borealis (assembly GCF_964195595.1). NCBI lineage: Eukaryota > Metazoa > Chordata > Aves > Procellariiformes > Procellariidae > Calonectris > Calonectris borealis. The sequence goes on along the minus strand of NC_134315.1, from coordinate 3,137,191 downwards.
GTCTCTCAGCCTGCAGCTGTGCTTTGTGCAGGAAGGAAGAGGATATGTTTTTGATCTCCTATGGACTGTTCCTCTTGGGACCTCCCCCGTGCTGGGTGTGCGCAGAGCCCAGCTGGTAAGGAAGCACCAATGGCAATAGTATTTAGGACTATCTATGCAGTAAATTTAGGTAGCTTGACTTGAAATTCAAGTTCCTGGGGCCAGGAAGGTCAAGGCAGTTGCTTCAATATCTGCTGTAGGAGCAGGGCACGCGGGTGCACCAGTCCCACCTGCTCTGCTGGGTGCAGAGGCAGATAACCTCTCTTTCCAGTTTCTTCCAGGGCCCCGGACAATTGCCCACATCAATAGATGTGTTTCTTCCTGTTTCCTTCTTTGGGAAATGGTTCATTCACTTTAAGAAACAGTTCAGGTGTGGGTCTGGGGATGGTCCACCCCAGGGACCGGGCTTTGTAGTGTTGTGGTTTAACCTGGCAGGCAGTCAAACACCATGCAACTGCTTGCTCGCTCCCCCCTCCATCCCCAATCCTCAGTGGGACAGGGAGAGAATCGGAAGGGTAACAGTGAGGGAAAAACTCGTGGGTTGAGATAAAGACAGTTTAATAGAACAGAAAAGGAAGGGAAAATAATAATAATGATAGAATATACAAAATGAGTGATGCACAATGCAATAGCTCACCACCCGCGCTGACTGATAACCAAGTAGCGATCGCTACCATGCTTCTTATTTATATACTGAGCTTGACATCATATGGTATGGAATACACCATTGGCCAGCTGCGCTAGCTGTCCCGGCTATGCTCCCTCCCAGCCTCTGAAGAGTCCTTGACTAGCGGGGTACTTAGCAACAACTAAAAACATCAGTGTGTTATCAACATTCTTCTCATACTAAATCCAAAACGCAGCACTAGGATGAAATTTAACTCTATCCCAGCTGAAACCAGGACAGTAGGCACTATGAGTGAGGTTGCATCAGGTTGGGCTCCCACTGCTGCCCCAGCAAGCCGTGCAACTCGGGCACCCCTGCATGGCCCAATGCCACACTGCAAGACACACAACACACATGCACACACAAGGAGAATCTTAGGTTTGTGCTATTAAAACATCACTCTGTCTGTGGGACAGTCCTCATGTTGTTCTGGATCCTCTGAAGATTGCAGAAAAATGTGTGTGCCTTTAAGGATCTATAAGTATAAATGTATACCCCAATGTATTTGTTTGTGTTTGTTACAACCACAGCACTGCTATGTGAGGCCCAGAGAAGACAGAGGCCAACAGTTGCATAGGGTGGACACAGCCACCCTGACCCAGAAGAGATAAGCCTTGAGCCCCTCTGTGCTGCTTAGCTGGGTGGCTTGAGATGCCTTCCAGGAGTAGGCTTTAACAGCCTAGATGTAGCCTGAGTTTTCCCACCTGGACAGCCCCCTCGCCTTGCCCAGCCACAACGAGCCATCAGGGACAACCCAGACAATCAGGCTTTATGCGTGAGTATTGGCTGGAAGCTCACGTGAAAACATAGATGCAAGTCCACACCTCTGGTTTTTTTAACTCCCGGTGCCTTGCTTGAGATCTTGGGAAGGGCATGTGTACTAGTGTCCGTGTTCTTCTGGTCACCTGCGTCCAGCAAGTGGGTCCAAACTGGAACAGGCGAAGGGGAGAGGAACAAAGACGTTGTCTTATAAGAGGAGACAAAATGATTTTTGGCTCATCCCACCTCGACAGTGAAAGCTAAGACATCATATGATTGCTCTCTATAAATATCCTGAGCAGGGAGTGCAAAAGGTAAACACTGGAAACAAAGAACCATTTCATGGAAAGGTCTTGCTGCCAAACTGGAAACTGCCCAGACCTTGCCGTGAAGGGATCCAGGCTGGGATGAAGAGGGGAGATCTTGGGCATTGCAGTTGTGAGGGTCTGAAAAGCTCTTGAAAGGGCAAAAAAAGGGGGAAAGCTTGGGGGAGCTTATTCTTCAGCTTGGCCTCGATAGGCCCGAGAAAGGGATTGTATAACAAGGTGTCTGTGAGAACCCAGGAGGTCCCTCCAGTCCTCCACCTCTGCCTCCGTAATGAAGATAAGAGCACTTCACGCCTTGCGGGGGGGATGAGAGACTAAGTACCTTGTGGAGGGAAGAGCACTGAGGTGCGACAGTGATTGGAGCATTATATATATATACCTGAGACAGTTGCATCTAGCTGTAATTTGCAGTATTAAAAACAAGTCTATTTAATTACTAGGCTACAGACTATTTTTTCCTGTTCCCATCTACCGTGAGATATTGTAAGGAAAAAAATAGCACATGTGCAAAGAGAGCCTTAATAAAAACTTGGGAGAAATATAAGTGGGTCTCACCTCCGTAGGCATCAAGGTAACTTTTCTTGGTACTAAGAAAAAATTTTCCAAGGCTGGCTGTTTGATTTATTGTCCAGATCCTAAACTGGAACATTTCTGTCTTAGTTTTGGCAGTAAGAACAAAAGTACTAAGAGTAAGATGTCCACATTGTTTTTCATTTTGCTGATGGATGTTTTGACAGCCGAGAGACTTGCTATGCTCTCTTTTTTTTTTTTATCACTTGTTTTTATAGGACATTGGGGAGTGGGGAGAGAACTGAATTTCCATCAGCTGGTGGCATTGTGTCAGTCAGATTTTTTTTTTTTGTTAAATCGCGAATAATGTCTTCTCAGCTTTCTAAAAGCTGTGATATTTTTGAAGTGTCACCGACTTAGTCCTTGTGGCATGCAAAATGTTGTGTGTATGTATATTTTTAATCACTGACTTAAAATAAAGTTCGCCCCCGATTTAGGATGACCTCATTTGAATCTGAATCTGGTTGGACCCTCCCGGGTCAGCTTTGACCCTGATTTGTCAGGTTAGTGAGGCTGAGTAAGCTAAATTTGCCAGCAATGAGACTTAAAAACCAAGAAGCCATGTCTTTTGGGTCAGTGCATCATTGATGGGGAAAGCTGCTGTCCCACAGTCCCTCTGGGTACTTTTACATGGCCAGCTAAGCATTTGTGCATCCGTCACATTCGAAGTAAACCACGAGACTGCTCTAAATGGCCACTTCTGCCCAAGATCTTGAGCTGGGCAGAGAGGAGGGGAAAGCTCATGTGCTGGGCCAAGACTCTCCCTGGGTATCTCAAAATACAGAAGTAGGTGGAGGTGCACCCGTAAGAGACCCAATTATTGCCGGATGGACGCTATAATCTAGTGCATCAGCTTCATCCCGATCCTTCAGGAGTTTCCAGCTAGCACCGAAGTACTCGCAGTTTTCCCATTAAGGACCCATCTTATTTCTCTCTACTTTTCTGTGCTAGAAACTGCAAGATTTTTAACTCATTTTGTGGTCAGACTTTAATGGCATCACTGACACAGACCACGGCAGTCCGGGTATATGTGGGATTTCTGAGTCATCCCCAGCCAATTATGCCAAGAGTTTTGACCCAGCTTTCCAAGATGTGGCTACAGCTCTAGCTGTGGCAGAGTTATACACAGATACGATAGGATTCATCTATTCAAACGCAGATACCTCCTCTGTAGACATCTGCTCTGAGCAAGTCCCTGTGGGCTCTTTGTAGTACCTGGAAAGAAACAGTCAGTCAAAGGTAGAATTCATCTCATCCGCAGCAGACATCTACATTGGGTCGAGAGAATAACTTCCTAAAAATGTTTATTTTTCCCCAGCAATAGCAACGGGAGCATTGTGTGACTAGCACAAACATAAGGAGGGATCCAAAATTAGGTTACATGAATCCACCTGTTTCCATGGTCTGTGGAGAATTTTAAATTGAATCTCAATGAAGAGAAGTGTTTTGAAGACTCTGGGTGCCAGAGAGGCCAGTGGAGATAAGCTGTGTGTCCTGGTACTGCAAGGGTTTGGGAATCCATTGCTGGTAGGGCCTGTGGAAGCTAAAAGAAACTAGTTTTCTACCCAGTCAGGTTCGTATTCTTTTGAAGTATTTCCTGAAAGAAATTCAAGGAAATATCTAGCCTTTTATGTCTAGACATCATTCCCTATAAAGTTTAGATTCCAAAATGCTCTCCTGGGAATAGGCTGTAGGAAGAGATGGCTCCATCATGCTGTGCTATGACCCAGAAGAAGAAAAAGGAGTACAGTCTCTTCAAAGAACTGCAGCTCGTGCCTTTTAGCTCCTTTTTACTCTGCTGAATTATTACAGCTATGCTAACAAAGCCCATTTTGATTGCCTGAACCGAGTACCTAAATTCTGCAATATGGGAGTGAACTCAGCCATGAGAGCTGTGAGTTGAGGAGCAGGTTATGGCTGATATCTGGGCAAGTCATGGTATGAGAGGACCTAACTCAGATCCACAACATGTGCGTGCCAATTCTTCTGTGGGGACGTTGCCAGAAGAATATCTCCCCAGGCTTGTCATGCCCTAAATATTGTCTTGCAAAATTATCCGTCAGAGCATGGGCTGTTTTGGGCAGCAACCCGCGTATGGCAGTGGCCATGCCCCAGAGTTGCTAGCCTTTAGATTGGAGCACAACCTTTTTTTTGTCACTTATTGCAAAATATTATTGGAGTAGGGGAAGGCGCAGTTCCCCTCCTCTTGCAGCTCTATTTGGTGATTTAGGAGACTTGGTGATCGAATTAAAACCTAATAATGGGATCGTGTTGATGTATTGATTTATTCTACATCTGATGGTCGTACTGCTTTATTCTTCTCCGGGCTCAGTGGTATTACTAGTAGTTCATCTTTGTTGATATGTCTTTCCTTGAAGCTCTTTAAAAAAAATATATTAGTGAGTTTTGTAAAATATATGTGTTATATGAAAAAACAGAGGTGGAAAGGTGCTACATCACACTGATTTCAAAAACCAACACATATCCTGAATTATTATTTGCTTCATTTTCTTTCCCTGATATTTGGTTCTTTGCTCACAGCAATATTTTTGCTTTCTCTGTTACATTTCTATTACTCCTGCTAACATTTTTCCAACCACAGATGCAGCCCTAGATTCATTCTGAAAAAGGTATTATATATTATTAGGAAAAAATCTTACGTTGTAAACTAGTGGGGCAGGAAAAATCTGAATTAATTTTTGGAGAGTCTTTGGGCTAAAATCTGATAGTGCCAGGGATTTTCTAGTTAGGACCAGTTTTCAGAACTGTATTAGGTGCCCAAGAAAGAAAATTGCTTTTTTTTTTTTTCCCAGCATTCTTTAATGTTTTTTAGTGTTGCTGTTGGTGAACCAAGGACTCATCATCATTAGACACTTCTAGTCAGTTTTCACTTAATTGCCAGTGGAAAAACATAAAGAAGTACGTGAGGAAGATAACGAGACATACTTTAGGACATGTGTTTCCCAGAGGGATTTGTAAGTAACCTGTTATTTCGGCATCCAGACACATGCATGGGTGATGGGCAGCACAGTCTGTACCTACTGGGGACAGATGCCTCATTGTGACCGTACCAGGAACATTTTTTTTTCCCCCCAGAGTGGCATGAACAGCTCCTTACAGAGACAGGCATTGCCTGTAACAAGCTACTTCCCAGCTGCTTTGAAGGCAATTTCATCCTTTGGTTTGATCCTGCAATCCCAAGCTCCATGCTAATTATTCTTAATTTAAATAACGTGTTTGTTTATTTATATTGCTGCTGTGCAGATGCTACAGCCCTGGCTTTATGATGCCAAGGTTTGGCAGCCTTGAAGACTCAGAGGGTCTCTGCACCCTTCTCCCAAGAGTCTTCCAGGAGGACACTATGTCCTGGCCTGCATCTGAGAGCTGAGACAGCCCCAAATCTGCTCCAAAGGGCTGTTTGCGTTGTTTCCCCATGGACTGTTGTGCTGGCAGGGCACGGAGACCATGCGCGGGTGGGGCAGGAGGGGTGGTTGAGGCGTCGCTGGTCCCCAGGGTGCTGGGTATGGGGGCTGCACCGCAGGAACAACGTGCCTGCAGGCACCGTTGGACACGTCAGTCTGTTCGCGCGCTGGATTTGTTCTTGCTAAAGGCTGTTGGCATTTTGATGTTTTTTGAAGATATAACAGAGAAGTAAGTCCTGAGAAGTGACAGCACTAAACTCTGATTAATGTCTCCAAGGAGCTAGATAGTCAACCAGAACCATTTTCTTGAAGCTGCATCAATTTCCATATGTAGCTCAGATTTTTTTTGACAATGCTGTAGAAATGTGGGGCTTGGAAAGATTATGGTTTGTTATGAGGAATATTTCTCCTTCAGCTTTTAAGAAGAGAGCTCCCAAATCTCTGTTTAAAGATCCCAGAATACTAATTTCCATTGTAATTAAGAGGTGACCACACACTCCCACGCAACCCATGCCTGAGGGTTCAGGTCCTCAGCTAGGAGTATGGCAATGGGAAGTTAAAGCCTGGTGGAAACCATAGATAATCCCCATGCAGCTTCGCTAGGACATTGCAAGACCATGTTCACGACCTGTTATTGCTTCTCATTTAGGGAGAGCATCTTCTAGAGATGTGGCTGCAGTTCATCTGGGTATGTTCACACCAGGCACATGCCATAAGCTCCTGCCCAAAGCTTTATTGTGTGAGTTAAATGACCGAGGCATTTCACAGTCTAAAAATGTACACTTCGTGTTCAGATTGTCTGCATTCAAACAGAAAAATCACAGGCTTAGAGCAGAGTCCTCGTGAGCTGTGCTCATTATTTACAAGCACACGGCTGTTTTGTCACGTACTGTCACCAAGTGTCTGGCATTTGGCCACCCTCTTCCTCCCTCTTTTCCTAATTGCTGTGTTAACAGACCACTGACCATGTTCAAAGGGTCAGAGATGTGAAGCAAAGAGTGGCAGAGAGGCTGAAAAAGTGGATCCAAATAATGCGGTTTTTATACAGCCTTTCTCATCACCTGGAAAGAGTTAATTTTCATCTTTTGCATGGGCTGGAGCAAGTATTGCAAGTTTCCAGCTATCTACTAGCACACACACACACACATTGCAGCTTATAAAGATTTTGCTTTTTTTAATTGCTAGAGCAGCTATTTGGCAAGTCGTGCAGCAGCAGCAGACGAGTCCTGCTGCTGCTGTCCAAGGTCCATGTGCTTGGCGGGGGGAGCCGGAAAATGTACAGTGCGTGTAGGCTGCTCTGAGCCTGAGCGTATCTGAAATAGCCTGGGATGTGGCTGCCTTGGAGGGGGGGCAGGTTCAGGGCTTAGACTCAGCACTTTGATGGGGGAAACACAGCAGGTTAGCGTGTAAATCCTGGGGGCTGAGCTGGGTGTAAGGGTATGAATGTATCCTGACTCTGTCAGTGACCATGCCTCCAGGATGGCAGTTCTTGCTACCCGCCCACCCAAGAGATGCTTTCCTCCAGCAATCAAAGGGCATGGGGCTCAATCAAGGTTATGAATGTCGCCCTCCCTCAGGTTGGATGTCAGACCCTCTTTGTGCAGGCTGCTCTTCCACCTAGACTGGGACACCATGCCATGCTGCACCTCCACCTTCTCCACATCTCCTGCCCAGGGACCCTATTCATGTCCATCACCACCCTACCCTGATCAAATTGACACCACCTATGAGCTGTTTTTTACACCCTGGGGTCAGCTGCTTTTATGGGACCTCTTGGGTCCACATGCTCCACCATAGAACTACAAGACCCTTCCTGGGGTTATTTTTCCACAGGAGATGCTGCTTTTTCCCCCTTTTTTTAGAAGTGATACCCTTGTCACGGGGAAGCAGATATCTCAAATAGGAAATGTGAAAACAACCCAGATGGGAGTTTTTGTGTGTTGTAAACAGGTGCCCACCTGGATGACCAAGGGGCCAAGTGCAAGGTTCACCAGGTTGTATTAATACAACCAAAGAGAGCTGAACAAAACTGTCTATTTGCAAGATATATTCAGCTCTTCACAGAATAAGGCATTTGTACAACATCATCTTTCAACTCCCACTTTCTTCTTGATTTCTTCTGAAATTGTATGTTCTATGTGAAAGATCTTGTAGTCATTAAAAGAAAGTGGAACTGTCTGAGCAGAGCAGAGTTTGCTTCCTTCCCTGCGTGCCAGTGCTGAGAAGGGCTGGAAATAGCCACCCGTTGCCTTAATTACGTGCCACAAAATGACTTTATAGCAGTGCCTTGCCCAGTCATTTGGTGTTATTGGGGTTTTGCTTAAGCTCTATCTCGGAGCGATGTACAAGATGGAGAAAAGGAATAGAGTCAGGCAACTGAAGATCTTGCATGGTGAATATGAAATGTGTCCAGATTAAAATGGCAATAAAACAAACAAAGGAAAACCATTTCTTGCATAAAAACACAGGTGGAAAGTGTCACGTGGCTGACTTTCAGTTTTATTAGATATGCAACTTAAATGCTACTAGAAGGTTCAAAATAGAAGGAGCTTTTTCACATGGCAGGTAGGAGATCTGTAGATTGTCTTGCCAAAAAATATGCATGATAAATATTTACATGGGTTTGAGATTTTTTAGACAAATCATCCAATTCATAGAATACTGAAGTTGGAAGGGAAAGCTGGAGGTCTCTGGACCGATGTTGTGCTCAAAGCAAAGACAGCTTCAGAGCTAGCTCAGGTTGCTCGAGGCCTGATCCAGCTGAAGTTTGAATACCTCCAAAGAAGATTCCCCCACCTCTCTGTGTGGATCTACCTCCATCTTTACTCTAATCCTCCTCAAGGCAATGGCTGGCCACCATTAGCCCTCCCCTTCGCCTTCTGCTTGCCATGCTCAGCAGTGCCCTGGGCACCAGGTCCTGCTCTGCTAGGTGCCCCAGCCTGGGCTGTTACATGTGGTTATCTGGTCCCAGATGCAAGATTTGGCATTTGTCTGTGGAAAAGCAAGGGGTTACACTGAGGCTTGCACAGAAACCATGTCTAAGCAGGGAATTTCCAGAACTAAAAATGGTTGGATACTTTGAAAGCAGTGAAGGGTGGGAAAGCATATGATCCAGACTGTCCTTGTTCTAATATTCTTCCCAAGGCATCTCCTTATGTCTACTGTCGGAGAAGGACTCATGGGCTGGATAGACTTTTTATTTCAAAAAGAAGAACATGGTAGCGGTCTACAAAACTGTAACTGGCCTGGAGAGAGTCAATAGGGATGATCACTCATTCTCCTTCCTAATGCAAGGACTAGCCAGAGCCTAATGAGCTCAGCAGATGGCAGGTTCGAAATGAGTGAAAGGAGATAGTTCTTTACCCGAAAAATAATTAAATTGTGGAACTCATTGCCTCAGGATGGCAAACTAGGAAAAACATAAACAGGTTAGAAGAAAAGCACCCGTTGGAGGTTATTAAATACTGCAAGAGTTTGGCTGGCTCAGCAAGTTGCCGAACCTTTTATTGCTGGGACAAGGAAGGATGCGCTAGACATATCACAAAAGATTTGCTGGTTTTTAGCCTATCTTTGTAAGAATCTGCCACTGGTCTCTGCTCGAGGTAGGATCCTGGGCTAGATCACCTTCCAGTTGGACGTGGTGCAGCTGTTTTAATCTTACATTGTCAACGGGAGATGGTAGAGATGGCTGGACCCGAGTGGAGGTGAAGAACGTGGTGGGTTTGCTGAGCTGTCTCTTAAAATCACCAATGCTCGTCTTTCTCAGCCAAACCCACCCATAAAGTGCTGACTTGAGAGCGCGGGGAGGTTTCACACTCTTTGGGAAGAGACACGCAGGCTCTTACCGCCTTGGGCTTTTCGTTACATCTCTAGCTGATCTCCCCTAGCTTTGCTCAACGTCGTTATCAAAAAACTTCCAAACCCCATCTGGGGGGGCCATAGGGGTTTGTCAAAACTGTCTTTTCTCCCCAGATCGCTTCTGCCTGTGTTTCTGTATGTATTTCCCCTGCACGTGGAGTGGAATAAAAAGCTGACTTGAGACCTACTCGTTTTATGCCTGAATTACTTCGATTTTCTCTGCCCGAGGCTCCTCATTCTTTTCCACTCCGTTGCTGCTAGTCTGCTGGGACTCTCTCATTGCCCGCGGAAGTTTCTCTTGTCCTCCTAAATTGATACTTTTCTCCATGAGCTCAGATTTTTGCCTAAACATGGACTCTTACAGGGCTAATTTATCTGAAATCTTACATAGTTTGGTTAGGCACACGCCTGCGCGCTACAATCAGTTTCAAAATGGCTCAGATTTATTTTAAGACTTTTTTTTTTTTTTTTTTTGCAGATGCCAAATGCATTGATTCCTGTCTGATTAAAAAAAAAAACAACCCACAGAGTATTTTCAGCATGATTTAGCGGCTCATCTACAAGGATTTGACTGGCTTAACTAAATGGTTGGTGCTCACTCGTGCGTGGAAAAGGCCTTGGTGTCTTTCAATGCACATTATTTAAGTTAAATAACCTAAACACAATTTAATCTTGGACAGTTAAAAAACAAGAGTTTTGTCTCACAACTTGAGACAATAACTACTGGAAAAATTGTGCAAACTATCTCATTATTTTTTGAGCAAAATTTTTTTTTCAGTGAAGCTATTATGTTTAAACCTTTTCGTATGCAAACTTTTGGAATTGTTTCTGGCAACAAGGCTTTTCTTTTAACACAACTACAGCTTGAAAAGAAAATATAAGGAAAAAAAGAAAAAGATGAGCAGATAAGGCTTGAGTGAAACAAAGCATTCAATTCCAAGTCAAAGAAAACATTGATTTTTAAGACAAAGGACCCATTTTGCTTGATTCCTTGCTTAGAAGAAGTTTGGGTTTTGGATCATCCAGAATCATATTCTTTCCCCTACTCTTTTGCTTCTGGAAGAACCATCAAACCAGAAAAAACAGTATTCATATGACTTCATTTAAAAGGCTTGAACACTGTTTCTTGGCTGTTCTGCAGAACACTTCTAAGCAGTGCTAGAAATACCATCAGAATAGGGATGTTAAGTGGAATTAAACAAGATTATGAATTTTGAAGGTGGTTTAAGAACCTGTAATACAGCAAGTAAGTAAATCCATACCACTATGACCTGAGGCATATAAATATACCACAGCAGAACAAGCCAGACCCTATTGTTATGTGCTGAATATGAAATGGGCTGTCTCGGGGCTTTCACATCCCGACGAGGCAGTCTGAATTAGCCGCTGGTTAGTTTTACTCCAGACAGCTCTGTCAAAAGGGCACTGGTAGCTCCACGGCAGGGAAGGAGCTGGGGGAGCCCAGGGAGGAAATCGGACCCTGCAGCAACTTCATGTCCCCGTGGCAGGCCAGAGGCAGCGACCAGCTGCTGCTAAAATGTTGTGACAGAGGAGACAATGGCCCAAAGTGTTTTCTGGGAGGAAAGGGGTTGGTTTTGACAAGCAGGTCCTGAGATGGGCAATCAGACCTTGCCCTAGAGATGTGGTGCGTGGGGACCTGTTGTATGGGCTTGGAAGCAGAGACATCACGAGAAGTTGCAACCAAGCTAGGGAAGGGTGATGAGGAGCAAGTGCACCAAGGTGAACATACACCATCAAGGGAAAATAGAGAGGTTGTGGCAAGGTTTAGCACCAGTTCACGCAGCAGCAGTGTGAAAGCAAGAGACTGAGGGTGCGCTCATGCCTTCTCCTGCCTCGTTGTGTCAGTGGAGTCTCTGGTTTGCAGGATACAGGACCACAGGGCATCTCAGGGACACCATTCAAGTTTCCCTGGGCAATCGCATCCGTCTTTGGCAGAATGGTGGAGGACAGGGCCTCACTGCTGGCACGCACACTGGGCAGTTCAGCGAGGCTGGATTTTGTGTTGGTCCTGGACAGGAATATATGGCTGTAGAGATGCACAGCAGCTTCTGAGCGGTAGGGGCTAGGAACGGAATGTGGCTGCAAGGTCAGGCTGCAAGACGTGCGATGCTCTGCCTTCAGCAGACAGCATGGTCCTGTCACAGGGGGCTCAGGCAGCCTTGCACAAACCTACCACCAGCATACAAGCCATGGGAGATAGATGGAAAGCTGTTAACCACCTTAGCAGAATCACTTGCTGCTCTACAAACACCTCCTGGGTAGGATAGCAGGTGAAAAGGGCTCCAGCTAAACCTTTGTGTTCCCTCTTGACTACGTTCTCCTTCAAATCTCTTTACTGTCTGATCTTTAAGCATTTCCCACTGGAGACCCATACGACAGCTACAACAAGCTCCCCTGCACCTATGTGCAATTCTGGCTCCAGCTCTGAGGACGTGAGCTGGGAGAACAACTAGACATGTTGCTATTCCAGTGCCCAACCTCCCTCGGTCCCCTGGGACATTCCCAATGGACTTGAGCCAGTTTCCCTGCTGTGAATCTCCAGTCTAAACTGGAGACCTTGTTGGACATCTCTAGAAAAAACAAGGGTAAAAAGAAACAGGATAGAAATGTCTATTAAAAAGAGGGAAAGTGAGAGCACGAAAGATTTCACAGGAAAAACCTTGATTACTAAGCCAAACCATGCCAGCAGTCAGCCAAGACATCCAACAGCCAACTTGGCTATGCATGGAAGCATCATACTGCATGATGTTGCGAGAGATGGGACTACCACCACTCGTACACTCTTGCTTGATAAAGAAAATCTGTAGCGGAGGGAGGGCTAGAAACCCCCTTCCCGAGCCTCTGAACACTCTGGCTTTGACAAGAAAACCCAGACAGGAGACGTGCAAACAACTGAGCCCATGGAGCAGACATCATCGACAAACGGGCAAGGGTTTGTGGGGCTGCAAAGCAAGGTTGATGCAAGAAGGTCGGTCAAGAGCAAAGAGGACTGCAGGAAGACAAGTCCCACTAGCACATAAAAGTAAAGAGACACTTTAAAGTCAAAGTGAGCAAAAAATCTACACCAAAATAAGGAAACCAAAGGGTTTGTTTGTTTGTTTGTTTTAAAAAAAAAGGATACATCACTTAGTGTATTTTTTCAAGCTTGCTGGACATCATACTGAAGGACTGTAAAGCTGATATAGAAATTATACACTTTTTTCTGTTGTCGACCAAAGCGTGCTTTTATGGAGTCAATTAGCCACAAATTATGAACACACATCACTTGTCTGAGAATGAATTACAGTACAACCCAAGAAACATAACTGTCTTTGCTCACTGGTCATTGCCCTGATGAGGAGGCCGTTGGTCTTTCCTACGTCAACCATAAAGGAAACTTGGTGTTCATTTGCGTTTCGTTCTGCAGGCGTGCCTCTTTCACGTGATGCAGTGCTACAGTGTGAGGGGTCATTGGTGTTACTGCTCTGACATGCAAACCTGGACATGAGCTCAGTGTGTAAAATGCAGTTACATCGGTGGAAAGAGTTCGTATAAGCTGGGATGGCATGAGTGCTTGGATCTACCATGGAGCCTATAGCTGCTGTCATATTCGATAGAGAAGTGCAGCCAACGTCATCTTTACATAATATATTGTGTGCCCTCCTCAGACCTTAGAGCCCTTTTTGAAGGTCGACAGCCACAGTCTTACCAAGGTTTTAGGTTTCTTTTTTTTTTTGTTTGGTTGGAAGGGTTGCTTTTCCTTTTTTTTTTTTAACAGATGGGGAAACTGAGGCACAGAAAGGTGGTGTGACTTGCCCACAATTGGTGGTAGACCTTGAACCCCCCCAGTCTTGCTCATGGCTGCTCAGCTCCCACCTGGGACATGGTGAGAAGGAAGGGCTGCCCACTTGTTCCCGAGGTGAGGAGAACCGCAGCTCCTCCCGGAGTGAGGGGAAGGAGTGTCACTCTCAGCAGCGATGTCTGGCAGGGGAACGATGGCACGCATGGTTTCTGCCAGCCCCGAGAGGCAAGAGAAGCAAGGAACCTGAAATGGAGAGGCAGGAGTTCGTTGGTCAGGCACTGAGCGAGAGGACGCGTCTCTACAGGATGCATTCGTGCCTCTCTGTGGCTTTCAGGGCCTCGTGCATGCTGGCGGCGGAGAGCCTCCTGTTGATGTTCCTGTACCTGCACCTCAGGAGGTTCCAGAAAGTAGTCCTCAAGTCTCGGTTAAAGAAAGCGTAAATCAAGGGGTTGATGAGGGAGTTGGTGTATCCCAGCCAGAGCAGAGTCCTCTCCAGCCGCAGGGGCATGCAACTGCAGTGGATGCCGCAGATGAAAGGCCGAGCTGTTGACATCAGGAAGAATGGAAGCCAGCAAAATGTGAACGCCCCCACGATAATGCCGAGGGTCCTGGCTGCTTTCTGCTCCCGTTTGAAGATGGAAATATTCTTTCGGTCTTGCCAGAGCAGTTTGGAGAGCGTGGCACATTCCTCCACCGCTTTGGTACGCTTGGAGCTGTGGTGGCCCCGGCTGGAGGCCTCTAGGCAGTAGACGCCCTCCTCTTCGTAGTGCTTGGGGAAGTTCATGAAGCGGTGCTTCTCGGCGCTGACCTTGGCAGCTTTATAGATCCGGCTGTACATGACGAGCATGACCGCCATGGGGATGTAGAAGGCAACCCCCGTGGAGTAGACTGTGTACCCAAAGTCCTGGCTGATGAGACAGACTCTTTCCACGGTGACGTTCTTGGCCCAGCCAAAAAGAGGAGGAAGGGTGATGGAGGCAGACAGGAGCCAAACGATGAAGACCATCTTGGCCATCAGCTTCCCATTTTGTCTCACGGGGTACGTCAATGGCCGAGTGATCCCCAGATACCTGGAAAAGGGAAGAGTTGCAAAGGGTGAGGAGGGTTGCAAGGTGTGAACACTGTTTTCATTCCTAAGCAGCTGTTCATGCTCAGCCCCATGAGAATTTTGGCCCTGGGGAATAAAAATGCTTTAAAAAGCTTCGTTTTCCACCAGAACTAGTTCATACAGAGAACATGCGACATTCCAGCCACAGCAGGTAACTCACTCCTGTCGCCCTCCCAGGGAAACACCCAAGGGTGGGATGGGTGATCCACAGAGTAATATTTGCACCAGGATACGTCAGGATTGACTCCAAATGAAATGAATAGACTCATACCAGTCTTTTATGGTTTTTGTTTAATGGGAAGTGGGATGGACAACACCTTTCTCTTATTTGTCCAGGCAACTTGGGAACTTGGGGAAGAAATACGACCTGCAGCTGAGCTGCCCCTGCGGCAGCGTGCGAGCAAGGAGCAATCTTGCCTTTGGGCAGGCTTAAGGATGTGTCCGGATGGGCACAGAAAGCAGAGCTGGTGATCGGGTGATGGACTGCGGTGCAAGACCGACAGTTGTTGATTCACACCTGCTTTCTTTCACACCTTCGCATCTTGCAGCACTGGCACCCGTGGGAGACACCACTGTCAGCAGCACATCTCCTCTCCAGCTAGCCTGCAATATTAGGACAAACCTACATGTTCCTGCAACATCTACTGGAGAAGACCTCTAGAAACCAAGACAGGAGCGAGTGCCAGCTGCAAACAGCTGGATAAGTCTGCTCCCTTGCATGGCCCATAGCTCCTGAAGCGATGCTGTCCAGCCCTCCCTGGGGAATAAAACGAGAGGCGCTCCGAGTAGGAGATCCCAAAAGCATGTGGTGACCCATGGATTCACAAATCCTGATGCCTGGAGGTAGGAGTTACCTTCTTAGCTTGACTGAAAGGAGCTGGAGACTGCAACACCCATCAGCTCCTGATTAGACTACAGGGTGTAATTTTGAACCATCCCCAGCCTTGATTGAGAGGGTTCGTGTGACTAAGGAATCGCGTCAACTGTTTAGTTGGTAAATTGCAAGTGTAAACTAATGAATCAGTAGGGAGTTGGCCACTGTCAGCCAACGTTCCCACTGAAAAACATCTGCCTGCTATCCAGTCTCAATCCTGTCCAGCAAAAACCTCCAGCTGTCAAATGGATTTCTTATACGTTACAGCTTTTTTGATTCAAACCTGCCTGTTCTCAGGATTTTGGAGGCATTTTTAGGCAGGATCACATCACCTTTTAATTGTCTTGGATAAACAGTGTCAGTCCAAAGGGGCAGTGAGAACAGCAGCTGTATGGGTACTTTTTGCTGAAAGCTGTTCAAGGGAAGAACGGGCTTTTCTGCCAAAAAGAACATTTCTGCAGAGAATTTTGCCTCTGTTGTATGATTATTTTTTTTCCCAACAATCAGTCTCATTGTAAGCGTTAGGAGATTTTTCTTCCCTGATTATCTTCCTTTTCCAGATCCTCCCCCAAGATTGGAAGAAGATGGAAATAAAAAAAAAATCCAATTCCTTCTCCCTTCCTCACTGCTAAATAAATTCAAAGCCTTCTCCCCTGACTCCTCAATAAAATGAATTTAAATTCATTCACTGCATTATTCTTTTCCTGTTTTCCTCTGTATTTTCTTCAGCTGGCGTTACTCGCAAAACCCAACCAAACTCTCCAGGACCACCTATGCTGCTTGGTGGTTGGACTCGATGATCTTAGGGGTCTTTTCCAGGACCACCTATGCTGCTTGTTGGTTGGACTCCATGATCTTAGGGGTCTTTTCCAGGACCACCTATGCTGCTTGGTGGTTGGACTCCATGATCTTAGGGGTCTTTTCCAACCTTAATGATTCTGTGATTCTATGATTGAACGCCCAGCAGTGGTACAGGCTGAAGGACGACATTCACGGATGCAAAGGCAACGCAACCTCTTGGGATGGGAAAGGGTTTTTGACCCCACGGGGGCCCTGTCTATGAAGGAGAAGACCTGGTGAGATGGAGATGGACAACAGGGCTGGTTTTGGTGCTGTTCTTCCAAAACACACCACCTCCTCCTTCCCACCTGGGCTGAGCACAGTGAGTAGTGATGAGCCTGGCTGGAAGATCAGGACTCAGAGAGATGGGTGGGAGCAGGCTGGAGGGATGCTGCCAAATATCCCTCCTGCTGTAGGAAGGGGCTATGGAGGGAAAGCAGACTTGATGTCCCCTAGGCTGGAAGAAAACCATACCCTGCTGTTGCATCTCCCAGTTCAGCACCCAAAAATCACTCCTCTGTATATGCAAGCCGAGAACTTTGCAAACTAATATATGCTGTGTTGTGTGATATCCTTTATTATGCTATTACTGGGTTTTCTTTAGAAGCCGACCCACTCGGGATTTGCTAAACTTCAAGGAATTTACATGCTAGCCAAGAAAATGCACAGTGACAAGATTTAAAAAGCAGGCAAAGCTGACACATTTCATCTGCAGGTGCCTTGTGCAGTCGCTGTTGGAGGAAATGGGGCCGTTTTGAGGTCTTTGCTTATAATTTTGATGAGAGCGGGAAGACCTCAAAATAGGCCAGCGTTTACAGCAGCGCGGGAGGCGAGATTTGCACAGACATGCAATGAAATTCAAATCGAATTCTCTTGCTTTAATTTTTTTTTTTTTTTTTTTTTTTGCGCGTGTGTCTTGTTGTTAATCAAGTTTAGTGGTAATCAGGTAACAAAAGCCAGTTTCCAGAGCAGCGATTTACCGGCGGTTTGTGCGGCTTTGCAGAACCCCCGCCGTGCAGAACCGATGGTGTAGCCACTTGTTCTTTGTGCAATAAACTCTTTCCACGTCCTCGCTCCCACGGATGCCTGGGCACCCTGAGCCCTGGCCGCAGGGTGGGAGACCTGCCCCAGGCTGGACTCCACCATCAACCCCATGGATGAGTGAATTCAGCGCATTTATTCTACGTTCAATGGTAATAATTGACTCCTTATGTCAGGGATTAAAAAATAAAGAAAAACAAAACCTCTCCAAGGTGCCCCTATCTCCATTTTGCAGCTGGCAAACTGCGAAAGGATGAACCTTTGCTCACGCAGGCTGAACCCAAATGAGCCCAGAACTGGGGTTTCCCGGACTCCACTGATTTACCACAATCCCATGCCTCCTCTGGGACAAATTCAAGCTCCGTACCTGGCTTCCAGGCTGATGCCATGCCTGTCCCATCCTGCTGAATGAGAAGACCCCTCCAGGTAGAGGATGCACAGGGCAGCTGGAGGCTGCAGCTACCTGTGGCATCATTTGCCCATGCCCTAAGCCAGGGCTGGTGGGAGCATCCCAGGGATGCATTCCAGCTCGCTGGAGATACAGTGCAGGGACCTACCCTGGGACATGTTCAGATGAAGGACACGGTAAAGGCAATCCAGCAAAATGCTGTGCAGATTTCATCCCATCGACTCTTTTGGGAGGCATCCTTTTTACTGAGGACGGTGCCAATTTGGAGCATATAATCCGATTTTGAGTAGAAAATACTTGCCAGGGAGATGGAAGAGCCCCAGCGGGGCTGCCTGGGAAATGGATGGAGACTTTTTCCTCCACTAGGAAAACCTGAAGTGATATGTGGGGTTTGGGGAGCTTCTTTTATCAGCTACTTGGCATTTTTACGGAGAGTTTCATCAAAAGCTGAACAGCCAAAAAGATTTTTTTGTTGTTGTCTTGTTTTTGGTTTGTGGCAATAAAGAATCTATAACATTGGCAGGCTTTTATCTAAGGAAAATTTAAGAGAAAGACTCATGTTTCTAGCATTTTTCTTTTTTGATTTAAAAGAAAATCAATCAAACCCCCCTTCAGACAAGATTAGTTCTACCAGCTTCAGTCAAGAGGCTTTTAGAAAGCGCTCTGCATTAATAATCAATAATAGCAACCTACATTTTAATAGTACTCGTCATCTTGGGCAAACCAAGCATCTTTTATATCTAAGCTAACCAAAATATGCAGATGCTTCAGCCATCAATAAAAACGCAACCTCCCCTTGGGCAGAAACAGGCACCTGCCTAACAGTGCTGATCAAGTTGGCATTCAGGACAGAACTAGAGGAGATATTTATGTTTCCAAGAATATGGAAATATATGTTGTTCCTCTTCTTTCTTGCAGGGCAGGAGGAACAGCTTGCCATCGTCACTGGTGGAAATTTTAGTTAACGCCTCACTGAGATGAACAACTATTTCATCTCTTTTGGAGCAGGTGTTTCAGGCTCTCTGCAAACTCAGCTATCCTCTTGCTTTAGCTTTGTGGTCGGCTTTGCTTTGTATCAGCATAGAAGCTGAAAAAGTGTGGGTTTGGAGATGTTTCCATCAGGAGCTAAACAAAAAATCCTGCCCATGTCAAGGCTGGGGGGAGGTGGCGATCCAGGTGTGGTCCTGGATCTGTGCTTTCCCTCAATCCACTTCATCAACTGCCTTTTGGGAGCAACAAGGATGATGGGTTGACGTGGAGCAATGATGACTTACAGGATGCTCAAGATACGGCCACGGGGCAATCCACACAGCCCACAGCCTGACCCTGGGGGTCCTCAGGGCACAAAGCAGCAGGACAGTGCCCCAGTCACCTGCTCCTCCTTCGTGCATCAGAGGACATCCCAATCATTCCTCTTCCCTCCTCAAGCCCTGGTACAGACTGAGCCCGCCTGCCCCCATGCACTCGCAGCATGGTGGGCACGGCCAGGAGGACTCTTCACCCCCTTCCCTCTGCCCTCCCAGTCCTCCTTCCACTCAAATTACTCTTTGCTCTTTTTCTCTTTTCCCTGGCTCAAAATGCATCTCGGGCAATTGCCCTCTCACCACTCAACTTCTTCATCAGACGTTTGGTGGGCAGGGATGAAGGTCTGGGAGCAAACGGTGATGCTGCAGCCCAGCCGAGCTCCCAGCACAGCACGGTCCCTGTGAAAACGCACCCGAAGAACAAGTCCATGCCAGAAGACTCAGACCCTGTGGCAGCCTCCTACATCACAGGTTTTTCCTTCATCACCCTGCTGAGGTCTGCAGCACAGAAAGGTCAAGCCGTTGTGTAAAAGCCCCCGGCAACCTCCTCCCTCTGTCATTTCTTTTGCTGCAGCTCCCCTTTTCTCTCCAACATCCAGAAAGGACGGTGGGGGTTTGCTCGACCAGCACCTGGAGATGTTGCAGCAGAGCCTGAGAGCTGCCTGAGATGAGGCGTGGGACCGCGTGCCTGTGGGGTGGGATGGTTTTCCCTCGCCGCAGCTCAGCGCGGGCAGCATGAGTTTTGCAGCCAGGGCCTGACGCTGCCCCGCTCCTGGGCTCCTCGGAGCCCCGCCACGCTCGGCGGGGCGGGCTGGGCAGAGGGGCTCCCCAGGGAGGTGGGGTTTGCTGGAGACAGAAAAAGTGCCTCCAGCATCACCCAGTTAAGAGATCCTCCTTGGCTGTATGACCAGAGGGTGCAACTTAGACCAGCCTTAGGGCTGCTCCCATTTAAGCCGGGGATTACAGTTGCAACTCCTGCCCACCCTGCCTTCCCTACGGCCCTCAGCACCGCCCAGGATTTGGCCTCGGCATGTGTGGATCCCCCCCACGCTTGTGTCCACACCTCTCCAGAAACCTCCTGCCCGGTCCCATTCCAGCGGGGAAAGACGGACCGACGTGAACCCCAGGCACCCGCCTAGACGGCATCCTCGGATTTTGGTCTGCTCCCGGGAGCGGTGGCACCGGGCGGGAGAGACGTGATGAAGAAGTGGAATGAGCTGCAGTGATTTTTGTGCAAGGTCTGTCCTACTGGTGTGCACGTGGGGGGAGCGTTTCGCCAAGGGGTGGGGTGGGGGGGGTGGGATCAGGGAGGGAGGGGAAGGGGAAGGGGAAAGGGAAGGGGAAAGGGAAGGGGAAAGGGAAGGGGAAAGGGAAGGGGAGGGGAAGGGAGGGGGAAGGGAGGGGGAAGGGAGGGGGAAGGGAGGGGGAAGGGAGGGGGAAGGGGAAGGGGAAGGGAGGGGGAAGGGGAAGGGGAAGGGAGGGGGAAGGGGAGGGGGAAGGGGAAGGGAGGGGGAAGAGGGAAGGGGAAGGGGAAGGGGGAGACAGGAGGGGAAAGGAGAAAGGAGAAGAAAGGAGAAAAGGAAAAGGAAAGGAAAGGAGAAAGGAAAAAGGAAAGGAAAGGGGAAAGGAAAAAGGAAAGGAAGGGAAAAGAAATTTTTTAAAGCAAAGCCAATCTGATCAGTGTGTAGCTGCTTCCCTGCTCCTCACTCATCAAGAGGAAGCATTGACGTATCCCATCACTGCATTTATTCTCTTCCCCCTAACAGAGGCAGACTTCTGTCAGCTCTGGATACACCTGCTTTTTTTAGGAACAGGCTTTTTATTAAAACAAAGCAAGTTCAGCAGCAGAGCCGGACCTCGTCGTGTGGCCTGGGACTGATTTTGCTTTCTGACCAGCAGCGCTGAGCTGACCAGGGCCGGGGAGCAAAGGGCAGCTCGCAGGGGAGCAGTCTTCGGAGCAGAAGTTGCTGTTTGCTTGCTGGGGGGCAAAGTCAATCATCAGCAGCAGGATTTTCTCTGTCCTTTCTGCTTTGTCACCCGGTGTCACACCTGGGGAGGGTGGGAGGGTGACCAGGGAGGTCATAGAGCTGAAGGCACCCATCTCCTCGGCTCTCTCCCTTCCCTGAGCTCCTTAACACAAACCAGCCCGGCTCAGCGGTGCCAGCGTAAACCCAAACCAACCCCCCGAGAAAGCCAGCGCACGCGTCAGATCTGGATCCGGCCCACCGACTCGTCAGCGCAATGTACCTAATGACGCAGGCTGCTATAATTAGACCCATGGGGGTGCTGACTTGCCCGAGTCTGGCCAGTTTGCCAGACAGGCTTAGCCTTTCCCTCCTGATCCCAGGTGTGGGAGTTGAAGCCAGCAAATCCTCACAAATGCATGCACTGGGCTAAACCAGGGATTATGGGGACTCGGGATGGGGTGGGGGGGCTTGCCGACATCCTTAGCGAAGGCACAAGTCCAGGCAGCAGCAGAGCATCCCATAGGACTAGGCTCCGGAAGCTCCATAACCTGGATTTTCCAAACGCATGTGGGTTTCTTGTTTTGTTTTGTTGAATAATTTTATGGTCCAGCCTCCTTCCATGGAGAAGGCCAGGTCACGGGTCTATCCTCTAGGATCTCTTCCTCAAGCCAAGGAAGAACAATGTGAAGCAGCTGCCTAGAGGGGGAGGACTAAGCAAGTAACTTAGAGAAGTTACTTGAGAAAGCACCTTAAGCCCAGCTCCTCCAAAAAACCTGAGGTACCTAATTCATACAGAAAGCCCTCAGCAACCCTGTGCACCTGGAAAACACATGCAGAAGCATTGATCCAACCGGAACCATGATTCTGGTGGCCCTCAACCTCCAGAAACTCCCTCATATTTAAGCCCACCTGAATACATGGCAGGTGCTTTGTCTTCCCTTACCTGTCCACGCTGATGATGCACAAGGTCATGATGGAGGCGGTGCAACACATAACATCCATGGCGATAAACACATTGCAAAAAACCTTGCCAAAGAGCCATTCTCCCCCCACCAGGTCTGTGATGGTCACAAAGGGCATGACAGCGAAGGCCACCGACAGGTCGGCGGCTGCGAGGGACACCACCAGGTAGTTGGAGGGCTGCCGGAGCTTCTTGACGATGCACACGGAGATGATGACCAGACCGTTGCCGGCGATGGTCATGAGGATGATGATGGAGAGCACCACTCCAATGACAATCTTCTCGGTGTCCCCATAGAGCAGGATCTCCTCGCCGCAGTCCGTCGCGTTGGTGAGGTTGGAGGACGACAGGTCTGGCTCAGCTGGGACGGAGGGTTCCTCAGTCATGAATGGATTCGGGAGCGATTTCTGAGCCGGGTGCTGCTGTTCTGCGTTCTCCACAAAGAGAAGATGGTGCTCCAGAAACCGCCTGGGGCTGGCCCTTAGCAACATGCTCTGAGCTCACCGCAGCGGGCAATGGCACGAGTTCTCTCCCAGCAATGACACCTCCAGTGACAAACCAGAACATTTTATCACAAACAGGCTAAGAAAATAAAATACTCTCCCCCCCCCAACCCCATCTCTTGCCTCCCAAAGCTGCGGCTGCATCTCACGTGCTCAGCAAGAAGCCGCTTCCCAAGTCTGCTTGAAGACACACGGTTTGCTGGAGGATGCTTGGAGAAAGCTCGTCTCCACTTTTAAAGGAGCACAAGCTGCCCGGTCCGCCTACAACGGCTGCCTGATCATCTGCGTGCTTTTCCAGAAGGACAGATAACGGCAGCCGATCGTTACTGCCCATGTTATTATGTGTTACTGCCGAGTGCTGCTGGGCTTGCACTTCTCTTGTGCATCCGTGCATTTAAATCCCCTGCAGCTACATGCATATTCCTGCATGTGGGTATAGAAGAGCATGCGATAACACAAGTAACAGCCACAAACGTGTGCACACACGTCGTCGGCTCTATCTCCCGCATGCGTTAACACATAAACTTCAAAGCTGTGACCGTAAGCCCATGCACACGGCATGTAATGGCAACACGCGACCGTACGTACCCACAGGAGCACGGTGCGGAGCTGCAGCTCGCAGCGGGAGCATATCCATGGCATGCAGCACCCCCAGGGTACCACGCACCGTCAGGGCATCCCAGCCTGTGCCCAGAGCCGTGAGCATCACCAACACACACATAGCAGAGAGACACGGAGAGCAGCTACCGCGCTCCCACCCCCCGGGTATTCACCCCCGTAAGTATTTCCCAGCCATAAACAGGGAAACTTTAGGGCAGGGCTCCCCCGCTATGCGGGGCTCCAAACATCATGCACAACCTGCAGCCTTTTCTTTTCATTTCAAAGCCCCTTTTCCCCCTTGAAGAGAGTTTTGTTTAAATCAAAGCAGGATTGCAACCCCCTCCTCCCCTTTGCAGCCCCTCCACCTCCCCCAGGCTGGGGTGATGGGGGTCCCGGAGTTACCTGTATCGAGGGGGTGAGACATCCTCCAAGCGAGCCCCTGCGAGCTCCGGGCAAGGCGAGAAAGCAAAGAGCCACCCCCGGAGCATCCTTCTCCCCTCCCCGCCTCGCCGGTCCCTCCTACCGCCCTCCCCTCGCCTCTCCCCGGGCAGGGACCCAGGTGGTCCCTGGCTCCCTCCGAGCCCCAGGGAGAAGCAAAGCCCAGGGAGATGGGGGTCCAGGCTGGGTCCTGCGCCCACGCCAGCCCTGCAGAGATGGGTGGGGGGAGAGCGGGCGAGGACCTCGAGGGAAAGGCTGGAAGTTGAGAAGATGCTTTTGAACGCGGTCGTGCAGCCCAGCGAGGCAGGCGCAGGAGGAGCAGCCTGGAACCCAGCAAGCGGGGTACAGAATGGGGGTACAGAGAAAAAGGCTCTTTCCAGAGCACCCTTCCCCATTTTTTTTTTTTTTATTTTATTTTACAGGAGAGGGTTTCTTTCCCTGCTCCATGCATTTTTTTCACACCCCCCCCGGCTTGTAGGAGGTCCCATATTCATTCAGCTCTGCACTAAAAAGCAGCAAACCGCCAGGGAGAGGCAGATCCCTAAAGATGAGCTTTTCCCTTATCTTAGTAAAATCGAAACAGAGAGAATAAACCAGGCAAGAGCACGCAGAGGACCACATCCATTTCCCTCTTCGCCAAATGTTTCACGGGCGTTTTGGTGCTGGGATTGCTCCGGCGCTTCAACCCAGGGCATCAGACAGCTGCTCCCCGCTCCTCCCGGGGCAAAAGAAGCGGAGCAGAGTCATCTCCTGAATTGGTTGCTCCTAAAAGCAGTTCCCCCGGGAGCTCAGCCCGTCCGCTGCCTCCCCGGGCAGGTTTGACAGTGTGGGGCTTCTCTCCTTGCACAGGCCCCATCCTGCACCCCTCGGGGCGATGGGTGTCCAGCCAGGAGAGGTGCAGGCAGACGGCTTCAAGAGCTGTTTGGAGGTTTGGAAAGCGTTTCCCCCTGCCCTGCCCCGTGTTAAGCACTTTGGGAAGGAGATGGGCACCTCCATCCCTGGTGCCACCAGCTCCATCACCCATCCCAGGGCTGTGCAAACACCCCGGCACCCTCCAGCCCTCCCGGGGACAGCGCGGAGGGCTGATTATGGAAAAAAAACACCTTTAAATCTCTGAGATGCAGAGCACTGCGTTACCTTGGGTCAAAGTCGGTACCAAGCCTAAGAGATTTTTGGGACAGATGTTCCCTGCAAGGAAAGCTCCGGCGAGCTAGAACAGGGCTGTTAAGGCTGTACTTAACTCTAGGGTTTCTCCTGTGCTGCTCAAGCATCACAGCGTGCGTGGGAGGCTGGCTAAAATAGCTTCCTCGCCAGGGTAGGGTGTGCTGAAGCTCTGGCTTTCTTGTTCTTTGCATTACGTGTGGGTTTTTTTTCAGCCCCTTCGGAGCGACGACATGCCGAGACGGGATGGGGCTGGTAAATACAACCTGCAAAGCCCAGTCCCTGCCTGACCTGGAGAGCAAGGGCTGCTTCAGCCTGGACTCACCAATATTGAGTGGAAAAAGACACCCTCTATTTCCAAAGAGAAAGGGGGGATCTGCAGAACTGCCTGCCGCAGGACCAAAGGATTCTGAAGTCTCCAAACAAATTCACCCAAGAATAAAACCATTCCCTAAGGACCAGCTGTTACATGCCAAGCCAGTCTGGCGCCAGATGTCCGGAGAGTTTAAGGAAAACTATCTGCGCACGAGCTGCAAACTCCTGCTCTGCTTTCCACCTCTGGGACCGGGGCTTGGCAGGAAGGATACGGGGTGGGGAACGGGCAGGAGGGGTTTTTCCAGCTTCCCTGGAGGTTGCCTTTGGGAGAGCAGCGCAGCGAGCGGCTCCTGTGCATTAGCAAGGAGAGACAGGGAGGGATATATTTTTTTTTTTCCCTCTCGACGCACCGCTGGGAAGCAGCCGGCTTACGCCCAGCGGTCACGTTCGTGTCCTGGCAAAGGAAGGAGAGAAGATGCTTATAAAGGTGATGAACTTCATGGTCCCTTTGCTCTGGTCAACCCCTTACACAACTTATAGCACAGCCCCAAAATCCTGCAAGAGCTTCAGGGAGCAGAATTAACCTCCGTCTCTCCCATCCCAGCACCATTTCTGTAGGATACAACCTATATCCTCTCCCTTCCGAAACCCCTGCAGGTCTGGGGACTCCAAAGGAGGGGTTTCCCCGCCTCTTTCTAGGGGGAATGAGCTGCTCTGATGATTTAGGGAGCAGCAAAATCCATGGAAAACCAAGAGCAGCGAGCCACCGGCCAGCTCATGGGACACGCAGTGAGCGGCTGGAGGGCACGGTCTCTGCATTGGCTGGTTTTTGGAGGACAGAAGGGAAAGTGCCAATTTTTGTGTGAAGGAAGGATTAAAAATAATAATAATAATTCTTATTCTCCCTAAAATTTTTAGTGCAACATTTCTCCAGCTGGAGGCCATGATGACCTTGTTAAGACACTTGCTCCTGGGGCACACTGGGAAGCACTAATTGCATTTAATGGCAATTAGGGGAGGAAATGGCCAGTGCTCCTTGGCTGCTAACCGTAGCTTTCTCTCTTTGACTGAGAAGACAGCACAGATTTGGAGGAGCAGGGATGTTGCTGGAGCAAGACGGATGAACCCCAAAGAAAGTTGTCCTTGCAAAATAAAGCTGAGAAGTTGAAGATCCAAAATAGCCAAAGTTTTCCCCCTGCATCTTCAGGCAGACAAGAGATGAACAAAGTCCTCCCACAGTGTCATGAAGGCAGTGCCCAGATATGTTCTTCCATCTTCATGTACAAATGACCATTAAAGTGGCTATTTTGTTAACTATTAATTGTTAATATTACACCCTATTAACTCTAATGGCAAAGTAATAGGCATAGTTATTAATATGCAAATTCTGAGAAATTTCATTAACTCCAAGGACCTCAATCTCTCAATGTTTTTCACGGCTAGTGTCCCAAAGCAATCTTCCCCGTATCGCACGTGTTGACATTTCTCCCTCCGAGCAGGTTGCCCAGATGGATAAAATTAATCACTTGAGGTTATCAGCTTTCAAGCAGCATCGCTAAGGACTGCTCTTGCCTCCAGAGAAGTTCCTGATGAACTCATCTGGGGTATCTAAACCCCCTCTGATTTGGAAACAGAGGGGCTTAACCCACTTTCACAGCAGGATGGCCAATAACCCGACCACGTGCAGATACCGTGGTGCTTCTCCAGTGGTTGTAGTCAGGAATGGTGATGCCTGAGGCATTTCAAGGACCCAAAATGCTCAGGGCATCACCTCCTCTCCATGGACATGTGTTCTGCTTTCCCTGCAAGGCTTCCCACTCACAAAGACAGCCCCATCTCCTCCTGATGAACACTGAAGCCCAGCTCCCCAGAGGTGTTCACCCAGCAAACACCATCTCAGTGTGGTGGGATCGTGGTACCCAAGAGACAGTTGGGTCTCCCAGACAGGGACCCTCCAGACTCGGGGACCAGCCCAGGGTGGCCGGTCTCAGCCCCTCAGTGCCTGCTGGAACAGGGCTGGCAGGGGTCTGTGGCAAATGAACTGGAGCTTGGGGGGAAACCGAGGCATTTGAAAGGCCCAAGAAGGCAGCGAAGTATTTGAACTTTCAAACCATACGTGTCCTTTAAAAATCAAGCCACAATTTTAAGGTGTTTGAAGAAGAGTCCCTAAATAAGACATGACAGCTTTGAAATGAAATGGACCAGGACAAGATCTCCTCTCTGTCCCTCTTCCAAGGCACGAAACCCTCAGCCCATCTGAGCACCCCTGCATCCTCCCATCTCTTTGGTTTCCCTCTGCACCACATCAGCAACATGGGGCATTGCCTCCTTGCAGAAACCCATCCTCTGGCAAGGAGGCAAATAGGGGCACAGAGAGGGGACGCTGCTCAAAGTGCCC
Organism: Calonectris borealis; assembly: GCF_964195595.1. Lineage (NCBI taxonomy): Eukaryota > Metazoa > Chordata > Aves > Procellariiformes > Procellariidae > Calonectris > Calonectris borealis. Next base: position 3,109,829 of record NC_134315.1, on the reverse strand, counting down.
TGTGGGGACCAGGGGACCGGTCCCGTAGCGGTGACATCGATAGCCAAAGGATTTCAGCAAGGGGATCCAAGCGGCAAAGGGCTTTCTGCTTACAATCCTTTCCTCATGAAGGGAAAAGCCAATGCAGAATTGATAAGTTAATGATCTACCTGCGACTTAAAACTCCCAGAGTTGGGTCTTTGGTTTGTTTTTTCTTACTGGATCTCCCCAAAATAGGAAAAAAACAAAAACCACTTTTCACCTATTTATAAAGGCACCCCATGCATTTTGCTGTTCGAGCAGATGGGGAGCAATCAGGAACCTCGTGAGAAAACACCATCCGCAGGAGACATCCAAATAGCTCATCTCAAGAAGTCGCCTTCGCTGAAGAGAAGCGGGTGTTAACGCTGCCAGACACCGCCACGCTCCCTCTGCTGGAGTCTGCACAGACAGCAAGTGGCTTTTAGTGTTTAAATCCCCCACGATTTGCAAATTTGGGTTATCTGGGAGGGCTCTCAAAGAATTATCTCTGTGCCCCATCGCAGCTAAAGCCAGGGCAAGCCACCAGCACCAGTGCCTCATCCTGATGTCCTGCAAAGGTGGGACTGCCTTGGGTGAGGATGGGGATGAGCTGGAGGAACATTTGGTGCAGGATGAGGATAAGGTGGAAGAAGAGGAGCCCCCAACAGCAAACTTTTGGCCTGCAGCCCCTCCTGTCCACCCTGAAGCTGTCTATGGCAGGTGCTAACGGGATTTCTAGGGGGGGCTGATGAAGCTAGCAGAGAAAAATCAAAAAGTCTGAAATAAGCGAGGAAAGGGTGAAAAATGAGTGATTTAGCTGAAGTTTCCAACACAAACCCTTTCAGCCCTGCAGCTCTAGCTTGCAGCTGTAGTCACCCATTTGCCAGACTTGTATTGGCGAGTCGGCATCATGAGCGCTTATTATTTATTCAAAGTGATGGACGTGCAGCATTTCCACCTACTGCTGTCCCATCCACCATCTCCAAGGGTTTGGGTAGGGCCTGATTTTAAGTCTATGCAGTGAGGTAGGCGCTGATTTAGGTTTTTGGGCTCAGGTAAAGAGAACTGGCCTCCCCAGTGTGTGGTGCTGGTGTTACAACTCCAGATCATCCAAATTCAAGAGGGAGAGAAGCGGGTGATGCAGAGCAAGCGCTCCTGGCCAAACCTTTTCTAAAATCCAGCAGGATACGGTCCTCTGGAGAGCAGCGAGAAGGTTGCTTCAGGACATCATGGCAAACTTAGAGCTGGAAACGTGAGCTGTGCCTACAGAGAGGCAAGCTCGCAGCCCTCCGGCTCGCTCCTGGTTTCTCTGCACGCTTAGAGCAAACCACCGAAGAAAAACCTTGGTGCAGGCTTCTCCGGTCCATGGCTTTGGGCACGAGTGCTGCACGAAGGCAGATGCTTTCTGCTCCGGATTCGGGGCCAGCTAAGCTTGCATCAAGCCGTGTACCCACCAGCTCCCCGTTTTGAGCCCAGCGTTCACCATGCTCACTGCCGATGCAACCAGGAGAGCATCGCGGAGAGCATTTGGAGGTTGCAGGTGGGTTGGGGTGATGGAGTAAATATTGCAGGTTTGGAAATGAAACCCCTCCTTGTCTTCTTTTGTCTGTCCCCTAGATGGCACCTGCTTTCAGCAGATTAAATCCCTGATGAAAACCAGCAGGTTTTGGTGCCTGGGAAGGCTCAGGGCTGCAAACTGCTTGCCAGAAAACAAACAAACAAAAAACCCACCCAAAACATTAAAAAAAAAAAGCTACAATTAATGGCTTTTTTAGCTTCTACACCAAGATCTTGAGGTACCCGACCCCTCGCTGGCTGCAGCGTTTCTGCTGCTTTCTCTTCTGCTCCATCTCTGGGTCCTCAATCCCCCCAAAATGCAGAGGACGGGGACTACCGGGCCCTTTCCCACCAGCTTTGCTGCAGTAGCAGATGCACATCGGGGACCAGCGATGGACCCTGTCAGACCTGGATCACTCCGTGAAGATATTTCAGTCCTTCATAGGGCTGGGAAGCGCAGACAGGGGAGGAATATGCCAACTCCCGTTCCAGTTTAAATCAAAGCAGGCCATTGAGAAGGGAAACAGGACTGAAAAACTCGTGTCAGTTTGAGGAAAGCCCAGATACAGCCACCCTAAATAATCCCTTTTTCTACGCCCTCCGTACCAAGACATGGTACAGGGCAAAACCGCAGATCGCATCCCTGGGGCCTGGCTCCTCTTTCAACAGTTTATCCATGTAATTTTTGGCCAATAGATATTTAAACCCTTCCCGCAAAGCTCCTGGCAGTGCATCGCGTGTGCGTCCTGATGGGGAAGGAAGGACGTTGCGGGGGGAAACACGTCCCCGTCTGACCCTTTCCTTCCCAAGCTCAGCTCTGCACCAAAGGCAGCTGACATTTAAACCGACTATTATTTGACATCTGCTTTGAATGGGGACACTTTACACCTCACAGGGTTACGGCCTTGCCAGCTTGCCAGCAGTCGCAGGCAGATGTCCATCAGCTAGAACTCCATGCAGCGCCATCCAGGTGACAACCATGGCCTGCCCACCCCCTCTCTGCTCCCATCCCAAGGGGCTCGCCGCATCCCCATGTGTTTATGGTCCTGGTGTAGCACTGAGCCCTTCATTACACCTCACTTCAGCCCAAAGGTGCCGTACAGCTTTCCAAGGCTACTCCTGGGCACCAAGCAGGGGCTGTCCTGGGGAAAGACCCTGATGGACTGGAGAAAGCTGCCACAGAAAGACCATGGACACAGGTGACCCCACGACTCCCAGGAGGCATTCTTTGATGGGTGCACAACCACTTCTTACCCATTTTGTGTCCATTCTTGGGGCCTCCAGCCTGTCCAGGAGGAATCCATCTCGGGTAGGAGCACACCCTCGCTCTCCAGTCATCTTGCAAGAGGATCCCCAGGCGTTCAGGACAATCAACTCACATAGGCAGTCCTTCATCACAGACCAAGACCTCAAAAGGGAGAGACATTTGCCACATATCCCACTCCCCCGCCACCCCGAGCTGCTTCTTGCTGCCAAGACCTTAGTCCTTGCATCAGTCTCTGTATTTGGCTCCTTTTGGAGGTCCCTTTTTGGACATCGCTGTGTAAGGGGGATGCAATCTACCTGCCTGAAGGCAACAGAGCTGTGAAAGCATTGGAAGAGGCCGCCTAGGGAAGTGGTGGAGTCACCACCCCTGGTGGTATTTAAAAGACGTGTAGACGTGGTGCGTAGGGACATGGTTTAGTGGTGGATGTGGCAGTGCTACCTTAACAGACAGACTTGATGACCTTAAAGGTCTTTTCCAACCCAAATGCTTCTATGATTTTATGAAAGGGCTCATGAGCCTCCCCAGACCCTGCTCCCGCTTCACCCTTCTGCAGAAGAGGGTGGCACAAGACTGGTGCAGTAAACACAGCCTGAGCGCTCCTCCACTGCCCCAGGGACTGGCACATCTCAAAGGTCCCCATGCCAGGGCACCTCACATCCCCAAAACTGGAGGCTTCCCCTATACTCAACAGCCCTCTGAAGTTAACACTTCCCCCTTTTCCTAATAGCCTGTCTGTGTCTTTTTTTTTTTAAATATATATAAATATATAAAATATATATATAAGTTAAGAGGGTCAGCAACATTGCTTCTAGGGCAGTTAATGCTGATGGAGGCCAGAAGCAGCCCTCTGAGTGGAAGGTGAATCCCACAGGACATGGAGAGACACGGTGACTGGAGGCAAGGAGCAAGTTTGCAGACTCTGGCTCCTCTCAAATGATGCTACCAGACCCACACGGCTTGCGTTCACCTGCAAAAAGCCCCTTTTTTCTGCAAAAGTGAACTCCTCAAAGATGCTGATGGGCTAAAGGGAGCCGGAGGGCAACTATCCAAGCCTGGGTCCCACGGTAGGCAACCAGTGAATTTACTCCTCGGAGAAGTGCATCATTCTCAGGCTCCCATACAACACAAAATTCACTGGGTTTTGGGCTTACCTCTGGTTTGGATGATGCCAAGAAAGTAGAGCCACAAGGGCAGTGCTAGCCTGGTCCAGGTACTCTCAAGTGCACCGTATCAGGTAAAAGGTGCAGTTATTTCTTACACTTCCCCATTAAAGCATAAAGGAATCCCATTTTGGCTCCCCAGACTCCCCATGGCTAAGACAAGACATGTCCTTACGTTCACAGGTGAGATGCTCAGATTCTACAAGCGTTGGGGATTACAGAAGTATCTCAGCTACAGGGACCCCACCAGTCACCAGAGAAGTACGTACATCAGCACTAGGAGAGAAATCCAAGCAATGCTGGGAGCTTAAGGTTAAATAAAGGACACAGATTAGGCACAAAGTAGAAATATATAAACAGTATATTTCTTTTTATTGTTTTTAAATACAGAGTTTCCTTACACAATAAAGGAATTCCCTCTCCCTCCCCACCCCCCGCCCCAAGCAACTCTTATCAAAAGAAATCATTCACTGTAAAATCAACACTAGATAGAGGCATGCGCTTTAAGAGCAAATTTAGCAAGTGCAATATCTATAGGCCGTATCTCCCTAAATAGGAACACGTGCTTTCCCTCACTTAAAGTAGCGCCCCAGCAACCTCTGACAGAAACCTCCTGCTCACCAAATACAGAAACATTTAACCAGTTACGTGCTATGTGACATGCTGGAAAATAAACCCACCGCTGGTCTTCTCCCGGCATACTGCGGGCTGCCCGCTAGCCTTCGCCTGCGCAGGAACGGGATGCAGGATTTGAGATGAGCCGGCTCTGCCTCAGGAAGGTTCCTCCTCTTAAATCACCTCCTCGGAGCTTGTCCTGTATTTATACTCCAAGGAAAGCAGGAGGGGAAATGAGGGAGTATTTAAGATACAGCCCTGTCTCAGGTCGAGCAAGGGGAAGGGGGTTTGGTTTGCACTAAAGTTCAGGAGCGCGTACTCTGGAGAAGTAAGGGGTTTTTTTGTAAGACAATTCCTGTTTTCAGGGGTAACTTCTGTGTGGGAGCAAGGTACAACTTCACATCAATAAAGAGGACAGGGAGAACAGAGGGGCTAAACACTTCTGAAAATAACAGAGCACTAAGCCACCTTACTTATTAAATTAGAGCAGCTCCACCAAACGCGAGAGGCTAAAATCCTCAAAGGGTCAACAGCGCAATAAGCTTCTCGCTTTCCAGCGGCTGCTGGGCTTTGCAGCTGAATCGTGCTTTCTCCCCTGGGAATAGATCCACTTAGATCTGCTGGGCACTTCAGATCACAGCCCAGCACCTGCCGGGGGTGGACACATCCAATGCACATCCCAGCGGTCACAGCTTCCAGACATGGCCACTTAAAGCCAGGGTCCTAATTACACTTTGGCATCAGAAATCTTAGAGGTGGGAGGTAGCTGCTAACACCGGGGCAGGCAAAGGAAGCTCCGCAGTAAAGATGTGAATCACTTAAAAGCCTGTTTATGCAGGCTGGGACTCTGCTGGGGACGCAGCTTGAAATCAGTTGGCGCTGGTCCCAAATTTGAGAAGTTCAGAAATAGACGATGCTATAGATACACGCTTTAAGTAATAGAAAGGTGGCTAACAGCTCCCAAGGTAAGCAGTTCACGGAGACGAGGGTACACCGCATGAGCTCGGTCACGTCACTCGGATGTCAATCAACCACCTCCTGAAAAGAGATCACCTGCAAAACTGGAGATGCCATCTCTCATGGCACCAAGGGCTGCATCTTCTGCTCCAGCCACGTGCGGGAGAGACCAGCATGGCCATGTGACCCTGCCAGCGCTCATACGGACACTTGCAGATACCATCTAAATCATCCAATCACATGAAACTTGTCTAAATTCGATGCCTAGAAAAAGCGTGCTGAGACACCGATTGTTGCTGATAGGCAGAGTGAGAACTGATCTCAGCCCTTCAGCAAGCCTCCCGAGCACCGAAACTGATACTCCAGCTGTTGAATTTGATATCCTGATTTTCTGCAAAACCCTGATCACATAACAAACATTTTACTGGCAGACAGTTTTTTTTTTTTTTTTGCATGCTAAGAGCAAAAAGCCAGCATAGCTCAGGTCAAGAGGGAGAGAATTTAATTGCAAACTGTTTTTTCCAACTCTTTGCCATTTTGTTCACCTTTGGGGCTCCCACCTGCAGCTAAATGAGGGATATTGATAGCTTTTGCAGCAGCAAGTATTTGTCACACAGATGACCAACTGAGATGCCACATGCATCCCGTCTTCCGCTCCAAGAGCGGGCTTCAGCTCTCCAAGTAAGCAGCTCTTTGCAGCAGAGATGCAGATGGAGAGCAGAAGGCAGCATCTCCCCCAGGACAAGCTCTTAATATTTAATGCGACAGCAGAACAGTGCCAAGTGATCCAAGCTCATGCAGAGTTCTTTTACAAGGGAAAAGAAAGACACAGCCAAGGATTGTCTTAGTTTGAAAGGAAAACACACAAAAGCTGAAGAGGAAAGTGCTAATTTGTATTTCTAAAGCATGTACTCTGGCAACTCCCTCGTCTGTCTGCTCTTTACACAATATTGATGGTTTGCTCTTTGCAACCAGATCTGCAGCCAGTAGTGTAATGGACAGGGTTTGGTACTTAAACGACTTAATTAGATATGAAAACAATTAGAGAAAACTATTCTCTTCTAACATCCACAGGCCTCAGCACAGATAGAAAATGGGGCAAACCCATCCCATTATGTCCATTTAAGTTGTTTGGGAAGCTTGACAGATGAAAGGATGTTCCAGCCCAACTGGAACACTGTGCCATAAAGTAATCATCTAAAGAGATGCAGAAGACAGTGCAACTGTAGGACAATTATGACTCCTTCATAATTGCCTATTATGCAAAGCGAGCCCCAAGGGAGCAGCCGCTGCCATGCTGTTGCTCAGACACAGGCTCAAGTTCTCCAGAGAAAAATTCCCACTCGGCACTCCGGCAGCATTTCCACAGTGGGGATGCCAGAATCCACTTCCAGGGAAGGGCTGGGAAAAATGAGAGCTGGGTCAGGAGATGACAGAGAAAGTGGCTTGCACTGAAGTTTTGGGGGGACGGACACAAGAGATGAGCTTGAGCCAACCCTGGTTCTGCCCGTTAAGGTAGGCAGATACAGAACACAATGAAGAAAAGCTTGCTCAAGGAGCAATATGAGCATGTGCCAACAGATAGAGTAGATCCATGCTTAGTGGGACACAGACTGGAAAATGGTAGGTGCTTTTGGTGACATGGCACGTCTCAGGTCCCTTTTTTGTTGCTGAGAACTCCACCAAAAAACCCCTTCCCTCCCACCCCCAAGTGTTCTCCAGGTATATCCAGCTTTGGCCAACTTCATGTTTCTTCAAAGAGTGTCCACAGAACACAGTTCAGCAGCAGTTTCTGAAGCAGCAAAATATGATACGCAAAAGTTTACAAACAGTTTCAAGTCTTTTGGTACAGCTGGGGATATGGACCTTTTGGGGAGAATTGTTTGACCTACAGAACATGGAAACACGACCATCTACTGTGTTTGTTTTCAGAGCATCCCAGTTCACACAGGTCATCGGGAAGTGCGTATCATGTCCCACAGTTGTTGGGCTCATCTTGAAGCATTTCACCAGATGGCAGCTCTGAAGCAAACCAGTTGAATTCATTTACTCCATCCCCATCCTTTCGCAGCAATGCACTGATGCATATCCAAGTAGAGCTTAACATTTATTAATAGCTTCAAATGTTGACGCCAGAGAATCTGGGGATTGTTGCTAGTGAAGTTGTCAGATTCGCTTCCTAAGCAATCTAGAAAGTGCTATGCCGCCTGTTCAGCAGTCCATGTTTTCACCAACTTTCCTCAATTTACATGGAGAAACTCATCTATTTCCATACATAGCGCATCAACAGTATTTTTGAAGGCAACAAAATAAGTCTCAGACCAATGAAACTATTCAGGTATAAATCCAATTTTAATTGTCAAGCTAACTTCTAGCTCCTACATTCAATGCAAGGATCAAAAACAAGTTTGAGAGTAGAAGTTTATTCTATCCCCAGTTTCTGATCGTTTTGGCAGCTGTCAAAAGGTAACTTCCAAAATCCACTCGTTTCAGAAGCCTTTTTATTACCTTACGGTTCCAGGTGAACATCACGGACTCTCTTAACAGCTATCAACGTCTTTCAAACCCAGTTCTTTGGCAACAGTTATACATAGCATTGTGCGTATATAAAGAGCTTATAATAAAACTTCTTTTACATTCTAATTGTCTTAACCTTCACAGAAGTATTAAAGTGCTCAATCAACTCTGAACAAACTCTCTTTCCCTAGTTAGCCTACTTCCTGGAAACGCCTGCACTTAAGTCAGCAAAACCAGAAGCAAACAAGAAGAGAAAAGGTACTTGCATGAAAAAAAATCCTCTGCAGGATCATTACAACCCCTTACGAGCCAAGAGGCCTTGAGCCTCACATCTCCCTTCTACCCATATATTGAGACATGGGTCCAAATCCAGTCTGACCCAGCACAACTTCTTTTCCCGAGTTGTGCTGATTTGCCATCAGTCAATTCTTTGGCCCCGGACTTCTGTAGAAAGAAAACCCTGCAAAACAGAATCCTATTGACGCTACAAAGAAAATATGAACACTGAAGTCGTACTGGTAAAGCAACAGCACTAAAAGATATAAACAAGAGTTGTGAAGGATATTTAACCCCTCCCAAGCTATCTGGATTTTAAATGATCTCAGTTACCAACATCTGACACTATCTGAAACTGACGCTTTCAAAGAGGCTTTAAATGGGGACATTTTTGGTCGTTCTAAGTGGGGGGATGGAAGGTACATCTCAAAACTATTTCCTCTGGCAAGACCTGCATGCCAGTTCACCCCACCATGCTCTGCGCCGGAGGAAATTTCACCCAGGGCCTCTGCTCTTCCTCAAAGAGGACCAGAGCCACATTCCCTTGGGCACGTCCTCTCCTTCCTCCAGCCACAGCATCCACGGTATGATTTAAACCAGCCCACAGGGTGACTTCCTCCTGCCAAGAGCTGAGACACCAGAAATGCAACCCCAGGACATGCGTGTTTAATAGCTTACTCAACCACAGGATGACGCTTTTCATTTTACCTTTGGTTAAATCTTTTGACATCTGTGGGAAAAGCGTGTTATTTAAGCATCATCAGGCCTTTGCACTCCCTGTCTTACAACAGGTACTGAACTGTTTGCTGTCACCCGCTCTTTTTCTGTTGACTGAAGATCAGACACGCTTTTACCATCTCCGCCTTTGCACTGCCCCAAAATCCTGTTTGCCCCGTTTCTACACGTAGACCTTGGTAACAGCTACTAGCGATCTCACCATAGAAATGACTCAAAAGCTAAGAAATATTGACGAAGGTGGTCAGAAACCACGCACGTATTTATATCTGCTGTCACGCCACCTATCAGACATGGCATGAGTTACCCCTGCTACCCAAGACTGACTGAAAGCCAAATGCGTGGCATGACCCGCTTTGATGTACCGGGGTGGTCATCCTGACCGCGAGACTTCTCAGCTGTCCCACAAGAGTTGGTGCAACATGAAAGTCATGCTTTCAAAGGTCACACAATGCTGTTTGGTTTGCTAAGCTGAGGGCTTTCCCCTGCGATTACTCTGGGAGATATGAGCTATGGCCACGTTCTTGGGAACACTCTTACTGCTCTCCTCCATCAAGTATCAATACAAAGATGAAGGGTTTCATAAGAAAATAAAAATTTAGTTTTTCATACATGTCTTAAAGCTGTAGGCAGCTACATTAAGATGAAATACCATCTGATATTTAGTGCAAATACACCAAATCTTCAGTGGCTTGAGTCTGGCTTAGTTTCAGCATAGGAGCTTTTTACCCAATGCCTTCCTCCCCCATTACAGAGTTGGTCTTCCTCATCACGCAGAGGAACACCCAATCAGTAGGGCATGGTCTGATAAAAAAAACCCTCTGCACCATTTACTGGGCAAGCAATTGGTAAGAAACACTTCTCTGTGCTAATAATATATTTGCATTTCATTTTATATTACCCTTCTTCCCTCATTTCTGCTGTTTTGAAAGTTCGTATCTTCAGACGTCCACGTTTTTCTTAACACTTTACCTGTGATCTGTAGTGTGCGGCAAAGGGCAAGCACTGAACTAAAGGGCAGCTTGTTTCACAGTACTCCAAATAAGAAAACTGACCATAGTACAAGCAAAATTAAATAAACTGAAATATAAAAGACAGCAGAAGTTAGATTCATCCAGAAATATAATATAATGTCTGGGAGTGGGGAAAACTGGAGAGTAGCTACAAAACAGAAACAATGAAGTGACCAACAAATATTGATTAGGCGAAAGAGGAAAACTTTCATTGCATGCTGTACATTAAAAATAAATGCAAAATTCACATGTTGGAGCATCAAGATAGAATGATGAAGGTCTCAAACCATGGGAAGAAGAAAGCAAAGGAACACCTTGAATAAAGCAACACGTGAACAAAAACAGTAACTGAGCAGCTTCAAAAGGAAAAGAGTGACCATACCTCAAATGAGAAAAAGCAGCACTGAAGCAGAGAACAAGTATATGGTCAAGACATCACAGGTAACACTGTCTGCACAAAACACTTGATATTTTGAAAGAATCAGGCCTATTTGTATATCTATGCAAAATATATACACAAATCCATATGTATATATGTACACATAGGCACTACTGTACATATGTATATGCAATCATTAACACAACTGCCCTTTAACAAGTTTCAGCATCTGACTCTGGGTGCAAGCAAGAATGTTGCTGTTGTGCAAAACGACACTTCTGTGTTTGATTACTGAGAAGTAATGGCAGAAAGATCCGAAATAATTCCCAAATAGCTTAGACACAGATGCGGTTTCATCAACATCACCATGCGAGCCCAACCTCTGAACATTTCGAGCTCATTTGTAGGAATTAAGTATTCATCCAAAGTCGTGGATTGTATATCTGTTTCCAACCCTGCTAATCTGAAGAGATGGCCAGACATCTCTCCTGACATCAGTGGTTTAGCATGAGGCCATCCCACCCAGAATACCAATTTGGGAATACTGGATGCACAGGAAATTGAATTTAAAGGCCAGAACAGGACTGTCATTCTGTGAAAGAAGGGTCAGTTGCTGTCCTTATAGTGTTTTGGAAGAAAGGGATGTGGTGCATAAAAAAAGAGATTTCCCCCCACCCCTCAAACAAGGGAACACATGACAACTCTGAGAACGCATGCTCCAACCGTACGGACATGCTCATCTTTGGGGTTTCCAGTTTTGGGATGTGGAAAGTAGCATTTCCATAAAGCTTGCTTGCCTCACAGCTCCAAAGAGCATCGGCCTCCCGAGTCCAAGGCTGTTTTGGTCTGTCACTTCAACGCTCAATTGGTCTTTGATATGTGTGCATTACCAATGCCATATTAGAGCAGAAAGAAAGTGGTGAAAGAAAGAACTGCAGATAGATTGTTCTACGCCTCGGCAAATCTGCCTTTCAACTCCAAAAAAGCTGTCCTCACTGCTCCGTGTGCGGAGGACCCCGTTTAATGCTCTGCATCCATAGCATCCAAGTACTTGGCTTCGATGATCCTAGGGAGCAGGTTATACCTAAGATTGAACCAGAGAGATAGCATTAGTGCCTGTTTATTGTCGTATAACGTTTTGTTTGTCTGTCACGAGACAGACTCTGTCCTGAGTTGAGTTTGTCCACGGCCACGCATACAACAGATTCACCCAGCTAAAGGGGAGAAGTAAAAACAACCAATCCTGCAAGCAAATACAGCTTTTATAGGAATAACGGTGCAGAGCTCCTCCTAGAAGCCTCCTCATTTCACTTGAAGAGGAAAGATCATCCTTAAGGAAAAAATCTCTTTTAGAGCACTCTCTCACCACAAAGTCTTAAAGTTGCCAAAAATGTACCCTCACCTGACCCACAGCTATGCTCCTGGTTACTGCTGGGGAGGCAGGCAATAGCTTCCTGCTGCCTCCAGTTTGCTAGTGGATGGGTTACTTTACTAAGAATCACCATTTATTTCTAGTTTCTCCTTTCTTCACCACTTTCCCAACACACAAACCCCACCTGCTGCAGCCTTACACTCATTACAACACTATCAACACCAGGCACTGAGAGCTCACAGGAGAAACCCTCCTCTCAATTTACAGGGCTGGCTCAAAGACCTGCAAGACCAAGTACCCCAGCTCACTCCTTTAAGCTCTCCCACAAAGCAGCTTTAATAGACAACCCAGAAACTTTGGTCTTTAGAGAAGCACTAAGTCTATCAGCAAGACTTGAGACCATGGCAAGAGGCTAAGAAGGGCCGTGACATTCATTCCTCCAGCTGCTGGTAAGACTCAATCCCTATCCGGTGTCTGGATTCTCCATTGGATCACGGAGACAGCGATTCCCTTACTTTTGAGGTTTGTTTTTTTTTTAATTTGTTTGTTTGCAAGAACATCCTCATGAATTAAACTATTTGGGTGAGAAAGGCAAGGCACTGTAATATGTGATGAAGTTGCTCTCATTAAATCCTACTGCATATTTGGTTTGACACTTTTCCTTGCTTAACAAGGAAGCTATTCTTCAGCTGTTAAAATAAAGCACAAAGCACTAGGAAAGCCAGTTTAAAGACTTGGAAGGGCCTTTTCCACAGCATGCAAGAGATCCCAAACAGCACTTACTGCTGAGACGTACCAGGATCTGCTTAAATAGACCTGTCATGAAACAAAATGTTTGAGAGCTGTGGGAGCACAGATAAGCATCACAGAGAACTTGGAAAGAAGATTCTTCCTCTCTGAGCAATCTTAACCTCAGTACTCCTCAGGGCAGGGATTAGAGCGTAACCAAAAACTAGTCATCCCAAAGTTTTGAATCAAAGCCAGGAACTGGGGATACCTAAAGAGATCACATGTTCTCCCAACAGGCTGTTCTCCACTGCAATAATGAGAAGCCATTGAAATCCATTATCTTTCACATTAACACTACACCCGTGGAGAAAGATGGTCCTTCATCACTGACAATGCAAATCATGCGTCTAATGCTGTCGGACAGATGGAAGTATGGCTTCGAGACAGACAAGTAACATGGCTGGTTTTCTGGATGGGACACTGAGCCATGACTCACTCATCTGGGTTTGACTCTTGACTTTGACCTCTGGCTACTCTCCCATCTCCTCTTCCTCCCTTCACTTCGGGGGGGGGGGGGGGGAAGAAAATATATTTAATTTCTTCTACTCTGTCTCATCTATTTAGAGTGCCAAATCTTTGTGAAAAAGTCATTGTTAACTACAGAGCTCACACATCATGGTGCTGCCTTCTCGGCTGGAGCCCACAGAAACTACATGAAGGCAAAAGAAATCAAAGGAAAGCCAAGGGCAAATTTCTGTATTGTACTAGGTAGCACCATGTTCCTCTCAGCAGCAGGGCTGATTATCCAGCTACTAGAAAAAGCTGCTCTGGAAACAGAAGCGAGGTAGCAACAGAGCTAGTACGGGATGACAATATCTTATGTACTCAAAAGAAGATATATTTGCACCACTAAATTACCTAGCTCTTATTACAAAATCAGGTTCCTTGACACAGCAGTCTCTCTACACTAATTTAGCTTATTACACTACGTCCAATACTTGAATGTTTGGCAAAGAGTGTCCCACGTTTTCTTTTCTGTACTGAGCTGCTCTGTGCGGAGACTTGCAATTCCCACAAGAGTCAATCATCCAGCACTGCACACAGTTGAAGTATTTACCAGCCACTTAACCAGTCATCCAAAGTGACGCCTGTGTGAAGGGTGGGTGAGAGATTCTTACCATAGGAACAATAATTTCAGTGTTTTCCAAGACTATCTTTAAAAATGCAGCTCAAATAGCTCTATCCTGATCCTGTTTGAAAGCCATGGTAGTTTTGACATTTGCTTTTGTTTTAGAAAGAACTGGACCCATCTTTATCACTCAAGGAAAACACCACAATAGCTGCCTTGGCAGATTATCACATCGGTAGCCCTGAACTTTGAGATCAGACAGAAAATCTGAGACTGCAAGCTCAAAGACAACCAGATATCGCTGGATGCCATGCTTGCCTAAAAATAATCAAGTGGACTAGAAACAGATCTGTTCCTTCCAAGATCTTATTATGGCTTCTCATTATATCCAAAGGATGGAGAGCATGAATGATTTAACTGGAGAATGATGGGCAGTCACTGTTAACGAACATTAAGGAAGAAATTAGTTAAATTTCTCAATGATTCTCTCTCAAGACTGCAAGATATTGTGGGGTCCTCCCCGTTTTAAAGATACATTTTAAGACTAAAAAGACAGTGGACCAGTTGGACCTAACTGATCATTGGCAATGGCATTCAGCAGTGCAGGTGGTCTGTAAGGTCATCGCAGCACTGGATAAGAGATAAGGATTCCTCTTAGGAAATGTTTCTAGCTCTGCTCTGAGCACAAGCCTTAGGAAATCAAATTGCAAAGCAATAAGGAACATTATCAAATCCCTAGAGGGAAGGTTCAGACTACAGCTTCTCAGGAAGATGAGGCATCTCACAGGCACTGAAAAAGGAGACTTGTCTCTCTGCTAGCTGAAGAAGAGTACCTGCCAGCCCAGAACCCTTTGCACAACATTCAGCAACTGTGAAATCACAGACTCTCAGCTCTATTCCTCCTCAAGCCTGAGCAGCTGGTGAAGAAGAGGTCACCATCACCCACTTCCAGGATCTGGCTACTCAGCAAAGTACCAGCGGCCCTTCTAGACCACTCAGACTTCCCGCAGTCCAAGCCTGAAGACAAAAGGCATGGGAGACAGGAAAAAAAAAGGCAGCCAAGCTTCATACCTGATTGGGATCATCCCTATCATGATGAGCGGGAAGATCATCTTCATGTAGGGCAACGGTGACATGCCAAAACCACAGAGGATAAGGAGCTGCAGGACCTGCAAGCCCGTGAAATAGTGGATCTTCCTCTGGGGCACTCTGCGGATGTAATGTGTCGGAGGATAAGCAGTCTGGGAAGAGAAGAATGACACGTTAGACATGCAGAGACCTAGACTTGCAACTGCAGAATGTGGCACCGGCTTTTGAACACAAGGGTTTTAAGGAAATCATTAATTTACACACACAGAGTGCATCAACATCAGAGTCCTTAACAGGTTCAACAGCTGAACGCAGGATTTGTAGGGTTAAAGCAAGTGTCTTAAACCACAGCATTGGCAGCAACACACAGAAGATGACTGGGCACTAGAAACCTGGAGAAGAAAAGACACACCACACAGCTAAGATTGCCTTTGGGAGCATCTGGAGTGCAATAAAATATCTTGATAAGTACAGTAATGAGATTCCCCTGAGTAGGATTATCAGGGCTTTGCAGCAACATGTGAAGTGCCTGTGGGGGTGGGCAGGGGGGTGACGGTAAGCAGATGCATTCGGGTGGTGTTACTGCTGGATGGTTTCTCCACCTGAAACCCAGCTCCTCATTATTTTATAGCCTTCTGTTCTCTGCTGATCAGACTCCATGCTTGCCCCTGGTGGTCCCGTTTCTTGGCTGAACCCCAGCAGGGGAAGACCAGGAGATGAGATTGGGGAGGTGTAGGAAGAGGCTGTACTCAGACTGCAGTGATTTTCTCAACTCATAAGCTATTCATTTTTGAGAAAGAAGGGAAAAAAGTGACATTAATAGGCTAAATATCGCTCGTGGTTTCTTTTGACAGTTACTTGCTCATGTCTGAGCACAGGCTTTGACTCACTGTCTATACATCAATGAAGAGTATGAGCGACTGTCTGCTGGCACCGATACAGACTCAATGGATTTCAGATTGTGCCATGACTCATTAAAAGGTTTCCAAAAAAGGGAGATCTCCATATTTGAGAATACTTTTAATTTTCCAAACCAAAGCTTGGAAAATTCCACATGTGATTTGTACTAAATCCAGAAGTAATATTCCACATACATCAGTAACTATTCAATCCTCATTCAAAAATTGATATGACAAATGTAATCTTTACCCGGATTTCACAGTTTTAACCTCTATTAGAGATTAGCAGAGATGCAGAGCCAAATGTTGGGCTTATTAAGCCCTTGACCCTTGTTACATAAGATAAGGTGAGCAGGAGACTCGCCATTGCTCCCAGGTACTGCCTACACTGCAAGCTAACACCTTCTTAGCACTTGTAATAGAGATGGCTTGAAAACCCATCTTCCAGGTTCGTTTTCGTCCCACATCAGAAGGGTTTCAATAATGCAAGTAATTTAATTTTGAGTTTAAAATCCTACCTCGTGGTATTTCACACAAGTCAAAATGAAAGTGTAAAATATAGCAAAAAAATTACCTGTTCTGAAGCTTTCTTAGAGAAATCAAAGATTACAATTTACTGACATTATGCTTGTGCTTTTAAATTTTTTTTTATTTTAAGATGCACGTAGTCTGCAGCTGACAGACGTCACAGTGGGTTTTTAAAACTTACAAACACTCTATATTCAGTGAGCAACAGTCTGTGCAACTGTTTTTAAAAAGGCATTGTTTGAATGTATTTTTGATTTGCACTCTACACAGTTTAGGGGGTGTCTTCACTGGCAGCAGCTATCCTGGCTCCATTCATGCACTCATTTTTGCCTTCTGGAGATAGGGGCTCCAGAGCAATTCTTAGCCTGAAAAGAGGACGACTATATCCGAGACATCGCTCTGAACATGAAAAAGCTCAAACACTTTTGTGGCAGGGAAATGCAGAAAGCAATTTATGCAAAACTTGACAGACAGACAAGATGCACTGCAATTCTGTGAACAATTCAGCTACCACCTTTTTTTAACCCAACAACAACCGTGCCACTTTTGGTGTTTGACACTGCATTATTCTCCCACTCATTTGTCCGCTTTAATGGAAAAGACTTCTCTTGCTCACGTCTCAGTGGCAGCTAGGCTAAACAAGAGACCAAGTTTCAATCCCTCTTTGCAGAGAAGGGTGAAAGGGATATGCAAAGAGCAGGTTGGAGCTGGAAATCCACCTCCTGAGAGCATGAGTTTTGGGGGTAACCCCATTCCCAACACCAGCAGCTTTCCGTGTTAGCTCCTGGCACAGTTTGGTGCTAAGGTTGTAAATACGATTTCCTTCTCTGTTCCACCAGGCTGGTGCCCCAGTCTGTGTACCTGTTCTTTAAGCAGGAGAGCCACCCTTTCGAAGAGCTGGTTCCCATCAATGGAGGTCAATGCGATGTACAGGAAGAGGCCATAGAGGACCGGCTTTGGGATCCACTGGAGAGGGAAAGGAAGGAGCAGGAGCGAGAGGCCAACCAAGAAGTTTGCCACTAGACTTGTCAGTCGGGTCTCCTTCACGCTCACGATCCTGAAAGCAAGAAAACAGGGATTAGGGGAGTGGGATAATATCCCAGTATTCACGTAAGCTTATGGCTGGGGCTCACTACTCTGCGTAGGTGCAGGACACGTGCCGCTCGGGAAAGGGAAACTCATCTCCACTGCACTGAGATCAGCACTTCTGGCCCCATGCTAACACTGAGAAGGCAGAGCTCTGCTGGATCCAGGCCAAGCACTTAATCCACAGCTCAGAGCAGCTGGAAAAATGCCAAATTCCCCTTCTGAAATGCTCCACAGATCCTATCCTGAACTAAATTGCCCTCTAAACTAATTCTGTTTAGCACATTGCACAAAAAAAAAAAGACCACCAAACAAAAAAAACAAGGCAAGAATCCTCTTTCTGGGCAGTAATCCTTTCCTTGATTTAGCCAGTGCATATGCAATTGGCTTTTATCCAAAAGAAAACTCATTGACTTCTACAGGAACTAATGAACCTCTTGTAAAAAAAAAAGTCTGCACTCTTGACTGCGAGTCAGCATTTTTGATGTATATGAGGATCTCCTTGTTTATATGGAAGGGAAAGCTGAGAGCACTACGCAGGGAGCTAGAAACTTAATTCTGCTGTGGATAATAGCAGTTGCACTGCAGATTGCCTATTACCATGCATAACATGTAATTAATTAATGCAAATTTTCCAGAGGTGACAGACCACAGACTGATTTTTTTTTTTTTTTTTAAGGGGGGGAAACACTGACAGGAAAGCATGCAGCAACTTTCAGAGCCTATTTGGGAGGTGAGGGGAAGTTGCTTTGTTTTCTTTTCACTTCAACTAAACCTGTGAGCATCTCCTTCTAATTTGAAAAAAAAAAAAAATTACCAGAAACAATAGGAGGAAAGAAAACCCTCATCTTTCAAGACTACTTATAAATAGAGAAAAGAGGGATTCTTAACGCAACTTTTTTGCAGAAGATAAATCCACCAATTCAGTGGATAAGCTAGTGAGTAAATTCCCCTATTATATCAGGAGAAATTCTTGTCCATAGGCTGTTTTGGTGTCATCTAGTGGCCTCATTCCCTGGATGCGAGACCTCATATTCCGAATTAACCCTGTACACAAACAACTCTGAAGATTAACACAAGAGCCAGCCACAAGATGTATCAAAACATATTTCCCTCTGTCACATATGCACTGCTGAGACTTCATAATCCCTTCTGTCCCAAAGAAGATTGCTTCCCAGCGAATTCTTTCAATATTAAGTTTTTGAGAGTCTTGCTTATAAGTAAGGTCAGGTTGAACTTCAACTCTGTTTATATCTTCAAGAGCATAATGAAGCTGTGGGGATGAAGGAACCTTCCACACTTGTATTTAGAGAGAGAGGGAAAGAGTAACAGCCTAAGGCTTGCTCTCAGGATTTGGGGAACATGGCAGAATTAACATGAACGGTCATGAGACCTAAGGAACAACAGAGATCACAAACAGTACACAAAGTCCTGAGGACAGCACTTGAATTCCTTGGTGAGTAATGGGGCAGATCATACATATTATCGAGAACGCACAAGAGAGGATGCACAGAAGAGCCACAGGAGGCGTTAACCTTTAAGTAACCTCCCCCCTCCCCTGGCTAGGTTTAAACAGCAGAAACCACAGCTTTCTTCCTTCCAAACAGATTTTATTCAGATCCTCTTGCAAGTCTCCTATGTCAAGAGGTCCCTGCCAATGCCTAGAGAAGCCGGGGGAGAGTAGAGCACTTCTCTCCACTCTGTTAGCTGCAGACTGCTCTTGCCAGCTCTGGAAGAACTAGGACATCACCCAGGCGGATATAGTTTGGCACCCTTTTCACTGCCTCCAGGTCTGCATCATCACAGAACAGAAGTCTTGGAGGTGACAGAGCCAAGCATCTTAAAGTGCAACTGAGAGAGCTAATTCAGCATAATTTGATAGTCCTATAAGGAGCGGTCAGACTATTTCAGAGCTACCAGAACCACTACGAACCTCTCGAGTGGCCCAGTAAAGCAGGAGTGAAAGGATGCACTAACTGATTTAGCCTCATCCAGCTACAGCAAGAGTTCCCCTGGCTACAGAGGAAGCGTTTCTGCTATTTCAGGCAAAGATCTAACCCACTGTTGGGGATGCTCATGACCTGCAAGTGTCAGTCTGAGCACAAGTCTGCTAGGTTCCTTGCAAGTGAAGTCATGCAAACCAAAGAGCTCAGGTTCAAAATTAGATACGAAGCCACGACATTTCAATCAGATGCAAGCCTGCAAGTACAAGAACAGCTCACAGTAGCAGCCCTTTGGTAATGGATTTTTGAAGTTCATGAAATTTTCTGCCTGTCATCTCTTGGGGATGCAGCAATCACAGCACTGAAGAGTCTTTGATCGCATACAAGATGTACTGCAACTACTATTGTCAGCTCCTGCCAATGCCATTTATTAAAGCAGTTTGGAATTTCTTATCAGAAGATAGTTAAAATTGCTCATAATTGACTAAACTTAATATCTTTAAAGCTGAAGTTCCCAGCTTCAAATTGGTCCTTTGCCAATTCTAGCACCTTTCTTATTTCCAGGGTAAGGACATCAAGAACAGTCACATTAAGTCAATAGAAGAAATCCAGTAATTTGCATGTGGTTCAGAATCTGGTTTGGTCCTTGAGGAAACAGCTCCAGAAAGCCTGTGCTGCAATGGAAATGAAGTAATTAATGGAGATAAAAGAGCATAATCCAGGCTCATTTCCCCAGAATCCTTTAAATATGGCTAGCACAAGATTAGCCATTCCCAACCTCCTCCATGAGTAAAGAGAGCCTATTTGCAGATTCTCACATGAAACTCAAGTGGTTACCCTACAGGGGAGAAGAAAATTTTGCTTTCATTGTGACAGATCTTTAGTCTTGTTTGTATCATCATCCTCACTGAGAGCTTTCACTTGAGTGCAGGAAAGAAGCCTGCCAAGGGAGCCAGCGCCGAAAGAACTCCTGATTTTCTAATTGAGCTTCAGTATGTTTCTTTTTCAGAGCTGACCAAGAGAAAAAAGAAAAAACAATGACAACATTGCTCAGAGAACAAAAAGCTTCAATCTCAAATAGAGTTGAAATAACCAGGACATCCTCGTTCCCTTCTTCGCTCCCAATATCCAGCTGACAGCACTCATTTACGTACCGATTTGCCTCCAGCAGAGGAACAGCAGCGTTGAGAGGGAACACGCTTAGCGAGATCAGGGCACCCCCCTCTGTCCTTTTTAGGATAATCACTGGAGCCGTATCTAGGTTAGCATGGCTGAAGAGGACTCTCCCATGCTCTTTTAGGGCACTGGGTGAAGGAGTAGAGGACAAGGGCAGAAGGTAGTCCTCAATTCAGGCTGGAAACTGGACTTTGTCAGGGAGAAGCCAGAGTGCAGAACAAAGACAGTAGGCAGCAAAACAGGAAAAAAGCCACCAGGTATTAAAATTGACAACAGAAGACACAGGAGGGAGGCTTGGCACATGGGTTTCAAAGTGTAGATTCTGCATCTCACAAAGAAACAGAGAGCAGGGGTATCCCAGAGCAGACCATGGACACCAGGAGCAAGGGCATGGATTAAAACTCTACAGAACTCAAATTACAAAGTTGCTTTTTTTGAAATATGGTTTAGCGTTTATTCAAGACAGATATACTTGTGGGAACAACTAATACCAACATGTACTAATGGGAATACCAGCCCAAGGGACTGATTTCTCAGCAAAGGTCTGTAAAAGCGTTGCATGAAGCGGCAGGACTCAGCAATTTCCAGATGTGGAAGGTAAAATCTGTCTATCACTGACTCAAAAAGCAGCTGTGTCAGGTTGGGCTGGGCCAGCTGGCACCAAGAACAGCATGAAGGCAAGACTGAAATTAAAAGACAGACCCGCTCCACCCCCCAAAGTAAATGACCACTTAGCCTCACTTTTGATAAGTGGCAACTCTGAAAATGGAAACCAAGACAGGATAATTAAAACTAATGGCATGTGCGTGGAAATTACCACTTCTGAGGTAAAAGCACTCAACTGTAACATACTGAGATCAAACAGACCAGATAATCTCTATTCTGGAGCAGGTTTCATGAGAAATTAGGTTTTTAATTTTTTTTTTTTAAATATGTTTCTGATAAGAGTGTGTTGGACAACTCAGAACAGCAAAAAAGCTGGTCTTAAATAGAAAGCCGTGACCTGGGCATGGCTTCACAGTCGGTTTTGCTTAAAAACAAGAGAATTTAATAAGCATCTCGCCTTCCCGAAACGTGGCAGAAAATGCTACGGGAGCTCAGAAATAATGCTGCATTTTTCCTACCCTTTGTAATAACCACCAGACAGGTTTCAGGCAATGAATCAGGCTGGATTCTTTCTGGTGAAGACATCTGGAAAGATCTGGCCAAAGCATCTCCTCAGCTTTCCACAAGGATAAACTTGAAAAAGGCCTTGGCCGACTCTTCCAGAAGACAATTTGCACCAGAGTGGGTTGGAATCTCTGCAGGCTGCCACCAGCCACTGAAGAGAGCATAAATTTGCGTCTGTCTTAAAACAAGCGCTTTGGTGAAGGGGGATGAAGCAGGGTCACAGGCCATGCTGGCTGAGGTGGCTTCATTTGGTGCATCTCCCCTCCACCTTGCAGGTCTTCAGGAAGACAGCTAACTCCCCAAACACGTAACCCACTGTACCCAAAGGGTTAGGAAGCCACAAATGAAACCAAAGAGATCCAAGACAGCTCCGCGGTTCCCACTTACGTCTCGTAGATGTGTCCATTTTCAACCCTCTCCTCCACGTAGGCCAGGGCGCGGACATGCATTGGGGAGTGAGGGAAGGCAGCATGGATCCACGGAAGGCCGAAGACTGACAGCCCCGTGTTAATCAGCGCAACAAGAAGGAGGTCCCAGTGATAGGCAGTTCCTTTCACCAACCTGAAATGAGGTTTTTGTTGACAGCAGTTACACCCGGTGCAAACTGTAACAGGCTGCTCTTGCTGAACCTGAGCTCGAACGCTAAACACCAAAATGCACTTCCATGCACAGAGCGATTTCACACTCCTCCTGCTTTACAGCCTGCGTTACATGAACACGAAAGGTAATGAAACTTGATAGCTTGCTCCCAAAGCAGTCATCTCCCGGAAAAAACACTGAGTGGAAAGGCAACCCACTAAAATAACAGCCCATGAAAATTTCATCAGCGTTTTGCTGCTACATTTACTGCAGAGTCCACTCAAAATGTACACATATATCTACCAGTAGAATCCACGTGGGGAGTGGTTAGAAACCTAGGCATGGGTTTGCCAAACTACTGACACTGAAGTTTCCGACCCGTCTTGTTTTTAACCCTGATCCCCCTCCTTCCCCACAGGCAGAACATGTGCTCAGTTTGCTGCAGCAATCCCCTAATTATGTAATTGCTACTGCACGATAAGAAAATGGGACATGAATTCATTAAGCTTCAGCTTCTCCTTAGTAGTCAGCCAAGGAGATATGCTCCTAACTTTGGTGAATGCAGGGTAGCCTCCCCGTTTTGTTTGTTAGGGGAGGGGGAAACCGGTAGCCTTCACCAAGGAAGCTGACCACTTCACATTCCCACTGCTAACACTGAACTCGCATCTAGTTTAACCTTGTCATTTTTTGCAAGATCTGCCCCTTTCCTGAATATACCCATCTGGTACCAACTGCTCAGATGCCATGAGTAAAGTTTAGAAAAAGGCTGGGGAAGGATTCAGCTCTCAGACTTTGATACCTAACTTAAAGGTCTACAGCTGTGTTTCTGCCTGGGCATCAGAGCAGGCAGCAGTTGTCACCCTGACACAACACAAGGGATCAGGTGAATTGCTCTCCAGGTACCATCAGCTGGAAAGGGAGCACCATTTAGGTGTCTTAATGCCACCCAAGCAAGCTCCGTTCAATACCTAAGCAGAGACTGGGAGTCATTCGAGATGCTCCAGGACATGAGGTGCATAGAGCTAGCAGACATAGAGTCATAGAATCATTAAAGTTGGAAAAGACCTCTAAGATCATTGAGTTCAACCATCAACCCAACACCACCATGCCCACTACACCATGTCCCTAAGCGCCTCATCTACATGTCTTTTAGATACTTCCAGGGATACTGACCCAGCACATGAAGATCTATGCCTAATGTCTATCTCAAAGACCAGCAGATGCCATTGCTTGGGCAGCAAAAATCTTGGGTGGGGTTCTGTTTTGGAACAAAAAGACTTGTCTCACTGGAAGTGCTCACCTCCATTGACTGAGGCGGCCACAGGGTGACTAGGTCAGGTAGATGTCTACTTTGCAATGCCTCTCAAAGCTGGAAGGTGCTGGCAGGAAGGGTGGGATTGTAAACACACTTCCTATGTTGGCTCACATTTTGAAAGCACAGCCCCTGCTCATGTGCTGCTGTCTCAGAGCAAAAGACATGCAAGGTTATTGTTTGATTGTCCTGTCTGCCCTTTTCAGAGGGCTTTTCTGTACAAAGGCCATACATCTAACAGTCCCCCTGGGACACTGTTTGGTCCCAGCAGTCTTGCAGAATTGTGTGTGGTGTACACCTGCTTTGACCAATGAATAGGCTCCACTGAGCGTGTCTAGCTCACCACGCATACAAAGATCTAGATGCCTTATCCTAGGTTATCTTCACACTGCCCAACCAGCCCAATATTCCTTGGACTCTCCGATAAGCTCACTGTGATTATTCTTTACCAAAGCACATCAGTGTACTTTCAGGCAAGCATCATCTTTTCCTTGTTTTTTTCTACACAAGGAAATCACTACATTTGGTAAGACACCAAACAGCACATTCTCCATTTGGCTGGTGTAGACAATGGTATTTTTATTCTGGGATGGTACCACAAACAGAAGGTGTCAAGTCCTAGTTTTTCCGTCTCTAAAAACCCATGCCCCGATACCTGATCGGCATAAGCTCAGCCCTGTAACAGGGCATTATGAAAAACACTAAGAACTCCAAAGAATATTTTATATTCCTTAAAGACACCCTAGTGGAAAGTTTAGAAGAAACTTGGGAAAGAGATGACCCACTTACATTACAGATTTATGCAATGCTTTACTTAAAGGGGTATAATGAAGATGAGAGAAAAAAATGAAGTGGTCAAAGAAAACCAAATTAGTATAACTGAATCTGAGCTTGTCTTCTCTCCCCTAATTCAGAGTCACTTCAGCTACAACATGGAGAATGCTAATGTATGTTATGCAAGGAGAGAACCCTCCCACGCATTACATTAGCAAAAAAGTCCTCTGAGACATGGTGGTTTCCCTGGAAAAAGTCATACACATTCTTTCTTGATATCATATCTGATTGCAGTTGGCACAAAAACATCAGAAGGAATATTTTAGTAGTGCAACATCTCGACTCAAATTTGCACATAAGTCAGACCTATCAGACATTAGACACACTGTTTTACTTCACTTCCACCTTTTCAGTTGCAGACTAACAGCTCCAAACACTTTTTTTCTGATGCTCAACTGCAGCATATCATGCTAGGACATTTGTGCAAGTCATTGACTTCTCATTTTCAAAAAAAATCTCTTTACTGCAAATGCAGTGCAAGTGTCTAGATAGGTCAAACACTCCCTAAATATCTGGAGGTACATCCGCAGACCTCAAAGCATACAAAATATCTACGTAACGTTCACACATGGGCAAAGAAGAAACAGGCTGAGGTGATGAGCTCATTGATGCTTTGCATTTTTGACTTGCCGCCACAATATTGGGTTTTGGGGATGGTGAGGAGTTAAGCAGTAGAGTTACTTTCACCTGTGACAACAGAAGTGCTGAAGAACATGTCCTGAATATCTTTTCTGATATTCAGACAAGCTTTGGACAAGCAGTGCTGGGAAGAGACCTGAGGACACCCCTCCACAGAGGAAGAGGAGTACCGAAAGCATTACCTGTTCTCCGGGGCGTTTGTGAGTGACGCCACGATGTTCTGCTCTATGAAGAAGAGCATTGACAGGAGGAACCCCAGCCCCATGGCGCTCATCACTGACCCGATGGAGAGGGACTGGACCGGGGCCAGCACAAACAAGCTCTCAGATGGGTTGTAGTTAAATTTGGACACTGGAAAGAGAAGGGGAATGATGTTAGAAGGCACCTTCTTGTCCAACCATCCACATGGACTCAAGTAATGTTTTACCCACACCACGAACTATCGGGAACCAACGCAGCAAACCAGGCATGATGCTCTGGCATGTGGGAGCCAGAAGGCCATACCAGACGGGCTCATCTGGCTGTTTTAGTTTATTTTTTCCTCCATCCTCCTGGAATTTGGCTGCCATCCTGATTTGACAGATTACTGCTAGTTCTAGTGAGGCATTACATATATTTGAGCAAAACAAAAGAGGGAAACTTGTTTTCCACAGATGCGAGGCATTTTTAGATTAGAAAACCTTATTTCTAACTAGCAGTATACTCCCCCTGCTCAGTTAATCACCTGACAGAGGCGGTTAAAAACTTCCTCATATCCATAGCCATGCAAGGCATTTTAGTATAAAATGTCCCTACTTTCCTGCCACTGGAAGAAATCCATGACTAGGGATAAATCACACATGGCCACACATCATTTTACAATCCAACTGGATGGAATGGCCATCACAGAAAAAAGCCATTTCTTATTTGTTTCCATACATTTCCTCACATCACCCACTCACGTCACCACAGGACAATGCAATTCCTGTCCCCATTATCGCTTCCTGATATGGAAAAGCTGATCTATTTGGCCAATGAATGGTGTCTCATTTTTAGATTTCCTTGTATAACTTAGAACTGCCCAGATGCTCCGCAACGTTTCACCTAAATTAGGAAAACGTAAACTGGAGACAAAGAGGACAGACTGGGATCATCAACTCTACGTCTGTATGACTGGCAACAACCCTTCCTGCCTGCTAATTACTCTGCCCTTTGTTCTTTGCCAGAAATTGTTGATCCTCTTTATTTTAAGAGATACATACTTGAAATTACATTGAAATTAAAAGACACACTGGAATAATTTATCTAGAGAAAAAACATCACCCTGCCTTGTTTGATTAGGGTTTTGAATGAATTAAATCTAATATTGAGAAAAATCTGAGTTCTTGGGATGGGGGGTGGTACATGTAATATTTGTGAAATAATAAGAACTTCGCTATTTTTTAGAAAAATCTTCCTGGGATTTCATTTCTCTTTTCCCTACACCCTAAATAGCTTCCCCAAGTATTTCAGAGAATAGAAATATAAACTTACTTTCAATTTCCTTGAAGATATAGGAACCCACAACAGAGAAAGTCAATACTGAAATCGGTAAGGCACAGTCAGACAGAATTTCACGTACTCTTGCATGCAAATATGGGCTGCAATTTAAAGACAAAAAATTTCCATCAACACCATACTGTAGGGATGAATTTTTCAATCCAGATACTGTTAATGCTTTAACAAGTGAAAATTCAGTCCAATCTTGCAATTCTAAAGAGATATTTGGAGTGAAGAATTAGTCTTTAATTCAGCCTTAAATCCTCTGGAATCTATATGGCCTTTGAAGGTTGATGAATGCATAAGCAAAACCCATAAAGAAACAAGAAACTAAGATGCAAGCTAGAAAAAAGTCTTCCAAGCACCAATTTGTGTCTCATTTCCATTTTAGTTTAATTGCTTACCCAAGCATTTCAAATGAAGAGTTTTAAGGGCAATGGGAGTAAAACCCAAATTAGAGCTGGGCATTTGACTCCCAAGAGCACTCTGAAGGTACATTCCCCAGTAGACCTTCCAGCACCATCAGGGATTTGTGCCCCCCGAAACTGTTCAATGCCTATTTGTGGGAAGTTTGAGGAGTTTCAGGAGTTCCAACATGAAATACATGGTTCACCCAAAGCTTTCCAAAAAGTTACTTGCGACGCCAAACCAAATACGGAAGGGCATCGTCCAGTGACCGAACATGTTGTTCTGCTGTTAACATTTTCCAGATGGCCAGCCAAGTTAATCTCTGGCTTTGGCTTCCACCGCCACTAATGGAAGAGTTCCACCTGATTTTTCTGGGTTACAAAATTGAAGATCTAAACCATTAGCGATTCCTCACAGGTAATATGAAATAATCAGTAGTCTGAGCTCTAAGACTGAAGTAACTCACCTTTTCTTAAACTGATAGAGCGTATGACCAAGCCAAAGGGTACCCAACATCAACATGAGACTAAGGACGGCAGTTTCACGTCCATAATGCACATCATGCGTGCCTGTTTGATTCTCTAGGGACATGGATCTGCTCACTGATGAATTCATCAAGAAGGTGGTATTGATGCCGAGGCTTGGAATAGCATCAGTTCGTGCTTTTTCCAAGTAACTGTCTCCTGTGCGCCCATGGTAGTAATATTTCTTAAAAACTGTACAAACAACCAACAGGCAAGCATTAGGACAGGTTTGTGACAATCAAAGCAAGTAAAATAAAGTGGTTCGTTCTTGCTTGATCAAGCAGCATTAACGTTATGCTTCACCAGGTTTATAGCTCTGCCCCTCAAACCAGTGAAAAGAAATCAGGAGAGCTGCTTCTCTTATAAAGACAGCACTTTACAAATCATTTTACAAATTTATTTTTCACTTATTTTAACAGGTAAAAGTTAAATTGATCTAAAGCAACACGTTTGAACTGTAAGGACTTTCAGTGCTAATTATGCATATGATTTTGTTCCTAGCACTAGAATCACTACTTTAAAAAAAAATACATATATATTTTAGGGGTGTGTGTGTATATATATAATATATATATATAAGACACCTACTTTCAAGCAGCCTGGTAAACAAATTCCATCAGGATCTCTGAAAAAATTAAGAGCAGCCAGGCTGCACAGATCCGTAAGTGGACTACAAAATGTAGAGTAATTACTTTTCCTCCAAGGCTGGTCCAGGTTTTAAAGATAAGTGTTGATGATATGCAAAACCTGGCAGAACATTTAAATTTACACTGCAAATTGAAATAGAGTTACAGCGCACCTGAAGTAAATCTGTTCAAGTGAAACACCCAGTAATGCCTCTGGAACTGTCCATAAACATATTAGGTTAGCTCAGAGGCATTTATATAAGTAATTATTATTTATATAAGTAATTAACAGTTGTAAATACACTTTTGCTCTTGAGCATTTAGACAGCTGTGTTCCCATTTCTATGGCATTGGCTGGCTTCAAGCACAGAAACGTGGTGTTGGGATGATTTCACCTCTTTTGGGAACAAGAACCTGAGGTGCCACAAGAAGCAAGTAAAGCCTGAAGACGGGAGTTGGGCTTTGCAGCCTTGCTACTCCCATGTTATGTGATCGGATGGCAGCAGGTAGCACCCGCTTGCCCCCAAACCAATGGGAAGACACAGGAGGATGGAAACCACCATGTCAGAGCTTTGCAGTCCCTCTACCTTTCTTTGCTTTAGTCAAAATATCCCTTCAGCCTTTGCATAAGGAAACTCAAAAGTTTAGGGCAAACCCATCCTCTTTAGGCAAAAATACAACAATCTGAAGCTTAGGCTATAATGCTTCTCACAATATTTCCCCCCACCCCCAAATAATAATCAAGTTGCTGAAAACCCCAAGCACCTCAGCTTTTCCATCTGCAGCAGCTATAGGGAAAACAGGCAAAACAAACCGTAATTCTAAGCATTTGAAAACAAGCAAAACAAACTGTAAACGTTCTTGCAAAGCACAATTGGTATTTGCAACCACCTTGAATTTGGCCAAAACACACTTTGTGGTGGTTTGGAGCTCACCCCAATGTAAAAAGCCCCATATTTAGCTATGCTGCCATTTTAACAGTGGTAATAACCCTTCTTGTACCACCTTTATGTTTTAAAAGGAGTCCAGGCATTCGACAAATGGATAGGATCAATAGCGCATGAAGGTCACAAGAGAAAAGACCAGTTACTCCACATTCAATACTTCTGCATATAAATTTAAAGATCATAGAAGGTTTACAGGTCAAGATTCAACCTTTCTACGTGCTCTCAGCAGCAGCCAGAAACGAGGAGATTATTGCACTTTTAAAGCACAAGAAAGCTTCCCCCATTAAGGAGCAATCTCATTTTGACCTCCATTAGCACTGCGTATTTCTGCATCGCGTGCTACGGAAGAGGCTCTGCTATCACTTCCTCCCTCCACCCTCACAGCTGCGTCCAGCCCAGGCAGGACACCCACACTTGCTTTGCAAACAGGTAAACTGAGGCACAGGGCACTGACGTGACCCGCACACCAGCCCAGAACAGGTTGTTGGAGGATTTGCAGTTTCCGGCTCTGAACGTTAAAGGACACTTTCGTCATAACAAAAATGA
This sequence comes from Calonectris borealis, assembly GCF_964195595.1. Lineage (NCBI taxonomy): Eukaryota > Metazoa > Chordata > Aves > Procellariiformes > Procellariidae > Calonectris > Calonectris borealis. The sequence continues at coordinate 3,080,299 of NC_134315.1, read as the reverse complement.
TTATGGCAATATTTCCTGGGGATTCGCAGCTGGTCAGGGCTAAAAGCCTGTTCACCATCTCAGCTGGCCCTAAGCGTTACTACGTCCTAGAGACACAGACAGTTACCGAGCATATGATAAACTGACAGCACATACAACTCAGCAACTATGCAGAACGTATTTGCGTGCCTCCGTATTTAGATTTGGACTCGAATGACTAAAAAACAAGTTTTTTTTTTGGGGTCTTGTGGATTTTCTCTATTTCCCACACTTGGCTATATAGCAATAATACATTTAGGGCTGAGCATATCTTTGGTGCACTGCGTTCAGCCTGACCACATCTATGTACACTACCTCTCAGGCTGCGATTCAGTTTGCAGCCACCTCAAAATCAGGTAGGATTGCTCCACTCAATCCTGCATATAGGGGAAGAAACTTTGACTTTACTCTTGTATTTTAGTTAAAGCAACAAGAACATGCCAAGATGGCTAGTGAAAGCTTTTGTCCTGCACCACGGACGTGCTATAAAGTATTCGATTCCTGCAGATTTATAGTTTGATTTTATAATAGAGCTACGTGAATCTTGTCGCCCACGTTCGGAGACAGCAGCAAAGCAGGTGGTGCCCTCGCTGAAACAGCCATTCTCAAGCCTACTACGTGCTCAAGTTCCCTCCAACAACATTAACTCGTTTTGTTTGCTTCAGCCGGTTCACCGCTGTTTCCTGCAGAGTGCAGATGTCAAGATCAAACAAACACAGCTTCGGTGGCTGGGCCACAAGGCAAAAACAAAGTGTCACCAGGATAGCGTGAACGCACATGGCTTGATTCCTCCGTACAGTATCACATCCCTCCCCCCTTCTTTCCTGCATATCTACGAGTACCTTGCAAAAAAAAAAAAGAATCAAAGGCTATGCACAGACTGAGGAAAACATATCTGAGCAAGAGCACCAAGGCCCCTGGCACGCAGGAAACCCAAAGTCACTGTCAGCTGGCTAGCCACTACCAGGACACATTTAACAGCATGGAGAAGGTACCAGCTTCCCCTTCCCACTTACTGCTCAACCGAAGCTTTGAGTGGAAGGGGGAGGTGGCAGCAGCCACCATCACCTCTTGCTACAAAACAGGAGTGGAAGAAGATAGATGAGCATGCGGCTGTGAGCTGCACTGCTGCCACGTGTTTAAATATGAGCACTGAGAGGGTGAAGGACAAAGTCTGTGCCTGCCAGCATCGGTGCCCTTCTGCATCTGGGAACATGGCTGGACCTGGGGTCCCATCTGTTGATGCACTGAACACTCCCTGGATGCAGCTCAAGCCAACATGAGCTGGCAAATGAGTGGAGTGTTGGTTTGATTTTATTACCATTGTTCCTATAAACTCAGCCCTTCCCCCAGTACAAGGGAGAATTACACTAATTCACTAATTACCTTCCAGGATCCTCTCCTGTCCCCACTGCAATACTCTGAGGTATTACTTGCATATTCCTGAAAGTCTGGCAGCCGAGATCAATGGATGCTTTCCATACCTTTAACCTGCACCTCATTCCCCTGCTATGGGAAATCAGCTCTCTACTACAGAAGCACTGTGAACATTTGCATTTGCTAATTTTTACAGAGCCATTGAATATTCTGTGGAGGAACACCTTAGTGCCACAGGGAGATTGTCTCATGCCTCCAGAACAGGGCACTAACAGCACACGTTAAACAAAGCTCACAGCTACATAGTACGCCAGGAGAAAGCAAAGTATCCCAGAACAGCTTCTCCTTCACCAAGCTTTGTCTAAGCAGGGTATTTGAAAGATGCAGGTGTTCTGCAGAGAAAAAAAACCCGTCTGATTGCACAATCAAAGCATGTGCCCAAAGAGCCAAATTAAGGATTCCCAGTGAAGCGGGGAAGTATCTCACTTCAAATTGCTCTGCAGTGTCAAGCCTGCTCTTTGAAGATGTTGTTCTTGCTTGCAGGATACCATAATGAGACAAGCCTGAGAATCTTTAAAACAAGGAGTGTGCTCAGTGTGCTTAGGTACGTCCTGAAGGATTTCAAAGGATAGCCCAAACTTGGGGCTGTTGGACAATAGGTCATAAAAAACAAGGAATGCAGACTTGGCCAATTCCTCACTGGGATGAACAGAAAGGTTGCCATTCGCACGGCATTTCTGCTAACATCTTTCGCCTTCACAAACACCTCCTGCCAATCCTGATCAGGAGGAAGAGAGGCGCCAGAGAAATTTGTTAAACCCCAAGGCTGCTCATGGATACTCACCTAGAACTTAACTCAGAAATAGGGACCAAGTGGCTGGAAAGGGCAGAATAGCTTTAGGAGCATGCTGGAAGGCACTACAGTCCTTATGCTGCCATTAAACAAGGGCCTCAGAGCTCACATAAGAATGGGCAATCTCAACTCATCTTTCAGCTCCCCTCCATGTAGTTTTAATGATGTAGCAAGGAAAGAGGTCTAGATGCACTGCATTTAAATTGGACTTTTTTTTTTTGCCAGGATCAAAGAGATTGGTATCAGAGGAAGGCTTTCACAGCAACATTAATATGGTTTCTCCATTTGTTAAGTTAAGACACTAATTCTGTCTCAGGTAACTGAAATTTGAGCTGATAGAAATTCTGCATATCCAGGTAAACCACTGACACAGGGCTGCTTCAATCTCACACACATTTTTTTTCCTGAAGACCCTGAACGAACACAGAACAAGCAAACATCATGCATATTTACAGCCTTCTATTTCCCTTTGACAAGGAAGCAAAGCAGAGATCTGCAGTGAAAAATATTGTTGCAAGACTTACCTTTAATAATACCTTTAAAGGCATCAAGCACAAATGTGATGGATATAAAAAGTGCAATTATTTCTTCTGTTGACCTGTGGAAAAATCCCAGGAATTAATACAGCCATTAGCAGAATCTGCATTCAACTCCATTCAAAGGAAAATCAGCATATTCATGCATTTACATGAAAATATACCAATTTTAGTTAGACTTCAACTCAAGAAACAAAACCCAGTGAATCTTTAAAAGCTTCTTTCAAGCTGGAACAATAAGCTGAGATGATACTAGCCTCATCTCGCAAAATACATCTGGCAGCAAGTTTGTAATTAAGGAGCTTGTGAAATGTATAATTTTTCCATTTGCCGAATAATCTGATCAAAATATGACTTCTTGAAAATAGCTACCTTTTAAAGAGCTTCATCAGAAGACTGAAGTTAAAGAGGGAGTACATCACAAGGAAAAAGCTGTTCCACAGTCCAGTCCAGGCATAGAAAGCACTGAAATCCAAGTTGTAGTCATCACAGATTCCTCGGATGACTGTAAAAACGAAGCATTCACGTGTCAGATTAAACGGTTGCCCTTACCACCCTATGATTCGCATCTGCTTGATGGCAAAAAGAACCAATTTCAAGACTTCGCCCAAATGCGCTTATGGCAGATACCATTAAACCCCTATTCTTACACTCCCGGATGAACACTGGATCAACCCAAGCCATTCTCCCCTTCCCCCACTAGAAATGGGGAGAAGCACTTGGAAAAATATTCTCCCACGCTGCTCAAAGCATCTTTCCTAGGGATCAAGGCCACAAAATCAGCCCTTGGAATTTGCTCTCGCTGACATTTTGGGATGCTGTTGAGCAAGGGATCTCATTCTTGCTTCTGTACCATGTTTACTCAGTCACTGCATTGTGGACAAAACCTCAGTCTTAGACCTGTCAAGCTATCACAGCCTATCTGATTGTTCCTATAGATTTTGGGTTTGCTCCTTTACACCTCTGGCTCAGTAATATCGGCTTGCAGCTGTAACTGGAAAGCTATTGATCACACCTTAAAAGACCAATCAAAAAAACCAAACATACAACCAAACTTTGTCTCAGGCTCTTATCCTCGTCAGCTAAATGCAGCCACGTGAGAAAGCCATCAGATGAAAAAGATTTCTTCCTTGAAGCAGAAGAAATGTTTATTCTCACAAAACTTTTTTTCTATGCAAAATGATTCCTTTGGAAACCAACTTTAACTAAACCTGAATCAAATCCCTCCCCTCTCCCTCAGCACCAGAAGCAGCCCTTTAGTATCGATTTATTAAACAAATGCAACTAAAGCTCCACCAAGATCGCAAGGTTCTTGTACAAAATCACATTCCATCAATTGCAATCACATCAGTCCCCTGACGTATAAGTTTAATAGACTTACCATTAATGTAGAGTGCTAAAGGAGCCGTAGTTAGGAGTACAACTAGAGGTTGCCCCGAAAAGAGCGCGTAAAGCAGCCCTCCAATACACTGGCCGACAATTGTCTTCTGCACATCTACGAGTAATTAGGAAGGATAGAAAAAACCAGGGTTTTTAACCAACACCTCCCTGACCAAGGAGCATTCACAGGGCATAGAAACCAACCACTAACGAGTAAGAGTAATGTTTAAGAGGGTATAGAGGTGAGACACTGTGAAAGCAAGAAGAGACCCTTTGCCAAAAAACTTAGACCAATAATTTAGGATGCCATCAGGTTTCCAGATGTTGCACTATGAAAGTTGGGTGGTTTTTTTTTGTTTGGTTTGGGGTTTGTTGTTGTTTTGGGGTTTTTTTTGTTTGTTTGTTTTTTTATTTTATTTTAAACAACTATAAAAACATAACCAGTGTTTGTGGAGGCCTTCAGGACAAGATTTCAACTAAGACTCCTAGGAGCTGTAATACCAGTATGAACTGCTTCAGGGCCACAACTGGGATAGAGCAAAACGTCATCTGCTATACCAGTGGTTTGGATACTGGCAATCAAATTCAGATCAAAAGCACAGGAGCTTGTACTAGGAAAAACGTGTAGATAACTACAGTTATAAAGTCAGCATCATTTAAAAATACAGTAGCATATATCCGTATCAGTCAAGTCAGATGGTACTACCCAAAGTAGTGTTCAACTTTTCTAGTCTTCTGAGGAAAAAGTCATGAACATAACCAATTAAAAAAACCTTCAGTGATTTTTTTTTTCTCCAGCAAATAAAAACTATCAAAACTTTCTGTGACCAGAGCTACCCAGTGTGAATACATGAGATCCTATAACAGATGCACAAAACTGATAACTTACCAATAGCTCCTCGGGTATTTTCATCATTGAGTGACCCAAATGCAATGGATGGAAGGAGGCAGGCAAAATACAGAAAGATCATAGTCGTGATGTATTTTCCTATAGCTTTGTTGTTTCCAATAACACCTAGTGTAAACCATAATAAAAGTCATGTTATTACTGCCCAATTGCAAAGCATTGAAACCCTACTTGCATCAGCCATATGTACCATTAGTTCTTTTAATGCTGAAAGGCAGAAGAAATTCAATCCACGCTTTAGTCTTAAACATATAGGTAGGTCTTTAACATTTGCTTTTGTACAATCATACTCTCTTGTTCATCTGGGACCAGAAGTAGAAGCACCAACATGCCACCAGACTGCTTCAACAGACATTTCTGGCATCGTCAAAACAGGAAATACTGGAAGCCTTTTGTTCAGTTTTGCCAGCCCCAAAAGCTTGGAAGAGGATCAAAGCAGAAGCCATAAGTTTTGGGTTTACAGCCCCCCACCCCCTGCCTTTTTAATACAAACTTTATAGGTATTCTGGGCTATGCCCCTAATGAGCTTCGCGATGATCACTCGTCTTCGCAACTCATGATGCTTTGGGCAGGAAAACATGAAGCACTTCATTTTTTCCCTAGGCAGAAATCTGAGGTTATAGGCTTGAATCAATAATATGCTACGCTGAGCCAATTAGTGCTAGCAGACTTACAAAAACAAATAGCACAAGAGGTCAGGAATGCGTACATTAAGAGTTTTGCTTTAAAAAAAGCCCTTCTGAAAGAATGGCTTCTTTCTTTTCCATCCACTCACCCCCTCTCATCTCCATCGGAAAAAACACACCAGGCCAAAACAAAAGCAGCCAGAAAGAGAATTAAAGTGTCATAATATGAATTTAAGGGCCTCTGAAGTAGCTTCCCTTCCCTTTCCTGTTTTCAGGCTGATGTTCATCCCCAGTGAGCTCATATCACACAAGAGAAAATATGAGAGATGACAACAGCTGATATTGCTCGAGGAGAACATAAGTTTTTCCACCGAACAGCCTCTTCAGAGAGGATACACCAGAGAGGCCTTTTCAAAGAAAACCTTGAAACAGCCTTCAATCTGCCTGTGCCACCATCCTTGATGATGCTCCTGCTGTGAGACACTTGGACAGGTTTGGAGTTGCCAAAATCCCCTTTCTGGAAGCCTCCTGAGCAGTGAGCTCCCAACACAGGCATCTACCCCTAAGCTCCCAAATGCCCACCTAAGCCTTTGCTAGCATCAGTCCCTTGCCGAGGGAGCTACAAGCCAATGAGTTGAACCAAGAAGGGAGGGCTTTGCATTTGAGGCTGCTGGTGCAACACTTGAGAAAATCTGGACGTTGCCACAACAGCCTAACTGTATCACTGAAATGAAAAGCAATCGCTCAATGACTTTGGGATCTTACCTAACATCTGTTTTCTGCACCGTTTGCAGTGCAGTGATAAGGACAAGAGGAGAATGCAAAAACCAAAAATCAAAGATGGAGTGTAATGAACAGGCAGCTGCCTGAATAAAGGACATCTCATGATAGTTCCTGTTCACAGACACAGAGGAACAGACAAAATAGGACTTCTGATGCTCAGCCTCCTTGAAAATAAATTTTAAAAGGGCAGGGGCTGAAACTTGACAGTAGACATCGCAAGCATGCAAATATGAGCCTGACCTCCCAGGAGTCATTGGACCAGCTGTTTCAAGGCAGATTCCTTTCAACTTATTGTGAAGTTTCAGAAACCACAGACCACATTCCTGACCACTCTTGGCAACCAAAGGGCCTGAAATTTACTTCTTACAGATGAAGCTTTCTCATGTGATCTCAAGTCCAGCTGCGGGTTCCTACCTCACACTCCCACGTGCCTGAGACCTTTAGAGAAAATGAAAGACTTAGCAGGGCAAACAGTGGACTGAGTGTTAGTCTTATAAATAGAGATGGTCACATCCTTGTTCAGAGGACTCTGCGCCGCTCCAGAATACCGCTTTTTGGACAAAGGAGTTTTTCCAACACGAAAGGTCAGAGGCAACAATGCCTGAAAGCTTTGAAATCATTCATAAAAAGACAGGCAACCAGGACCAGAGAAGCAACTAATATTAAAACAAAAAAGCTCATTTGCTGAGCAGAGAAAGCTACTAAGTGATGAGGTGCTTTCAAAAAAAATTTCAGGTAGATAAACATAGTATGAGAGGGCAGAAGGAAGGAAGCAGCCTTGAAGAGCATCAAAAAAGCTCATGCATGGCATTTAGTTTCAGCTTCAATCCTTGCAAGCAGCACAAGTCCTTGCTGATCACAGAAGTCCTTATGCCATATCATGGCTGGGTCCAAGACTTCCAGTACAAAGAAGTACTTCCTCTAGTCTATAATCAGCCACACGAGATCCAAGGAGCAAAGAATCCCTACTGGTCGGCAGCAAAATTCAATTCATAATGGAGAAAATTACATCAGATTAAACATACCCTTTCACAAACATGATTAATCGCTCTTTAATTACAGTTAAAATCATAAGCAAATACTGCCTCCTTGTACAGATTCACCTGAGACAAGCACTAAAATCCAGCGTTAACCACCATTTACCTTTTGCCTTTTTAAAGTCAACATCTGGCTAAACATTTTCAGGGTCTATTTGCAACCCAAGGACTGACATTACTTCATTTAAAAGAAGGCGGGCTGCATTATGATGGCATTCCATCTGCAGCAGGTTCATAAAGCCATTGAAAAATGTGTCACTCCAACTGCACAACGTAAATTTGTAGCAGAAAAATCAACTCTTAGACCAGCTGTGAAATTTGAGTCGCTGATTATTACAGAAGCAATCCCCTGAAATTAAGGTACATCCACACATTGACATGGGAAGCAATTATGTTCATCAACATGACAGTTCTATTTTACTTGCTTGAATTTCTGAAATGCCGTAGTTTTTAAAGACAAGGGTAGAGTTTCAGAGAAAACTGCAGCATTGCTGGCCTCGCTTTGCTTGGTATTCTGCATCAATGACCAAGAGACCCAGAGACTGGGATTAAGTCTACTAATTGTACATTTTCTGAATCCAAATCGAGACAGATGGACATTCTATGAAATGTCTGACTATTAATGTTCCTTCCCAATGCTCTGAAATATCCAACACAAAACAAGTTTAATTATATTGATCTGCAGCACAGCAGCAAGGATATCTATTAAAGCCCTGATTTAAAAAAAGAAAAAAAAAATTACCTTTCAATGGTAAAAAACACACAGTAAGGATATCTGTTCATAGGTTTTGAGCCATAAAAACTCAAAGCATTACAAACTTCTGCTAATGCCCTCAAGCTGGGCTTTCGCTTATGTTAATAGCTGCTGGACTCTGCCCAATTTTCTGAAGATGAATCTTCCCTAAGTTCTGTGAAGAGTAAATCACAGTACAAGTGAGGCTAAGAACTTAGCTGGAAAAGGAAATCCACTCTTACTGATTTTGGAGCAGAGAAGTCAAGCATATGCTCAGACTACAGAAGTATGAAGAAACAAATCAAGGGCTCAGAGCTTTCCCTTCTTCTCTTGTTTCTTTCAGCCCATTTCCCATGAAGTGCTAGTCTCTTGGAAGGAAATGAAACACCCACAGACAAAACACAATGTCTTTGTGCATCTTTAAGGTATTCCTACCCACCACTGACACAGAGAGATGTCAAAAGCACCATAGCTGTGAACCCAGGTCATGATGCCCCAAAGCAAAGTCAGTCTTCAAGTGGCCATTGAACTTTTACACCAAGGTGATATTTAGGAATGAAGGGCTGCAGAATGATGCAGGAGCTACCCCACCATCTAACCTAGGGCAGCAGAGGCACTGAAGAGAAGGGAAAAAGCCTATCTGCAACTCCTTTATTTTTCTTCCTCCCTCAAGGATGCAATCCTACCAAACAAGGTTGCCAGTGCAATCAGGAGGGAGAGTCGATGATTTGGTACATGCCACAGCCAATCCACAGTCAACATTTTAGCAGGTTTAAGCTCTGTGCTATCTTAGACAACCAGCAAGACAAAACTTTCCTTTCAAATCCCATTTTTCCAGTGCCTTCAAGCCTTCCTTCTAAGCATGCCTACATTACAAGGAGCTTTGGAGATCTCCTTCCTGCAAAACACCACCAGCAGATGTGCTCGCCTTACTCTCAGAAGCTGGTTAGAGATCCTCTGCAGGACCAAGGACAGGGAGGAATCCACACCTCCAGCTGAACTATCCACCCACCACAGCAGTTTGCCGAGGACACAGGTCAAGGAAAACAGAGGGAAACAGAACAAATCTCAGCTCTCCTCTCTTCCCTTCACCCTCCCTCCTCAAGAGGCGAAGGAATACAGCAGAACACAGCACTGAAGCTCACCATAAAAACCTCAGGCACCTCAAATTTCCCCCTGAGCACTCCAGGCATTCGCAAGTGTTTATTCCAAGTGTTGTACCAGAAAATACACGCTGAAGAATACAGGTAGCAACCTTAAGGGGTTTCAGAAAATTTGTAGCTGAGCCCAGGCAGAATTCCCTCCTCCATTCAAACCAGCCTCAAAATAAAAAAATTTTCAGGAAGCTCATATGGTTCTACTGAGTCTTAAAGAGTAAGAATATTGATACACACGTGGTTTGAGCCTATTTGACAAGATCAGGATGAAATTTGTACAACTTTTTTTAAGAAAGCAGAATCTCATAAACAAAGGTTGTAGTCATTAAGAGGAGACTACATGCCAAATTGTGTTAATCCTAACTTCAAAGGAAAATTACAAGTGTTCTTAGGCTCAGCATAATCTAATTGTTCATCTTCAGATTCTCCTGCTAGAAAATGCCTATCACGAGCCATCCATATCACTAAAATCCTGGACCAAAAGTTTAGAAACCTCTTCCTTGATACTTGCATGTTCAGCAAAGACTTCTACAATCCAAAGACCACCTGAAGTTGACAAATTCCTAATCTGGAGGAAAAAAGAAAAAAGAGAGAAAGACGATTCTTTTCTTTCCTCTCTCAAATCGTGATGGTTAAGAATAATTTAATGGCCAGCTTTGTGCAGTGTGTGAAGACCAATCCTACAAAAAGTCCAACTGACAAAACATTTGCTGGCCCTACAAAAGCCTTATTATTTATCACCCTGCCCTTAATCAGTTATCTGTCTAAACCAAAACCCCAGGATGCTTCTCAGATTGAGGATTTAGAGACTCCAACCATTCAAAAAAAGGCATCTTCGTAATTCAGAGCTCTTTGATGATGCACGTGTGGTTGTCTGGAGTGCAGATACTTGGATAGCTCAAATCCCCAACATTCTGGTACACTGCTGCTTTGAGATGGTCCAGGAATTTCACATTCCTGATCACCTTCGGTGTTGGTGGTTTATGGCAGATGCTTTATGCTCCATCTGGTTTTCATTCCATGCAGATCCTTAAAGAATTCATCCTAATTTCTGGTTTCTGGGAAGAAATGGCACATACTAATATATATAGGTTTTTTAAAAATCCTCTTTTCCCCATTTCCTATTTGAAAGAGCACAACCGCTCCTAAGGTGAGCACTTCACATTTGAGCTGCAGTAGGTCTCGAGTTTCACTTGGCTCATTTCTGCACCTTCCGCTCTCCGGAAGTTGTACAACAATTCACTGACACTTTTTAACATATATTTGCATTTTATACCAAAACCATTTTTCTGGAATATTTGTAATGCTGGATTCTCACTATGACAGTATTTCATCACTCAGGGCACATGCAACCAAAGGAAAAATTCTTTCAAGCTAGTCAACCCCAGCACCTTGTTTAGGCTAAGCCTGATCTGCTATGTACATCAGTTCATGGAAAGCTTGCAGACCTGACTGTAGCTGGCAGCCCCAGGGCTGAGAGGCAGCACACACAGGTTAATTTGGATGCATTCAGAGCCAGAACATGGACCCTGCAATGGATTTCCAAATCTGCCAACAGCCAAAGTTGGCTGCAGGACCATCGTATGATGCTTTTGTGCCTGTGAACCTGCTGCGCTCAGGATGCTGACAGCCATAGGACACACTGCTCTGTCTTGAGATGCACATGGGTCCCCACAAGGTGCTTCTGCAGCACTTCAATATTTACCATGAAAAGTTAGACTTTGACAGTCCTGCAAAGCAACAGCCGTAGAGATGAAGTATCCTGAACCCACTCCAGAAGCGTCCAGATTAGGAGCTTAAGTCCCCTGCCAGATCTGGTGCCAATGATGCACACGCCAAGAGTCTGTTTTATCAGACTCCTTGCTGCTACCCCGAAAATAATTTCTTGTCCCCCTCCCTCCTCAACATACCCTCACTCCCCAGAGAACACAGCATTAGCTTGACTTCAAAGGGAGCCTGCCCTCCTTTCACCCCAAGCCTCCTGAAAATAGTTTTATCCCAGCAGTTACAAAGCACCTAGAGAAAGCATCCAGCACTGTGCTAAGCTAGCATCTCCTCCCATTTTATTCTTCCCAGCAGAGTGGGCACCACTAACTGCAAAACATATCATGGTGGATGAAGCATTCCTAGTCGACAAAACTGGATCTTTGTGGGAAGCAACTACTTGGCAACTCCCCCAGACACATGGCATCTCCTTCAGTCAAGCAGCCAACAGCTGATTGCTATGTTCCTCTCCTGGTGGTGACCATCCTTATCGAAATGTAGTGGGGGACGCACATCCATACCCCGCCCATGCTTGCTTTCAAGCTTAAGCTGCCGTGGAAGGTGGTTTTGCACTAGAATACTTGTCTGCAAAATGGGGCTCGGGTATGCATCTTATTTTCTTAGGCCAACTCCAAGGGAGATAGCCCTCAGCAGAGGTGCAGTAGGGAAGGCTGGGACACTGTGGCTTGAGCTAAGGAGGATTTAACAGCAGGAAGGTGTCTGATAGAGCCCCGAGATTCTCCCTGCCTACGATCTGCATCTTCATTTTATGCAAACTTTCTGGGTTTGATACTTGAATATATTAACCAGCTCCCCAATAAGCTGTAAAAAACTGAACATGTTTTGATGTCAGGCTGAGGCTCTGTAATCATGGTTTGCCCTGGAGACTTTTCACAGTCTTTAAGAATCTCTGAAAGTGAAAGTCTGAAAGTGAACAGGGAGAAAGTGACTCTTAAAACCAACAAGGCCATTGGGGGAGCTATATAAAGCCCAAAACCTGAGGCTCTATATAAACACTGTATTGCTGCTCGTGTGATCTGGCTACAGCAGACAAGCTATATCCTGTTTTTAAAAGCACCGAGCTGAAGTTACTGCAGCTCAGATTTTGTTTAAGCATTCTCAACTCCCACAGCATGACCATAATTGCTATTGATGCTAGCTTGCAAAGACAGCAGAAAGGGCCTATTAGGCCAGTGCTGACTAATTAGGTTGCAACGAGTTGATCTGTGTCTGCACACGACAATAATCAATCCATTTAATCACCTCATTGCTTAATAAAAATTAAAATCCTCATCTGCATACAGCTAGCATCTTCATTAAGGGAACACTGCAAGATTCCCATCTATAGTGTGCCACGCTGCCTATTCACAGGCTGTTGACAAAATATTCTTTTAAATAAGAAATAAGAGAGCTGTTACGCGTATCAAAGAACACATTCAATGCACACTGTAAACAGGACATCGCATCACAAAAATTCAAAATCAGGCCAATGCTTTCATAAACATTGGCCAACATACCGTCAGTGAAGTCCAAAGCGTACACTGGAAATCTTCGTGCAATGTCATCAGAAATCCCCTTGCCAACATTGAGAAACTCATGCAACTAAAGAAAGGAAGGAAGTGCTGTGTCAGTTTAAAGGCTCATGTATTGTTAAAGAGATTAACCTCCTTATTCAATACTGATAGGAGCAAAACTGGTCGTTTTGAATGGGGCATTCAAATCAGATTTTGTAATGATAATAAAAATAAACTCTTTGCACTTCAATTTATATCCTCAAAAGCATTGTAAAAGAGAAAATCCCCCAGACCACCCTGCTTTTCCTCCCTTCCTTCCCTTTTCCCCCCTCCCGTTCATATCCGCATCTCTGCTTTGCAGGTGAGGGAGCTGATGCACAGTGTGACTTGCTGAAAACACCTTGGCCAACAGCAGGATTAGACCTTGGGTATCCTGGGGTTAGACATCAGGTCAGAGACGCCTTTCCCATCCCTCTAGCCAACTTCTTTTTCTTTAGATGCCACCACAAAGAACTCTTCCCCCAAATCCACGTGAAGCCTCTGAAAGGGGATCCCCAGCCAGTATCCTCTTCCTCAGCATTGTCATGGGAAAGGGAGACCTCAAACAGATGTAGTAAGGGAACAAAGACTGTCTATACCTCAAACTTCAGCAAAAGGGAACAAGGCTTGAATAACTTCACATAACCAAGCTGTAATTTCTGCCCATTAAAAGACAGTAAGATCATTATGAAAGGGTTCCAAAAACCCACCATGTTCCCTTTTATTTCTGGTTTAGGGGCCTGCAAGGTGCAGTACGATTGTTTATACAATCTGATGCTCACCACAGGCAATAAGGAGCTTTTCAGAAATATGTGACAGCTGCTATTGACTTACAGCCTCCCAATTCTCACAACTACATCCTTACGGAAAGCACATGGAAAGCATCAGAGTAGGCAACACTTGCAAATGAGACACCTGTCAGATTTTTTCCCCATTATCCTCAACTCAGAGTACACATACTACTCTGAAAATCAAATGCACCTTTATACAGTGATAATTACCCCAGCTGTCCCATCTAAAACATTTCAGATGTTTGTTGCAGAATTAGACACAGAAGACTTATCTGCTAGGGAGTGTTGGGGGGAAAAAATCACAGATCCAAAATTTACTCTAACAGATCACCTCAAAAGAGCATGGATATCTTCCTTTCACTGGTTTATGTGGAAACAGATAAAAACTACTGCTTTAAAAAAGACTTGACACTGCAGTGCTCGTTTAACAGACTACACACAACTTTGCCTTTTCTCATGGGACTTACCTGCTTTTCAGCACCTGGATGATCAAGGCCATAAGTAAAACACAACAAGGAAACCTCTCTTTTAGAAGGAATACACCGGGTACGGCAAACACTAGGGTTTGGGGTGCAAAAGATACCTCAGAGGATCAGCTCCTTTATCAGTGACTATGACATCTCATATTTCAGCTACTTAAGTCAATTCTGTTGCATTTTGCTAATACACCTGTATTACTTTAGGACAGTTTCAACTCTCTAACCTGAACAATCGGGATGAAAAGACGGCAGACACCAGCATAACATCTGCATTTTAAGCATTTCCGAAAAAGTTATGAGCTTAAACCATATTTGGAGGCATATTTGGACATCAAAGCCGTATACACTTGAAAAGCAATTTTATTTTTTCCCCCCAGAAAGACATTCCTGAAGGCACGAGTCAGCCAGAGAATCACAATAGCTTTAATGACTAATATGTTTACTCGTCTCACTGCAGTGAGTACAGGGAAAACGATGCTCGGGGTATCTCATCTTCTGGGGAAGAAACCACGTGGTGCTGCTGGCCTGGGGCTGAGCGTGGGGTGGGGAGGGAAGGGGCACCCGTGCACATTGCCTGTTCATAGGCAGCGGTGAGCGTGCAGAAGAGAAAAGCACTCCCTAACTTCTTGTCCCGCAACGCACATTGAGGCAAATTTGAGAGAAGAGGAGCCAATGGGTTGTGTTTGAGACCCCCGATTCCTTCATGCATTTATTTCTTGCACGTGTGCAAGTTTAGCCTAGGGTGGGGCATGGGGATGTCAAGCTCAAGCTAAACCTCATCAGTGGCTAAGTATGGGGAAAGCTGTTTCTTCTGTATGGCTAATCTTCTTCCTCTGCTCTGCTAACCTCATACTCAACTTGGGTTGCACTAAGGAGATAAAAGACCAAGTTTACTGACCTCTCAAGTTACTGCCCTTTTTGGTTTTACTTTTATCCCCCAATCCATCCCACCAGGCATCTTCGTTGTCTAACTCTACTCCAGAAATGTTTCAGTCTGGCTTTTGCCTCCTGCCAGGCAGGAGCTTGCACCTTGTGAGGTTTCCAAAAATCTTGGGAAGGACAGTGCTGACACTTCGTTCTTGCCCTTTTTGATCTGCTTCCTTCCTCGTACGCTCCAGCGCTGGGAATTTCTTGGACTGCCATTCCCTGCTTCTTTCTCCTTCAGTGGATCAAGTTTGGCTGACCCATTGGCTTTCCACTCCTGCTCGTGGTGGCACCTCTCTCATAGCCCTGTCGACTTTTTGGTTTAACATCCTAATACTAGGTGGCCTTATCCAGGAGTCCAGAGCTGCATCCCCCACCAACACCAAGCTCAAGGTTTATTAGCCTTTAAGAACCGTAGCTCAGGTACCCAGCACCAAATCCTCCTTCAGTCTCCTTATTCTCCTCTTCTGCAAGTCCTGCCAGTGCTTTGCCCATGCTGCTCCAAATACATGAGAGAGGCAAGAGCAGCAAAAGGAGCACACACAAAAAACATTAGATGAAGTTCATGGATTTTCCACTTTTCATTTTACAAATCCCTCCAAGTCTCTTGCCATAAGCAACCATTGTTTGGGTTGGAGGAAGAGGCTAAGCCAGCACTTAACAGCAATTACAAAGCCAAACAGAAAATACCTGCTCCAACAACACCGACCCTTTCTCAGTCCTCCCTTAAGTACTGGGGACTGCACAACTATTTTGCACAGACCAGGGACACACACTATCCTCCCTTCTGCTGATGCCGAGCAAGCATAGCCCAGCCCTCTCAGCAAATCCACACAGGTATCAAACAGACACAAAATCACAGCCAGAAAGCATCACAACTATTAGGGGCTCCTCCATGAACAAAATCACAATTAGATGCCTCAGTAAACAAGAGGATTTCAGGCTGACTTAATTATGACTGAGCATGTAGCCTTGCCTAAATAATCCTCTGAGATGAGCCAAAGCAAACTGACTGTGCTGTAGGCACAGCATGGTGTGCAACTGTCATGTTCCCTTCAGTATTTTAGCAGAGGTAAAAACAAGCACTTGCAAAAATCCCACTCACACACAGAGCAATTGAGGCCCATCACCGCAGGACCAAGGGAAGAAAGGAAGCAGGAGGCAGATTTTATGCTACCGAGAGACTTTACCCTCCTGAGGGCTCTCTTCTAATAATGCAGTGGCTCCAGATTAGGGTATTTATTTCACTGGGGGTGGTTCACAGGTTGAAATTACACCCCTGGTCTCATATGAGTTTGTGCTTATATTAAATGCTTCCTTTCTAGAAGGCTATCGCACAGGGCAGACAGAGGGGGAGGAGATGCTGCTGGAGATGGCTCTCATAGGAACTGAGGAATGCAGGCTATGATCTCAAATCAACCTCACTTCTCCAGACAAATCTTTGCTTGCCAGGAAAAGAAGTCTCCCTCCCAGCTCTTAAGGTCTATGCTGGCACAGCAGGGTAGGGGACAGTTTCTTCCAAGAGACATGAGAAAGCAGAGTTACTACTACATACGCTGAGTCTCCTGAGAGCTGAAGGATAAAACATTTTAAAAACAATGATTTACCAAATCCAGACCAAGAACGGTCAATGCCAAGAGCAAGCGCTAAAGAAACAAATGTCACTATTTACAGCACTGGCTCAGAGCCGTTGAAAATCTGCCTGGCCAAGGCTGCTTGCCCAGCGAGGCAGGTAGGAATATCACCATATCTCAGGGCCCACATCTACAAGCTCAGTGTTGCCTCCAGCCCTCCTGCTCACCAAGCCACAGAGCTGAAAATCCTCTACAGACATTTTAAAAGGGCTAGTTTTAGCAGAAGACAGAGAGACACTTAACTGCTCTACCAAAAACCCCTTTGAAAGACCAAGTGCAAAGGGTTAAATGTACTTTATCTGAATTACATTACTGTAACTACTCCAAATACCAGCACTCTGAATGACCTAGGTTTGAAGAGGGTTTCAAGACTTGTTCTGCAAACTTAAAGAGCAGGTATGGGGTCTAGCAAAGTTCAAAGCGCTACCTGTGAGCAAGGGGATTCTGCAGGAAAAACATGAGCTTTGCTCATTTCCAGATGTGCAGATCAAAACCCCTTAAGTCTATTCCAGGAAAAAAAAAAGTGATAAGTTAACCAGCTTCTGCACTGTAGGCAACACAAAGCTTTAAGGTTACTTGTAATTCGGGGACAGAAGCAGCAAGCTAGAGATGGCACAGTTTGTTTTTCAGGTACGCTGTCTGGTTAAAGAATGAATTTCTGAACGGAAAAGCAAAGCGATGACCAATACACAGGAAATTCCAGAAAAGAAAGCTGAGTTACAGCATTTCCCTCGAACTTTAAAGTACAAAGCAAGTAACATTTTACAGAGCTACAGATCAAACAGTGAGAAGTCAGGCCAGATACTGACAGGCAACTTTTAAGTGAAATTACCACGCAGGCATGGCCAAGAAGTCTTTCGGCTGCGGGAAAGACAAGCAGCAGTTTCCTTCAGAGACTTCTGATTGTAAGGATTAAGTACCTTGGACTGACAACGCACAGTGATCCATTAATCCCACCCTTGACTAAGCATCTGGAATCAAAGTCCTGTAATCATTTCAACCCCCTACTGCTCTGCATCCCTTCAGCACCTGTCTCTTTGAAGTGTGGTTTTTTTTTTTTTTTTAGATTTACAACAGGAGCTGAGGAAGGTGGACATACACACAGCAGCCGTTTGTAGAAACCTCAGCACTGAGAGCTTGCTAGGAAAGCCCATTGGATGCAAGCAGCACAACTGCTTCATCTCCTTACCCCAAAATCCTTGCACTTGTGCATTTGGACACCACTGAAGCAGGGGCGTGGCAGATGTTGGCCAGTCTTACCTTGAGTGGCTTAGGACCGTGCGACTTGTGCCCATCGCTCATTGCTGAGGGTCTCTGATTCACCACCGTCAACAAGTGGCGTTGGTGGACTAAGGCTTCCTTGAACTCCTCCTCAGTTTTGGTTTCTAGGAGTTTCTGCCGAAAGGTTATGTCTGAAAACATCGTGGCAAAGGTCCTGCCCACTTCTGTGGCAGTTTTGGTACTTTTCTGAGTGGGGAGGGAAAAAAAAGACAGAAAAAAACCTTGTAAAACTATTTTCTTTCACTTCTGAAAGATAAAACAACTGCTTTGCCCCATTGGGCACCATCTGAAGCGCAAGCTGCCTAGCTTCCAGGACCCCAGAGACACCTGATGGAGAAGGGTACATGTGGAAGCTGTGCAGACGAACACACCAACCACAGCAGGATCCTGTGAAGGCATCAACATTCAGGCCCTGACCAAAAGCACTGATCAGTCTTACTTGATCAACGTCCCAGGATTCGATCCAATGCTGAATCATGCTGAGCATGCATTTTATCCCCCGTCTCCCTTCAAGCCTGCTGAGGCTAAACAAGTAAGAGCCTTTGCTGTCCTACAGCACCTCAGCATTACTGCTACTGGGGTGGAAAGACACTGTAATCAAGGTTCCTGCAAGTAGTAGTGTCCTGATGTCTCTTCCAGAAAACAGATTATTGTGCACATCTGCTTCATCAGCTTCCTATTTTCTAGGCATTAAAACTCAATTCGGTTGGCCTCTCTGGGGCAATTCTGACAGCACAAGTGGAGATTTAGAGCTGTCGGCTAAAGTAACTACTGTCATGGAGGAAAGCATAGGAAAGAAGCAGCTGAGCATGCACACCAGCAGCGCTGCCTATCTTCACTAAATGCTCGGAAGGGACAGGAGACTTGCAAATGTGAAAAAGGAACAAGTGCCTATTTGCAGGCTTTAACATTTCCGTGAGCCACAGGCCTGATTCTTTGAGGGTCCAGCTTCAACAGTATCCAAGCCCGCTTTCCTATTGCTCAAAGCACCTTGGAAATTAGATACAAAAGGAGACTGAGCTCCCCATCCCTGCACAAACTCACCAAATTCAAGCCCTACAAACCCTGACCTGCTCAACTGCTTGTACCACCTTGGTCAGGACAGATAAGATACCTGCCAAGGCAAAGTTATGTAGAACCATAGCTCATTAAGAGCTCCTTTTGATGCAAAGTTTTAACCCACCCGCCTTAGCTACACTCAACATTCATCATGCAGCAACTGCTAGAGACACCCAAACAACCACCCTCCTTTGGACAGCCTCCAAGCTCCTCGCATTACTGTGAAAAGTAGTAGCGAGCATATGCGATTGATCTGAATTAGTTTTCATGATTCATTACAAAGCAGGTGAAGAATTTCTTCATAAACACAACCAAATAATTCAGTGTTGCTTGACGCAGAGGCATGGACATGTGGGTGGCACTGCACTAGTCCCAAAATCATCACTAACTATACTTGCTCCATCACTCACATTGCCCTGCCTCCACCTCTCCTCCATCGCCCTCTCTCCATCACAGGGAATGTCCCTTCAGACACACTTGCTAGGACATGTTCAATTTAAGTTTCTAGGGAAGGGTTTGGATTTCAGTGAAGATGATCTACTCTAGGAATTGCTTTGGTCCTTTCAGACTGAACCAGCCTAGATTTGCCGTCTTCTCCTTCACCTCTAAGCAGCAGCAGTCCTTGGGCTGGATGCTGCAAGGGGTTACTTCAAGCCGCCCAATGCTTCTCCCTTTCTTTGCTTTCCCAGAAAGAGAGATGAATGGTTTAGAGGACAAGCGCAGAGATTTGCAAGGAAACTCAAGTTTTTTCCATCCTCCATATTAAAGAAGGCCAAGGATCTGGATTCCTCAGCACAACAGATGCCCATTTTCTGCGCTTTTTTTCTTCCCCTCCCCAAGCAAGGCTCATTTAATCTGTTACTGTCAGCAGGTTAATTATTTTAACTGCTGTACCAGAAATGCGTACTTAGAGCTGGCTAGATAAACTCATTTAAAATAAAAAGCGTATTGGCAACTGCAGCTCTGCTTGGCCTCCACTCCCTTTCCTTAATTTGATGCTGCCCATTGGAATTGCAAACTTTCAGGATACAAGCGGATGCAGAGCTGTTCGCTAGGTGCTTTGCACGTAGCTGGCCGGAGATAAGCAAACTGACATACAATGAAAGAGATCAATGCAGTTGCGCAGGGGGTTCAGTTGTTTGCCTGCTGCTTTTCATAAGGAACATCAATATGTTTTCAGCCTGTTGGGTTTGAGATCTATGCCAAAAGCATTGAACTGCTCAGTTGGGAAAGATCTGCCAGAAATCCTGGGAAATGAGGAAACACCAGTATTTCCATTTAAACAAGGGTGGTGGTGGAGGGGAGGAGGAGACAGGCAGACCAGACTAGAAGGTCCCAAGGTCACACGGATAGCATTAAAGTGCAGGAAATTGAATCAGGATATGTCCTGTTCCAGACAAGGTCCCCAACCTCTCCAGCACCTCCCAGAAGCACAGACCTAGTAGCACCAAGGTGTAAACAGCCAGCTTAAGTGTGAAAAGGTCTTGAGCTTTGAACCATTCAACCATTAGCTAGAAGAACACACCATCTTGATCAAGCCAGTGCTTTCTAGGAAGACAGGATAGTGATTCCCCAATTGACCTTGATGGCCCCCCGTGATACTGCAGTAAATGTGTACTACTATGTCATTTGTTGGCCTTGTCTACACCAAAGAACCAGCAAGTACACTTAAGCAAGCTTTAACCTCGGTGTTTCAAGTGCCAAAAGCTGTGAAAACACATCCCGAAGGACCTCGGCACAGTCTGACCTTAAAAGCACCCCAGCTCCCAAATAGTCTCGCCCATAGTGCAATAGAGCTCACAAAACTACATCTACTTCTTGGTTACCTCAGTCCATCTACAACTGCAGTGTAACCGCCAGTCCCATCAAGTGTTTGCTGGGAAGCAACCCAGACCTTTGCAGTGGGGCATCAGCTGCAGACTCGCAAGAGCCCTTCACAAGCCTGGCTTTAACCAGGAACAGCATTCCTTACCTCTAAAAACAGTAACTAAACTGGTAAAGCTGGAAGGAGGGAATCTGTCGAGTATTACCTGCGTCACAGAGGTAGCTCTAGCAAAAAGCGTATGGGGACTACAGATACTTGATCTGCAGCGTTCTCCTCCCAGTCAGGCTAGTGGCCATTCTCCAGTATGAGATGAGGATGCAGCTGACTAATCTACTCCTGTTAGAATAAACCACCTTGACAACTGCTGAGAAGATCTCAGGCCTTTTCACGTCCCCTTGTGTCTTAAAAATAATACATTGTCATTAACCCTAAAAGGAGACCAAAGAAAAGCAATCTTGGGAGAATCCTCTGAAGCACCAGAGCAAACAAGAGAGCAGTACTCACCATTTTAGGAGGAGCCAGGACTAATATCACAAATCTCACTTCACAGGAGTTTTCACCCCAATTCTGAGGCCTCTCCAGGCGGCTGATGCAAACGTGACGTCGCTGAAGGGACTTTATAGTGCAACTGTCAAGGAAGATGGCATTGTTATACATACCATTGTGACACATGGCATGCTCTCTCCGCAAAGTTTATAAACACACGTTTCAACTCTGAGAAATACAAAGTGTTGTTGGTTGTGAAAGGCTCACTTCTGAAGTCTTAAACAGTGACTTTAAGTTACTGTTAGCTCAATTCTGCTAGCTCTTTTGTAGAATTTGAACACCCATGTTTTTATGGGAAATAACTTTCAAGATTTCAAGGTGTATTCTTCCTCTTCCCCCATCTGCTTTTTAATAGCCAAGAAATCAAAAGACAGAGAATGCAACATACCTAGTACTTGCAGTGCTACAGAAGCTTCTACAAAAAAACCCTCTTAGAAAAAACCCAACACCTACATTACTGGAAAGCAGTTTACACTTCATTTCATTTCACCTGATCTCCCGAAGTGCTTTTGGAAACATTAAGGCAAGATGCCAGACCAACATATTTCCACTTCTTTTGCCTTGGGCAGATCTCTCTCTCTGATTGAATGGCTTTCCCCATTTGCTCTCAGCTGTTATTTTTCCACTTTGTGGTACAGGTGTATTACAGAAACCAAGCTGACCTCCTTGCTCAAGATCTACAGAGGCTGTAGCAGGCAGGATTACTGCTCAGAGGGAAATCCTTGGCTGCAATCCAGCCAGCCTTGCTGGGCATGCGATGGCTGTTTGTCTCCCATAACAAAGACTAGCAACGAGTTGTTTGAAATAAACACAGAGATCATCTGTGGAAGCCATGACAGACCAGGTCTGTCTCCACCCTGGGATATTTAAACAGAGCTGTGATCTGAGTAGCCATCACTTTTCCTGCAGGGAAATTCTGACAAAGCAGCGAAGAGGCTTGGTGCAGTTGCAGGAAGAGGTTAACACCAGCCTGGACCGCAGATCTCCTGTTCCCATTAAAGCCACCTACTACTTCAAGTCTTCTGAAAAGCACTGATGAGATAGATGCATAGGTTTTGCCTATTGACACTGCAAGAAGTATGGAAGTGTGTTTTCCTACCTCATAGTGATATTTTTTTTTCCCCCGGTTCAAAGTCACTTAGACTGCTTGCTCCCTTTTATTCATCTAGCAAGCATCTATCACAGTCCTTAAATCATCTCTCCTTTAACCCTCTTCCATAATCCTAGCCTATTTTTTTCCTTTTGACATATATTCTCACACCCATGCACCCTGAAGGTTGTTCCAGTAATGGCTGCTGAAGATCTTTGGCTGGAGATGTACTAGTCAGGAGCACATTATATTTTCTATTAAATTCTTAATAACTTGCATACAAAATCACACCACCAACTATTTTCTTATTGAGTTTGACTTCCTGATCACAGACTGGAAACAGCCTACTTACACAAATTAGTCTGACAAAGGCACTTGTCTGAGAGCAACCAAACAGCTTAATTAGAACAACATAGGTCATGAGTAAGATGACAGAGTTTCATTTATTTCCTAACTCCCCTCCACCACAGCCCCTTGTCCTTTCTCTACACGAATCAGCTTTGTAAGGGAGAAAGATCAAGGTAGGTCCTAAGGTTAGGAATAAATCTCTTCTAAAGTAATTAAAAATAGAGTGCAAGCTATCTTCTCAACTAAACCCATAGTTTGGATCTGCAACAATCATTGTCCTTGTCCTTCCCTCCCAAGGGATCAAACGAGCACAGACAACGCTGGTTTTCACAAGCAAATCAAAGCCCTCGGTAGCAATCCCGCTGTGGCTGGACAGCGTACAAGTCTCCTTGTGTTACAGTTCAACAAGCCAACAGGGAAGATACGTGATCTCCGGGCTTTATACTAACAGGAGAACCTTCAAGTGGTCCAACACCTTCAGTTCTCTCCTTATCCACCTGAACTGGTCAACAACAGTGACAAGTTAATGCACCATTAGCAAAAATGACCCTTATTTTGTGCTCCATTCTCAGTATTTGATGTTGAGCTCACCGATTAATTTGTTTTAAAAAGGAAGGCATCTGGGCATTTTAAACATCATTTCTACTCCAGAGATGGCCAGAAGCAGGTATCAGATACCTATAGCTCACAGAGCTATATTAACACTTTCCAGACATCATCCCTTTCCTGCCACGTCTATCGGGCAGTACCTGACCTAGCAAGAACTACTGAAGTACAAAGCATGACCAGAGAAGACTTATTACAGGGCAAGGGACGATCACACACCAGCACACTCCTGGTGCCTGAAGTCCGGGAGGATACCAAGGCATGCACATGAACGTAAGTTTATACGTGTTGTGGAGGTACGAGTTACCAGCCACCCCTCAGCAGTGCTGCTCAGCAGTACCTGCTTGCCTGCTCCCTCCCCACTTGACTAAATCCAAGAACTGAAACCTCCCCAGAATTTCAGCTTGGTCCTACCTGTGGCAGGAAAGCCAACATGCAGGAGCCCTGCTCCCCTAGCTACAATATGTGAAGTCAGGTAGCAATATAACAAGTTATTTGGAAAAATCTATTATATAGTGCAATAATTAAGCAAGCCACACGTTCTTCTGCAGCTAGCTTTCTCCCTGAAATGACAGCGTTGTTTCAGCTCCAGTAACTTGTTTCTGAGGCCGTGCTTTCCAGATATGACAGTCCTGCCAACAGTACCAGTCCACAGGGCTACAACATCACTTCAGCTCAAGAGCTCCTTGGGTGTGGAAGGGAAAAAACTTGACTCTATAAGAGTCCAGTTATTTGTTATCGGATCGCTTTCACATACAAGCTAATTTTCCTAGCAGCCACAACAAAACCTTGTGTTTCTCTAAATCAGGAGACCACTGTTTCCTCATGTTGAGGAACTAGGAAAGCGTGCAACAAGAGGATCTCACAGTGCTTAGGCAGTACGGGAAGGTTTAGCAACATTGAGCACATTCACAAGACACCAAGAAACCCACTGTCATCATTACCTATTTTTATCTGAAATAGTTTTATCCGCAGTGCTGGAGTTTGAGACTTCTCACACCTATGAGACAGTTTCTTCCAACTCTTCTGTAAAGAGTTCTATTGACACTGACACATGCATCTGAATCCCAGTATCACCAGTAAAACTGAGTGTGGA
This sequence comes from Calonectris borealis, assembly GCF_964195595.1. NCBI lineage: Eukaryota > Metazoa > Chordata > Aves > Procellariiformes > Procellariidae > Calonectris > Calonectris borealis. Next base: position 3,055,896 of record NC_134315.1, on the reverse strand, counting down.
CTACTGAAGAATTTCCAACCTAGTTTAGGTCAATGTATGGACACAATTTAAGTCAATAATACCTTTACAAATCAGGCTGAGGTGGTTTAGTGAGGGTAAACCAGAGTAAAACCAGATTTAAACAGGCGCCCCAGAAGGTCTGATGCACCTGAGCATTGCTGCACAGAGGGGAGAAACGGTGCCGTTGTGCAGAATGCAGCCTCATCTGCACCGAGCCTGGTCTCACTCTGTTATATCTGCTTATTTGGGGGAAAAAAAAAAACCAACTGGTGTCTTAGTACTTATAGCCAAGTCACTTCTGCCCATGCAGCATTCAGCATATCTCAAGCTTTTCTTCAACCTGAAGCCATTATTTGGCTGACTCAAATCCTATTCCCCAGTGTAGCACTTGCAGCTCCCACTTTTGTTTTAACTCCAGAATCCAGATACAAATATAATACAAACCAAAACTGGAGTCCCTACTAGACTTGTACAAATATTTGTAAAGGACAAAAAAGTTATATGGTTCACATGGAGAAATCCCAAGTTATGCAAGACCGCAGGTAAAACTCAGCATAATTCAGGCCAAGAGGAGAGCCACCTTCAAAATGAAGCAACATTTTTCAAGTAGCACTTAAGTAAATTCCCCACTAAGAAAAAAAAATTCTGAAGGCTAAATAGCCAAAGCCCCAAAAAACCTGAGAACTAGCAAGACATTTTCAGCTGACTCTAAATCAAGTCTGGTTTGGCCAAAGACTCCGAGTTCCCTTTTGGTTTGGGTTGAGCTAAATTTGATTCTCCTTTGGTTTGGCCAACGAGCTGAAAAATCTATTTTCACCCAGTATTAGTCACACAAGGAAATGCTGGGCTATGATTTAACGAGATGCCAGGTTGTGTTCTCAGCAATTTTATCTTGATCCTCCAATAATTGAGCTCATAAAAAGGGCATTTAAATTATAGCACGCATTCCTGCTTCGCTGTCCTCCTCTCTTTCCAGGCTGCGTATCTAGCAGCGTTGAGCGTGGCACTCAGATGGTAAGAACTGGCAACATTCCACCAAAATCACTGATAGACCAAGTCACACACTGCAGGTCTGCCCCACGCCCAAGATGTTATCAGAGTAATAACACATTTCTCAAACAAATCATAAAAAGGGTCAAACTATGGAGACCCAAGAGAAACAGAAACCCTCTTTAAACAAGGCAAGAAAGGAAGTTAATTCAGAAACAAATTATCCCCTGCAGTAAGAAAAAGTGCCCAGCAGAGGTAATCAGCTAGCCAGCCTTTTCCTGTCCCAATGCAGAACAACAATGACACTTCTTGTTCTCATCCACTGCAAATAAATCTTCCTCCGCAAGGCAGCTCCAAGCACAAGCTTTCAGAAACCAGAATTCACAAGCGAGGAATGAGGCTGTGACCAGCAAGCCAGCTCACCCGCAGCTTGGCACAAAGTTGTTTCAGCAACAAAGTCGCTCCAGGCTGGATATCGTTTTGGGCTGGTAAATGCACTTTGCTGGGCTCCAGAAAGACCCATCCTCACTAGCAGTGAATCTCTCTAGGGGAAAGTATTTCCTACAGGTCAATGCATGAGCAGACACCTCCTCCTCCTCCCTGTACAGATGCTGCAGGCACTGAAACAAGTCACCCTTCTCTCCAACAGATCTCCTTCAGGACCCAAATTCCTAATGAAGGGTCTGAATTTGAGAACTCCTTTTCCTAACACAGCACCTGCAAGAGCTTCAGCTCTCTAGCATAAGCTGGGACAGCCCAACAAGGCTAGCTACAGGCACTTAAAAGAAAATCAATCGGTTCTTTGAACCCAAAGAACGCTTGAGAGATGATGGTTGCAAATTTTGGAGAAGAGGCTCTTGTTTACAAGACTCCAAATCTTGTAATCATCCCTCTGAAGGAGAATATTTGTTTTAAACAGTTGAACTGTTTAATTTCCCATAGCATCCCATTTTGCTCTTTGAAAGAAGGGGCACATGAAATAGGCTTTGCATTACTTTTGTTGAGAGATCCATTAGTAACATGTTTCACACAACCATCAGTTACACATTAAATGTGAGACGTTACTACTCTTAAAGTTTATTTGAACAGCAGTCTTGCTTGATACACAAAATAACCTCACAATACCTGTTTTTGAAAGGCTACCTGCGTTTTTCTGAGTTAAAACTCTTCCACAGAAATCATTGCAACGACACACTATATCAGAGTAAGCAATTTTATAGCAACACAGAGCACACAAACTACTAAACAACTCTTTGCTTGCAGAGAGGCATTTTTCCTCTGCTTTGCCTGTTAAAACAGCTTTAGCAAATCAGTTGAATGCACTGAAAATAAGTCCTTCACCAATCCATGTGCCTTATCAATACAGCCAAAGGAAATTACTCTTCAACTACTCAATCCAGACTACGAAGCAGCTTGCTTTCATGTTTTTCTAAGGATTCAGCTTTGGAGGAAAGCAATTATATCCATCTCCTGGCAAGAAGAATATAGCCTGGAAGTTGTGATGCCTGGGGAATTCCACTCAGCTCAGGCAGCATTTGTTCAATAACCCACACAGCTGGTGTTTTCTCCTAGGAGGACATCAAGGAGAGAGATCTACGAGCAGGCAGTTAAGTTACTTTAACATCCTTAGCATTAGGTATCCTTCACTCCAAGGGAAAAAAAACTTAAGAAAATAGGCATTTGCATCTCCATTTGTCAGACAGCGAAAGAAAGAATTGGGTGTGATAGGACTTGGCTTGTGATGGCAGCCACTTCTCCTTATACTCTCCATTGAATAAGGGGGGGGACTTTCCTCGGGCTTTTTGAGCCACAAAGCTGTGCAACACCAAAACCAATAGCTCTCATAGGGGCTTCTTCCTCACCTGTCCTGATCCAGGCATGCAAAGCATCCAAGTTTACCCGCTCCAAGCTTTGGGTAGTTGATGGGGAACTCCGAGCACCCTCCTGGCAGCACATCTACCTGCTGCAGTCATTGCGTGCTGGAGGGGTACCGAAGTACCTCCCTAAGCTCCTACTAACAGCAGAGCTTCCTCATGCGAAATAACTGATTAAGTCTGAAGATAACAGTTCAGCACTCCGTGTTCTGGGACAGGTCTGGCTATCCCTCATCCCAAGTTCTCTAATGAAACAATCAACCAGCAGCTTCACAGTGAAACAGCAAGAGATCTCCATGCCAGTTTGCGTCCTGCTGTTCTGGCAAATGCTATGAATAGGACATAGAGTTGTGTCTATGGTTTAAGATACAAGATCATGTCCTTGACTGATGAAGCTAATCTATAACTCTGAAGATTTGCTTTCTAGTTAGAAAACCATCATGTACACAAATACCTAGCAACCTTCATTCTTCTAGAGCTGAAGATTGCTTGTTAGTGGGGCATGAAGTACTGTGCTACTCTCAGCTACACAGAATTTTAATGAAGGAGCCTCAAGTTTTCCACAAATTTATGTACCCTGGTATGGCTTCAGCAAGATCATGTTTTTGTCATTCTTGACAAAAAAAGTCCCAAAGCCTATTGTGAATCAGAAGCCAGTTGTTTTCCTGGACTTCAATGAAACATTTAAACCTTCAGATCTTCAATTCCCCAATGGTTTGTTCTGTCATATGGCTATAGCCCAGATCCATATGGTACATCTGACCTTGCTGGCAGTTCAATAGACCTGAAACTGTCAGGAAAGCACCAATTCCAGCAGAAGCAGAATACCTATTTCGCCCTAGGTTTTCCCCATCGCTCTTCCCTGAGGATAAGTCAGATAAAGAGCAGCCCTCTCTCCAGCACAGAAGGGAGAGGGAACCAAATTTTTGTGTCCATTAGGAATGCTCTTCTGCAGCCAGACTCTGCACAACTCAGTGAAAATCCTACGCAAGTTTTTTCTTTCTGACTCTAAGTTAATTTTGGCTTTAATATTTCCTCTTGAAATCAATGCAGAAGCAGCACTACCAAAACCGTATCTCTGAGCTGCTCTTCCTCATTAATATAATCATATCATGATACTCAAGCCTATCTCATCCACTAGGAATAAAAAGTTAGTTACGGTGCACAAAAAACAGTAGTGCTAATTTAAAATTTAGTAAAGAGTATAGACTAAATGCAAGGATAAAGAACAGCAGATAACTTAAAGGTTCTTCCCACTCATATGGAAAATTTTTTCATCAACAAATTCCTTTTACTTCAGAGTTTTGGAAGTTGTTTTGCAATCTGACTTCAAGAAAAATGTAAGATCTAAAAATATGGTTCTCAATCTGTTGCACAATAGCTACAGCAGAAATACAGTGCAGTAATTAGATAATTATAGTTAATAACTCATCACTGCTTTCCCACCACTTTCTTCTCCCTCTTCACAGCAACAAAAGGAAGAAACAAGGAAAGTTTTGCACAAGACACCTTCAGGCTGTAAGCTTATTTTTCAAATCATGTCTTGTCATGGAAGCAAGTATTACTCACATGGATGCATTTAAAGCTTTGGCACACTTTCCACAGAAAGGCTGAACCTACCCTTTTCAGCTTCAGGTATATAATCACAGCATTTGTATCATGACCTTTAGAAATGCTGTTATTAAGTCAACGCTCTCCAAAGCTTCCATAGAGCCATATCACATGCTACAGTAGAAACTTCCACCCTCTACCCTTCCTAGACCAGGATGTAAGTATCCTTATTGCTGCTATCCTACCTATAGCATCCGAAGGGGAGAAAACTGCTCAAAAGCCCTCTTGGTTGATCAGTCCAGAAAGACCATTTTACTGTGTAAACTCATTTTCTTTGTGCAAGCTGCTCTGTACATGCCAAGCATAAGTGTAGAGCTGACAGTAGCTCATGCAGCACAGACATGTTCCAGTTCACTTATTTCACAGAACAGAGCCCTATATGCAATAGTTACCTTTTCACATGAAGGCCACAATTATCTCTTTCATAAGAGATTGGAAACAAGGGTGGGTTTTTTTGTTGTTTGTTGGCGTTTTTTGGTTCTGTTGTTGTTGTGTTGTTTTTTTTTTTTTTAAAAAAAACATTTATTTCCAAGGCAGAATACTCCACATTTTTTCCAGCCATAAGCAGAGGGTAGGAGAAGAACTGCTAGTAGAACAAAAGCTATTGACAGTTGTCCTAGCAAACTGGCTGTGAAGGCTAAAATATGTGCATGCACTCCCCAAGCCTTTAGGCACCTATCCAACAAACCCTAGTAATTTCTCTGGGAATTAACATATTTCTTGACAACTTGACTTAGACTGCATACGCATAAGGCAACAGAGAGAAGTCAAATCGCATTGGTTTGGTTGACTCAGCAACTCATGTTCTGGCCTTCCTCTTTGAAGGGACAGTTTGGCTCACCCAACATGCTTGACTTTGGGACAATAATTTCAAAACCCAGTTTTGGTCAAGTGGAAGCTGGGGTGAAGCCACCATGTCTCATAAATCCCAGGTGACATAGTCCTTACTGTCTTAAGGGTCTGGTCCAATGTTTAACGGTGTTGACAATTAATCAGCGACTGAATTAATTGTCAAAGTAATCAGTGTCTAAATAGTGTCGGAATTTCTGACTTCAATTTTCAGTTACAAAGTTTAGATGTTTTCATCAAAGGACCTGAGAAATCTTTTGGTACAAGTTCCCAGACTTTGGCAGGCAAAGTAGTCCATGAACCAGTTTGCTTGTCCCTTTCAGAAGTTCCTCTCATTAACATTTCTCAGTAATTAGCATTTTCTGGCTCAGACTTTTTTCAGCATTCTTAGCTTGTTAACACCAGATTTCGATAGCATCCAAGAGCTTAAAGCCCTGTAGAGACTGTGGTCATCTCTGCTCAGGCTGCTGCTTGACCATTTGCAAAGAGGAGCAGCCCAATGCTGAGACTGAGATCCCACAGACCAGGATGCACAGAGAGGGCACCACCATCCCGATTTCCAAGGGCACCGTCTGAACTGCTCTTCTTCCCAGCAGGAGGAAGAGTTACAAGTTCTGAGCAGCCAGTGGATTCTGCTAATCTAACCCAGGTACTTACATGATACAGAGCCAGGACTGCTGATACTGCACCCCTGTGACTGTCGCTGTGACCCCTTGAATTGTATCTGATAAGAGGTGAACTAGGAAAAGAAGAGAGGGAAACGTTACAGGCTGTCCATGTTTGGTTTGCAACTGCAAATAACATTTCCTTTCAAATGGAAGCTGAGTACTAAGACCAAGCATACTTATTTATCTGCACAGTGGATTGATGCAAGGGTGGGGGGTGACAGAGAAAGATGGAAACATTTGTCCCGATGCTTTTGAATTCTGTCCTTAAACTATTCACAGCTTGGAAAGGCAGCTGTTTTCTCCTCCCAACATCAACCTACTGCAATATTAGATTATTAGATTAGCATTATTCAACACACACACATAGACAGGACCAGAAGAGGCATTGTCTTCTGACTCCCCTGCCCTCTCTCCCCCTCTTCTTAACTACTGTTCTCAGATTATTTTATGGCATTGCTTATTTTTTCTTTATTGGCAGAAAGCCTATATTAAAGAGATTATAAATGCGAAGCTCTAAGACAGGTAGCAAGAAGTAACCAAAGCATGAACATGCTTACTACATGCTCAGGACTTGACATATCTGTTAAACAAATTCACTGAGGCTGTGACAGTTACATTTGAGGTGCGATGTACATGTTTGTATATTCATTCCTGTTGACTCTGAAACATCATGGGTGCCTACAGAGAAACAACGCTTAGTTAAGCTTCTTTACATCTTGGGCTAAAAGGTAGCGTTTTAGACTACACTATGACATTTGCTGATAGCTTAAGGTGACATGTGAGCCAACAACGTTGGCCAGGGCTGCCCTAGTTGAGTTTCTGGAGGAAAAGAAGGCATCTCTTGTCCCTCCCAGTGTGCTGGGAGCAACGCGAAGGCTCAGCCCTCCCCAACCAATTACTTGTCCAAAGCAGTCAAACTTCCCCAGCCTGGGTGAATTCAGATGAAGAATCACAAGGCAAAGGAGCCATTTCTGAAGGGACACCAGCAAGTGCCTCCTTGCTGAAGAGCATCAGACACTTGTCTGAGGACAAGCACACCTAATAGGCCCAAACAGACAGGACACTCCACTGCTGTAGACTTCTCACCCCAGAGAACACCACTATGTATCATCTTAATGAAAGAGGGGCAAGACTCCACCAAAACATAAAAACCCCAGAGACACGAGACCCTTCACCCTGGGTGACATAGAAAAAATAAACCCGCAGTGCCACATGCAACATGCAAGTCTGGGGACCGCAGAGTAGTGAGTGTTCAACACACCACCAATGGAAAGGATAACAACTTAACAGTAACCCACAGGCAAAAACAAATCAAGAGTTGATTACCATTCCCTTCGCGTGGGGTCCCTGAATCCGTGAATAAAGTGCTCATGATTTTTTCAAAGTTGCAGCTTGGCTCCATGTTCTCAGGATCTTCAGCAAAGTGTTTCAGCATCTCTCGAAGAACATCATCCAAGGAGGTGGCCGTTTCATCAAGGATGATGCTGGCTCTGGCCAAGAACCCATCCAGGTCTCGGTGGGCTCTGACTTCCTCCTCAAAATTCTTTAATTTCAGGTACTGTGTTAAGAAGAGGTCAGAGCGTCAGACAGCTACGCACAATACCTAACAGCAAAGGACTAGGATCTGTGTAGTTCACAAGCAGACAGTTTCGTTGAGGTTACTGCCACCGAACCAACGATTCTGGAATCACTTTGACCATTCAGATCACGTTATAGAAGAAAAGGAGGTTTATGTTATATTATTAATGCATCGAAGGCTGGCATTTCCAAGGCTTACCCTAACAGTCACCACAGGTGAATACCTAGGCACCATTTACACCCTGACATAGAAAGCAGAATTAAAAAAAAAATAAATAGTTTTGTTGCCTCAGATAAAGCACAGAAGTTAGCCTAAAATCAAAAATGCTTAAGGTAGCATTTAAAATCCTCTTCAGGTTTAAATAATTCAAGAAGTTTGCAGAAAGGTAGGAAGAGTTATTTGGAAGAAATGGACTGTGAGCTCAGCAGCAAGAAAAATTACCAGCATGCATCTCAGTGCAACCTAACCCAGTTCTTCTCAAACTGGGAACCATCTCTCTTCCAGTGCTCCTGGTTAGGGAGCCTGAAGTGGGAGATAGGCAATGCCATCCAGCCCATCGCCTTTTTTGACACTTCTTAAATTCCTATTGTTCCCACTCCCAAGGAATTTTTCTTCCTTTGTGCATAACATTTAGCTTTGAATCAATGAAAAAAAAAAAAACCAGAAACCAAAAACCAAAACCACAACAGCAGAGGCTGAAACTGTCTCAACTCTCTGTTGCCCCAGGTTTGTTGGCCTTGAGATGGAAGAAACAGTATGTATGCTGTATTACAGAACCCCATCTCCTTTCTCTATTTGTCAGCTGTGAAGTTCATTAATTGAGTGATCAAACTACAAATGCATCATTCCCATTTCATAGTCCTCAGAAATTCACACACGCAGTTAGCACTCACAGTACTGGTCAAGAAGGACTGACAGTCCTGTCCTCTCCCTTCAACAGCTTAAGATTGAGTGAGGAAATGGGAACCGCACTTTGTTATATGGATCTTCCTTCCGACGGGAAACCAGCCAGGCTTGAATTCATGATGTTGAGGGCCAGATTGTCAAGATACATTTAAACCCCCAGTTCCCCTTAAGCTCAGTAAGAATCAAGCTCTGAATTGCTTTTACAAGTCTGACACCAAGTTGCCTCCACAACCAGGACCTTGGCACATTCCCCCCAAGTTACAGGACCACCCCAGAGCCTGAGTCATGAATACCCTCCTCTCACACATATCCTCTCCACCTTTTCCATTTATAGCCTAAACAGAGGGAAAAAATCCTAATATCTCACTAATCACTGTAATTATCACAGCAACTATCAAGTTGTCAGTACACATCCATTGCAATTAGCACTGTTTTACTTTGCATCAATCACTTCGTACACAGCATCCTTGAGAGGGAGAATTCTCTGAAGGATTTCAGCTCCCACCCCCAAGGCTTTGTTGCCATCTGCTCTTAGGAGAGGAGACAGTGACACAGCTACATTAGAACTCCACCTAAAAGACCATATAACTGCAAGTGGCCAAGTCGGTCTCAGATTATCACTGCACAAGAGTAGATTAAAACATCTATCACCATCTGTAACACTGGTGTTCATGGGGTCACCATATGACCAGCAACCACTTCCCAAAAGTAACTCATTTTGGCTTGGCTGGCATGCAGAGTCCAACTGAGGATGTTGGTTCAAACAGCAAAAAGGCCAAATGACCTAGACAGGATTTAACAAGGTGGATGGCAGAGGAGGTACCCACGGAGGTATGAGGAAGGTTAAGAGCATCAGGACTGACACAGTGCCGAGGAGCTTTCAAAAAAGAAAGAGTAGCTTTGTGTCACCAACGTCTCCCATGCATGAGAAAAGCCACCAGAAGCAGAACAGTGGAAGGAGAGAGTTGAGGGACAGCTTAGAGACAGCAGAAATGAATCAAAGGCATTCAGAAGAAGGCTATTATCTGTCCACATCATCTCAATCAACATTGATCCTCCACTGAGCAGTGCACGACAGCATCATTTGCTTGTTGTGGTAGGACAGCACTGTCAGAGCTTGCTGCAAGTTATAAGGATTCAGCTCCAGCTCTGCCACAGACTTCAGGAAATGCCTTGGATAAACAATTTTCCATGCCTCAGTCCTGTTTTATTCCCCTGGTCCTTTATAGGAAATAGAGGCATTACCCATCATTACCATCACTCCCATAATATTGGGGAAGATATGCACCTTGAACATCGCAAGGCAAATAGCCACCATGAAAGGATATAAATACCCCACTCCCTGAGACAAACCAAAATCAAATTAGTGGAAGCACTGGTACAGCAGCACCTTGGAGATAACTCAAACAGAACTGTTCCAGTCAGGACACCCAGTGGTTTTAGGAGAGATTAATGATTGCTCCTTCACAAATATTTTTAGCTAGATACTCAAGTCACACCAGGATACTTGATGCTGGAAACTGCTTAGCAAGAAACCCAAGACAGCTACCCAATAGCCATTTTAATAGCATTGAGTATCCTTGATTGCAAAGCTGCGCATTGCATTGTGGTAAGAACAGAGGCTGTTGTGCCAAAGAAGGGGGAACGCATTGAAACAGCCTCTCCTGACTTCAGGCAGGTCTCCTGGCTAAAGTCGCACACTCTATCTGTACAAAAAAGAGCTCTCAGCGCTCATCAAGGCCCAAAATGCATATTCTCTGCTGGGTGGCTGCTCTGGAGATCACTTCCGCTTACAGACACTGCAAGAACCTTACAAGAAGGGGTGTCCAAAAAGCACGTTGTCCTGAGCAGAGCTCTACCTGTGCTGCTGCCATGGTCACTTGGGCCAATTCCCTCAGAAACACACCGTGATGGTGATTAAATGGTTCAAACCGCACAAAGGAGCTTCTCCTTATTTATGCCTCCCAAGTGCCATGCCAGATAGCAACTTGCCCGAGACACAGATTGCCCTTCCAGCACTCCTGAAGGGGCACAAGAACCACAGGTCTACCACCAGAGACAGGGACAACCTAGCAAGGAAACATCTCCAGATACAGCTTCTGACCTGACCACTTTTCTGCTAGCGACTCCCCCTTCCCAGACACTTGGAACCATCTCCTCCATGACTCAGGTCCCAATTTCCTTTGCATTTGAAGTGCAAAATTTCTAGTCATACTCCCTGGAGGCAAAAACTAGCAATAGTATCTTTTCTCAAGCCCTGCTAAAGCATGCTAGCTCTCTGCTATTTGTTGTTCAACAGCACACTAAAATGCTCGAGCATGAACCATAGGCCAGAAAAGCAGGAATCCTACAGCTCTGAAAAGGAAAAAGAAAATAGAAGACACTTAAGTGTTAGCAGTTTCCAACCATTTCTTATCCGAGGCAGATCCTGCATTTGGACTTAGAATGCATACTTTAAGTGATTAAGTTCTTCAGTTACTTTCAGTCAAGTGCACGCAGCTTGGAGAACCTTGGCACTAGTATCAGACAAGACAAATTGTTGACAAAGATATTTCCACTCCTGAGCACAGAATAGCTTATTGTAACTTCTATGACTTAATATCAAACAACGTTTAATTTTTTTGTTGGTGGTGGGTTTGGTTTTTGTGAGGGTTTTTTTTTGGTTGTGGGGGTTTGTTTTGTTTGCTTTTTTAAACTTTGGGGAAGGTTTCTTCTACTAAAGCTATTACACATTTTCCTCCCCTTACTAATTCAGCCTGCTGAAACACCTTTTCAGGATCTGAACTGCCTTAGAGGCCCTAAAGCAAAACAGAGTTGAAGAGCTCTCCGGGATTCCCTAAAAAAGCCCCCAGGGCTTTGGTACACAGATTTAAGAACCCAAATTACAACCTTCAACGAAGCCTGCAATATATGATCTACCAGGATCAGCGATGCTGCAAGTTTTCACGCAGCCAGCCAGCCCCTCCAGCCTACAGACGAGGCAAGAGTCAAGACAACCTTAAAGCACCACGAGCCATGCCTCACAGCCCCAAAGACCAAGACTTCATGTGGTATTACATATCAATCCATTTCCTCGCCGCATACTTTCTGTGTACTTTCACAGTCGGAGGTTTGTAGTAATACAGCCTACACGAATTTTTTTTGCATTTTCACCTTATCGTTATTGAGTTACGGTCTTGAGAGCAAGTGTAAACTAAGCGTTGTTTCCTATTCGTCCTCCTAGACTGCATGTTTCTAGGGAATCCACTCCTGCTGAACCTCGTGAAGGCAGATCTGATTAACTAGAATAAACAGGAAACCAAATCACAGCAGTGTCTATTGGGTGTTTCTGCTTTCAGCTCAAGAGGAGCTCAGCAGCCTGAACCTCTACGGCGCATACTTGGATCCCTTTGCAGGCAGCTGCAGAAGAGAAAGTGATGAATTAACATGTCAAGGAATTGTCTGGGACAAAAAGCAGTGGAACAATCGGAATTACAGAGAAATTGTTTGGAGGACAAGCAGCACATGGCTTTTTATGTTTAAATAAAGACAGAGGAATTCAAGGAAAGAGGCATTAATACACCTTCTATTTTAGCCAGTAAAAGCAACCTCCTCACCCCAATGGAGTGTTTCAAGGTCCTTTTCTCTGCTTCTAGATGACGAAGAAAATAATAAATTGATCACACAGCATTCCTACTTACCTTCCTTGATGTGTGCAGTAACACGCAGCCAGCACTTTCATTTTCAGCTGGAAAGGGGAAAAAATAAAATAAAATCAGGAAAGAGTTACTATCACAGGTACCTGACAGGCAAGCAGGAACCAAGCAGAAGCTCAGAATAAGGTGAAGTATCATTCTCCTGGCAGAGGATGATCTCTAGAAAAAAGCAGAGATTCAATTTTTACAACATTTCCCATTTTGGA